>NW_027142439.1:1768496-2007982 GCF_026170545.1 Melanerpes formicivorus
GCTTGAGACTGTGTCCTCTTGTTCTGGTGCTGGTTGCCTGGGAGAAGAGACCAACCCCCCACCTGGCTCCAACCTCCCTTCAGGGAGTTGGAGAGAGCAAGAAGGTCTCCCCTGAGCCTCCTCTTCTCCAGGCTAAGCAACCCCAGCTCCCTCAGCCTCTCCTCACAGGGCTGTGCTGCAAACCCCTCCCCAGCTTTGTTGCCCTTCTCTGGACACCTTCCAGCACCTCAACATCTTTCCTCAACTGAGGGGCCCAGGCTAGAGCACCTCATCAGTCTTTTACCACAGCATGCACCTCTACAGAGCCATCCTGAGCCTGTGCAGCTTGGAGCTAATGTATCAAGCATCACAGAGGCCAGGTTTGCTCTCAGAGTAGGCACTTAAATCAGGGCACTTCCCCCACTCCTTCTGCTCTTATTCTCCATCGGCTATACGCTCCCACCTGAGCTGCTTCTCCCTGCATTGCCTGCTCCCAGAGGCTCACAGCTCCCCGGTGCTGGCAGATTTCGATCTGGCTCTTCCAGTTCTGTTGCATTCCCACCAGAAGCATGACAATCACAGTATCACTAAGGTTGGAAGAGACCTCAAAGATCATCGAGTCCAACCTGTCACCACAGCAGGCATTTACCACGACCTGTGCTGCAGGTCAGTGAACTGTGGTCCTTCCTGTCTCACTGAGCAGCTACTGCAGCTGTTGCAAGGTAAGGCAAAGTCACTCTGCACACAGCTTTCCTCTTCTTTAGACCATATGCAGGTGGCTACATTTAAGCAACCTGTCTGAAGCTGATGGGAGTTTTCCCTGTAGAAAGCAGATCTAACCCATGACAAATCAGCCTGGTGGGGTTAGAATACAGAACAGAATACAGAATTAACCAGGTTGGAAAAGACCTCAGAGATCATCAAGTCCAACCTATCCCCAACACCATCTAATCAACTAAACCATGGCACCAAGAGCCTCATCCAGTCTCTTCCTAAACACCTCCAGGGATGGTGACTCCACCACCTCCCTGGGCAGCACATTCCAATGGTGAATCTCTCTTTCTAGGAAGAATTTCTTCCTAATATGCAGCCTAAACTTCCCCTGGTGCAGCTTGAGACTGTGTCCTCTTGTTCTGCTGCTGGTTGCCTGGGAGAAGAGACCAACCCCCACCTGGGCTACAACCTCCCTTCAGGGAGTTGTAGAGAGCAAGAAGGTCTCCTCTGAGCCTCCTCTTCTCCAGGCTAAGCAACCCCAGCTCCCTCAGCCTCTCCTCACAGGGCTGTGCTCCAGACCTCTCCCCAGCTTTGTTGCTCTTCTCTGGACACCTTCCAGCAGGGAACATCCTTCCTAAACTGAGGGGCCCAGAACTGGACAAAGGACTCAAGGTGTGGCCTAACCAGTGCTGAGTCCAGGGGCAGAATGACCTCCCTGCTCCTGCTGGCCACACTCTTCCTGATGCAGGCCAGGATGCCATTGGCCTTCTTGGCCACCTGTTGCCTCATGTTCAGCCTACCATCAACCTGTACCCCCAGGTCCCTCTCTGCCTGGCTGCTCTCAGCCACTCTGACCCCAGCCTGTAGCACTGCATGGGGTTGTTGTGGCCAATGTGCAGAACCTGGCACTTGGATGTGTTCAATCTCCTGCCCTTTGGACCTCTGCCCATCTGTCCAGCCTGTCCAGGTCCCTCTGCAGAGCTCTCCTACACTGTAACAGATCAACTCCTGCCCTCAGCTTGGTGTCCATCAGCAAATTTACTGATGATGGACTCAATGCCCTCAGCCAGATCATCAATAAAGATATTGAACAGATGGGGCCCAGCACTGATCCCTGGGGCACACCACTGGTGCCTGGCTGCCAGCTGGCTGTGGCACCATTCACCACCACTCTCTGGGCTCAGCCTCCAGCCAGTTCCTAACCCAGCTCAGAGTGCTGCTGTCCAAGCCACAGGAATATCCTAACGGGTGTGTTCCTCTATAGAACATTCCTGCCTGCCTTCTTACCCTCGAAGAAAGCTGCTTTCTCCACCCCAAGGGGAACAGAAGCAATCTTTTCAACTAGCATGGAAAAAAATGACAGATTTACCATTCTAGTCTTCTTTTCTTTTCTCCCCCCCTCCCCCTCCCCGTCTCTGATGCAGAGGGTTGGACTTGTTTGCAGTCATGGGGTTTCCTGAAGAGGAACACAAGCACTCCAGGCATGTCCTCCCTGCCCTGTAGTTGCAGAACCTGCTTCCCCGTGCTGGCTGCTGGATGGAGGGGAGGATTAGGAGGTACTGGAAAGCTTCCAGAGAATTTTCCTGCAGGCAGGCTGCCGTGACTGCAGCGCTGCTCAGTTGTCAGAAAGGCTCAGCTCAGAGGGTGTCATCCTACAGCACTCACAGTGCAGGTCCTCAGCCAAGAGGAATGAAGGTGCAATGGACTGCTTAATAGTGTCATAGTATCAGTCAGGGTGGGAAGGGACCACAAGGATCATCTAGTTCCAGCCCCCCTGCCATGGGCAGGGACACCCCACACTAGATCAGCCTGGCCACAGCCTCATCCAGCCTGGGCTTAAACACCTCCAGGGATGGGGCCTCAACCACCTCCCTGGACAACCCATTCCAGGGCTTCACCACTCTCATGGGGAAGAACTTCCTCCTCACATCCAGCCTGAATCTCCCCACCTCCAGCTTCATTCCATTCCCCCTAGTCCTATCACTCCCTGAAATCCTGAGCAGTCCCTCCCCAGCCTTCCTGTAGCCCCCTTCAGATACTGGAAGGCCACAATGAGGTCACCTGGGAGCCTTCTCTTCTGCAGACTGAACAGCCCCAACTCCTTCAGTCTGGCCTCACAGGAGAGGTGCTCCAGCCCTCTGCTCATCCTCATGGCCCTTCTCTGGACACCTTCCAGCACCTCCACATCCCTCTTGTCACAGGGGCTCCAGAACTGGAGGCAGTACTCCAGGTGGGGTCTCAGCAGAGCTGAGCAGAGGGGGAGAATCACCTCCCTTGCCCTGCTGGCCACACTTCTCCTGATGCAGCCCAGGATCTGATTTGCTTTGCAGGCTGCAAGTGCACACTGAGAGCTCCTGGTGAGCTTCTCCTCCCCCAGCACCCCCAAGTCTCTCTCCTCAGGGCTGCTTTCCAGCCAGTCACTGCCCCAGGCACTGCATGGGGTTGCTGTGGCCAATGTGCAGAGCCTGGCACTTGGATGTGTTCAATCTCCTGCCCCTTGGACTCTGCCCATCTGTCCAGCCTGTTGAGGTCCCTCTGCAGAGCCTCTCCTACCCTCCAGCAGATCAACTCCTGCCCCCAGCTTGGTATCATCAGCACATTTACTGATGATTTAAGGGAGGGTGCTCTCTACCAGTACAACTACCAGAACATTTCTTATCATCTTTTACTAAGATGACACAGAGCCCTTCTGCATTTCATTCTGAGGACTCTCCTTAAACATATCAGAGTGTTAGAGAGTCAGAGATTGCAGAGCTGCCTCCAGGAAGCCATTCATGCCTCAAAGACCCTCCTCCAGTGCAGCTCAGGGGTCCCCAGAGCAGTCCCTACACACAGCACGCTGGCAAGGCCCTGCTCCCCTTGCATGCAGCTCCTGATTCACTTGCTTGCAAGTGGATTCATGCTTTCCTGCTATTTTTACACACAGCAGTCATCCTGGTTGTGCTCTGGGGTGTGTGATGCGCATTATCATGACCTGACATCTTTCCCCATATATGTGCACACTTGACTAGACCAGGAGTCAAGGCAAGACAAATCACATGGGATTCCCTTTTGAGTGTCAGGCAGGCATTTAAAACTCTCACCTATTGGAATCCTCTCTTAAGATAAACTTCTGTGTGTATTCACAGGTCACATCCAGCTGCCACAGCCAGCTGGCAGCCAGGCACTAGTGGTGTCCCCCAGGGATCAGTGCTGGGCCCCATCCTTTTAATAGCTTTATTGATGATCTGGAGGAGGGGATTGAGTCCATCAGCAGTAAGTTTGCAGATGACAGCAAGCTGGGGGCAGGAGTTGATCTGCTGGAGGGTTGGAGAGGCTCTGCAGAGGACCTCGACAGGCTGGCCAGATGGGCAGAGGCCAAGGGCAGGAGATTGAACACATCCAAGTGCCAGGTTCTGCACATTGGCCACAGCAACCCCATGCAGTGCTACAGGCTGGGGTCAGAGTGGCTGAGAGCAGCCAGGCAGAGAGGGACCTGGGGGGTACAGGTTGACAGTAGGCTGAACATGAGCCTGCAGTGTGCCCAGGCAGCCAAGAGGGCCAATGGCATCCTGGCCTGCATCAGGAAGAGTGTGGCCAGCAGGAGCAGGGAGGTCATTGTGCCTCTGGACTCAGCACTGGTTAGGTCACACCTTGAGTCCTGTGTCCAGTTCTGGGCCCCTCAGTTTAGGAAGGACATTGAGAGACTTGAAGGTGTCCAGAGAAGGGCAACAAAGCTGGGGAGGGGTTTGGAGCACAGCCCCTGTGAGGAGAGGCTGAGGGAGCTGGGGTTTGCTTAGCCTGGAGAAGAGGAGGGCTCAGGGGAGACCTTCTTTCTTCCCAGAAAGAGAGGTTGGCCATTGGAATGTGCTGCCCAGGGAGGTGGTGGAGTCACTATCCCTGGAGGTGTTTAGGAGGGCACTGGATGGGGTGCTTCGTGCCATGGTTTAGTTGATTAGATGGTGTTGGTTGATAGGTTGGACTTGATGATCTCAAAAGTCTCTTCCAGCCTTGTCTCGTCTCATCTCTTCTCTTCTCTTCTCTTCTCTTCTCTTCTCTTCTCTTCTCTTCTCTTCTCTTCTCTTCTCTTCTCTTCTCTTCTCTTCTCTTCTCTTCTCTTCTCTTCTCTTCTCTTCTCTTCTCTTCTCTTCTCTTCTCTTCTCTTCTCTTCTCTTCTCTTTCTCTTCTCTTCTCTTCTCTTCTCTTCTCTTCTCTTCTCTTCTCTTCTCTTCTCTTCTCTTCTCTTTTCTCTTCTCTTCTCCTTCTCTTCTCTTCTCTTCTCTTCTCTTCTCTTCTCTTCTCTTCTCTTCTCTTCTCTTCTCTTCTCTTCTCTTTCTCTTCTCTTCTCTTCTCTTCTCTTCTCTTCTCTTCTCTTCTCTTCTCTCTCTTCTCTTCTCTTCTCTTCTCTTCTCTTCTCTTCTCTTCTCTTCTCTTCCCTTCCCTTCCCTTCCCTTCCCTTCCCTTCCCTTCCCTTCCCTTCCCTTCCCTTCCTTCCCTTCCTTCCCTTCCCTTTCCTTCCCTTCCCTTCCCTTCCCTTCCCTTCCCTTCCCTTCCCTTCCCTTCCCTTCCCTTCCCTTCCCTTCCCTTCCCTTCCCCTTCCCTTCCCTTCCCTTCCCTTCCCTTCCCTTCCTTCCCTTCCCTTCCCTTCCCTTCCCTTCCCTTCCCTTCCCTTCCCTTCCCTTCCCTTCCCTTCCCTTCCCTTCCCTTCCCTTCCCTTCCCTTCCCTTCCCTTCCCTTCTCCCTTCCCTTCCCTTCCCTTCCCTCTCTATTATATGTGGCTGAACCAGAAACTCAAATCAATTTAAATGCATTTATCCATGTAGTGCTGCAGACCCTAGTCAGAGGAAGAAAACAATGCAGGGAAAGGTTGCATCCAGAGTTTTCAGCAGTGAACCCTGATCTTGGGTACCTAGCAAGCAAGTTTTCCCCCCTTGTGCTTGATATTGCTTTGTTTCCCTCTTCTGCTTGCATTGAGGACTCTGCTATTTACTTTATTCTGCAAATAAAGCTCAAATTAATGCCAGAAGTTCTCCTTGCAGCTAGGGGAGGAATATTAAACAGATCTGCAGTGCAGAGAGAGGAGATATTTTGGTCCTTTTCATGCATTTTAGTTAGAAAATAACACTGTAGTTGGTTGGTGACTTTGATTTCCAGAGATTTCAAAGCCCAATACCCAGGCAGCAAACTTCCCACCACCGAAGTGAGGCTCCTTGTGGTGTGAAGATCAACAGCTCCACAAGGATCTGCATTTCAGGAGAAGACAGTGGAAAGAAAAATTAGCACAACACAGATGGCCCCAGAGTCTTACCCAAATAGACATGATGTTCCATGTCTGGATGGAAAAGGTAGGGTTGCTGAGAGCCAGCACACCTGAGCAGAGGGAGAGTGGGAGCACAGCAGCAAAGGGAGCGTGGGAGGCACAGCAGCAAAGCACAAACAGTTCATCTGAGGTAGAGGTATGTAGAGATGATCAAATGTTTATTGCAATAGCCATGGAGGAATTTATCAGTTACAACCCCATGCAGTGCTACAGGCTGGGGACAGGGTGGTTGGAGAACAGCCAGGCAGAAAGGGACCTGGGGGGTACTGCTTGAGAGTAGGCTGAACATGAGGCAGCAGTGTGCCCAGGTGGCCAAGAAGGCCAATTGCATCCTGGCCTGTATCAGGAACAGTGTGGCCAGCAGGAGCAGGGAAGTCATTGTGCCCCTGGACTCAGCACTGGTTAGGCCACACCTTGAGTCCTGTGTCCAGTTCTGGGCCCCTCAATTTAAGAAGGACATTGAGACACTTGAATGTGTCCAGAGAAGGGCAATGAGGCTGGGGAGAGTTTTGGAGCACAGCCCTGTGAGGAGAGGCTGAGGGAGCTGGGGGTTGCTTAGCCTGGAGAGGAGGAGGCTCAGGGGAGACCTTCTTGCTGTCTACAACTCCCTGAAGGGAGGTTGTAGGCAGGTGGGGGTTGGTCTCTTCTCCCAGGCAACCAGCACCAGAACAAGAGGACACAGTCTCAGGCTGCACCAGGGGAGGTTTAGGCTGGAGGTTAGGAAGAAGTTCTTGACAGAAAGAGAGATTGGCCATTGGAATGTGCTGCTCAGGGAGGTGGTGGAGTCACCAACCCTGGGGGATAGTGATGGGATTGGATGTGGCACTTGGTGTCATGGTTTAGTTAGTCCTGAGTTGCTGGGTGCTAGGTTGGACTTGATGATCTCTGAGGTCTTTTCCAGCCTTATTGGTTCTATGGTTCTATGACTCTATGTAAAACACCCTTAGACAGTCAGAGAAATTCTGCTTGTTTTGGCCTTTTTCCCAACATGCAGCCCACAGAGACTTGCCTTCAGAGGACCAATCTCTTCTATTTTGCCTGCTGCTGGCTTCCTATACAGGGGTAAGCCATACTGCTCCCCAATATGTGTCACCCTTGTGCCAGTATCGTGTCCACAGCTCTTCAGGCAGACACAGAGCTTCCTATAAGCCTTTGAAGTCATGATCTGAAGCACAGTGCTGACAGCCAAAGCCAGGATGTGGGAAGCACAGGCACCCTGCGCTTCTGTTTAACCAGTAGGTCACTCCCTCTTAACAGTAGACTTACCTCCTACAGGCAAACCCATAAATCACACTGTGTGGCAGCCACCAAGTTGAGAAATCTATCTCTGCATTTAGAAATTGAGTCTCTAGCTCTGCCACCTCTTGCTCCATGTCCTATTCATTATGCTTCAATCTCTGGAATTCATGGGGGTTTTTTACCCTAGCACATAAAAATAATGCCCTGGACGATCAAAGCTGCACTTTGATCTGTAAACCTTTTTCTTTGCCTTGAGGCACCTGCCTCAAACACCTCAAGGACATCTGCTAATGAGCCTGAAATCAGTCTGCCCTTGGCTGTGCTGAGCAGAGCTGGATGAATAAGAAGAAGCAGCCCTCAGACCAGCTTGTGCAGTAGCATGCTGGACAGATTTTCACTGGCCTTAACCACAGCAAGGGCTCTCAGGTGTTGCAAGACATATTGTCTCCAACTTGGTCTATCCAAAAGAGAAGACTTTGTCTTCCTTTCAGTCCTGACTGAGAACTCCAATTGCTACAATCTCTCTGTCCAGAACATCTTGGAAAATCATCTTCATTAGGCATAGACTCCCCTCAGACTATTCTCTTTCCCGAGAGAGACCTCTGTAGCACTCAGGCACAGACTTCTGCTAATGGTCTGATGGAGAAAGGTTGGACTTTGTCAAACCTTTAATAAGGACCAGGGTGTATCTCTGCATGTATGGATGCTCTGGGAATACTCTGTCTTAGCTGTTCCTATGAGGCTGGGGAGAGGTCTTGAGCACAGCCCTGTGAGGAGAGGCTGAGGGAGCTGGGGTTGCTTAGCCTGGAGAAGAGGAGGCTCAGGGGAGACCTTCTTGCTGTCTACAACTTCCTGAAGGGAGGTTGTAGCCCAGTGGGGGTTGGTCTCTTCTCTCAAGCAACCAGCAGCAGAACAAGAGGACACAGTCTCAAGCTGCACCAGGGGACAATTAGGCTGGATGTTAGGAAGAAGTTCTTCCCAGAAAGAGAGATTGGCCATTGGAATGTGCTGCCCAGGGAGGTGGTGGAGTCACTGTCCCTGGAAGTGTTCAAGAGGGGATTGGATGTGGCACTTGAAGCCATGGTTTAGTTAGTCCTGAGATGTTGGGTGACAGGTTGGACTTGATGATCTCTGAGGTCTTTTCCAACCGTAGTGATTCTATGATTCTCTTGCTGTCCTGGTAGCTTGTCACATGCTGATGGGAAAGAGTCATTCTAGGAAGCATCCTGACATTGTGTGCCAAGCATAAGTAGGATTTGTAGATATCTCAATCTGAGCTCTCTTTGCATGTGGGTCCTTGCTGCAAAGCCTGATGCACATCAGGAGTGAGCATGGGCTAGGTGTGAGGAAGTACAGCAGGTTTTTCTGGTTTGTCTAGCTCGACTTGGGTTTAGGTTTGCCAAAAACTACTGGGCTTTGCTGCAGTCTGTCACCACCCCAGGATCTGCCTGCGATGCCCTAAAGGGAGTGCATGGTCCTCAGGAAGAAGTCTTGTCAAGGAGACAATGACTAAGGGAAAGAACCTAAACTACACGAACTTCTAACTCTGTTTAATGCTGTGAGTAACAAACAGGCTTCTGGTGTACCTGGGTAGGAGAATAGCAGAGGGGTGGAGAGTTGCATGAGTGGTAGGGTTCTAAGCTTAGAGCATTAATGAGTTTGAGAACCTGAATTAGGAACTAAATCTGAAGCTCAGAAGAAAATAAGATGTAGAAATCTGTGAATAGGATAGGATAGGATAGGATAGGATAGGATAGGATAGGATAGGATAGGATAGGATAGGATAGGATAGGATAGGATAGGATAGGATAGAACAGGGTAGGATAGAACAGGATAGAACAGGATAGAACAGAATAGAATAGAATAGAATAGAATAGAATAGAATAGAATAGAATAGAATAGAATAGAATAGAATAGAATAGAATAGAATAGAATAGAATAGAATAGAATTAACCAGGTTGGAAAAGAACTTTGAAATCGAGTCCAACCTATCACCCAACACCATCTAATCAACTAAACCATGGCACCAAGCACCCCATCCAGTCTCTTCTTAAACACTTCCAGTGATGGTGACTCCACCACCTCCCTGGGCAGCACATTCCAATGGCAAATCTCTCTTTCTGGGAAGAGTTTCTTCCTAACATCCAGCCTAAACCTCCCCTGGTGCAGCCTGAGACTGTGTCCTCTTGTTCTGGTGCTGATTGCCTGGGAGAAGAGACCAACCCCCACCTGGCTACAACCATACCCATACTTGGCTATCTACATATGTATGCATGCAGGTCCTATCTGGTTTGGCATTTGAATACATGTGCAGATGTCTATATGTGTGTATCTATGTCCAGGCCTGGGGGAGTAGTGTACTTGTCCTGCTGATGCTGTTAGGTGAGGGCTGGTAAGCAAGTGCAGCTTCTGCAGCATCTCACCCTGCGGGACTGGGAGGGTTTGGCAGCGCGCTCGACTGAGGAAGCTGGACTGCTCTGGTGTGGCTCCAGCCTGCAGCTGGGCAGCTGCAAGCATAGTCTGGTCAAGCTCTGTCTGTTTGATTCAGCCTCTGAGGCATGCCCCGAGCTGCAACATCTGAAGGGCCTAAGTGATCTCTGTTGCTAAAAAGCCCATGGGGCAAAGCACAGATGTCTCCACTGGAGTTAGCCCCCACCCCCAACATCCTTTCCAGCTGGTGGAGAGCATAGGGCACTCCACCACCACAGTTTCTGACCTATTTTAGGGTGAGATGAGTCACTCTCTAAAAGCATGTGGGTCTCACCACTGAATAAACAGGAAGTGAGGGTGACTAGCTCAAGTGATGGCTACTGAGGTTTACTTTGGATTTAATAGAATAGAGTTGGAATGGAATGGAATGGGATGGGATGGGATGGAATGGAATAGGATAGGATAGGATAGGATAGGATAGGATAGGATAGGATAGGATAGGATAGGATAGGATAGGATAGGATAGGATAGGATAGGATAGGATAGGATAGGATAAAAAGAATAGACCAGACCAGAATGGAAAATATTTGCCAATGTTGAATCAGACAGAGAAGTCTGTGGTGTGCCCTAAACAACCCCTGCCTTTCTGCAGAGATGTATCTGGAGAGAACAGAAGCAGCAGAGGGTGTACAACAGATAAAGCCACTCTGGCTATTTCATAGAATCATAGAACCATAGAATCAATAAGGTTGGAAAAGACCTCAGAGATCATCAAGTCCAACCTAGCACCCAACACCTCAGGACTAACTGAACCATGGCTTCAAGTGCCATGTCCAATCCTTTTCTGAACACCTCGAGGGACAGTGACTCCACCACCTCCCTGGGCAGCACATTCCAATGGCCAATATCTCTTTCTGGGAAGAACTTCTTCCTAACATCCAGCCTAAACCTCCCCTGGTGCAGCTTGAGACTGTGTCCTCTTGTTCTGGTGCTGGTTGCCTGGGAGAAGCAACCAGCCCCCTCCTGGCTACAACCTCCCTTCAGGTAGTTGTTGAGAGCAAGAAGGTCTCCCCTGAGCCTCCTCCTTCATCTCTGCATCTGCAGAATTATATCATTTTAACCAGAAATGAAGCATTTTATTCTTCCTTCATATACATAATCCACTGGTAGACGGCCTCCTCTAATCCTCTTGTCAGTGAGGGCTTCGTGGGGTTTATGTTCTCTAAGGTGACTTATCCTAGCAACAGCAGAATTAAAGCAACTGCAGTGAGACAGGGAAGCAGCAGGGATGTCCAAGGTATTGGACAGCTGCCACCCTCTGATGAACACAGCTGCTCTCAGTGAAGTCTCTAATAGGTAGTGGCCCAAAGGTGCAGCCTGGCAGCAGCATGATCAAACGAGATACAGGACCATTTCTCACAGTCATGTTTGCAGATCCCTCATACCCCCTTTGATGTTACGCTAATTGATAGAGACGCTGCGACACAGGCAGCTCCCTAAGGTGGAGGGAGGGCTTGGGTGGAGCTACCAGAGGGAGATGGCATCTCTTTCATTTCTCTGAAGGTAAAGAGATGTTGCACTCTCTCATGCTGACTGCTGGGTATCTCTTGGCTTGTGAGCTCACAGGGGAAGTTTTAACTTTAATAGATACACTTTTCTCCATCTTTTCATTGCCTCTGTCTGATTTGCTTTTTTGTTGCTTTTGAGGTTTTATGTTGTTGCTGTTGGTTGGGTTTTTTGATTGAGCCAGAACTAGCTAAAAAGGGGGAAAACAGTCCTGCTATAGGATAGGATAGGATAGGATAGGATAGGATAGAATAGAATAGAATAGAATAGAATAGAATAGAATAGAATAGAATAGAATAGAATAGAATAGAATAGAATAGAATAGAATAGAATAAGACTAGACCAGACCAGGCTGGAAGAGGAAAGGAATGGAAAGGAATGGAATGGAATGGAAAGGAATGGAAAGGAATAGAATAGAATAGAATAGAATAGAGTAGAATAGAATAGAGTAGAATAGAATAGAATAGAATAGAATAGAATAGAATAGAATAGAATAGGAATAGAATAGACCAGACCAGGTTGGAAGAGACCTTCAAGATCATCATGTCCAACCTATCATCCAACACCACCCAACCAACTAACCCATGGCACCAAGCACCCTGGATGGGATGGGGTGGGGTAGAGTAGAGTAGAGTAGATTAGAGTGGAATAGAATAGAATAGAATAGAATAGAATAGAATAGAATAGAATAGAATAGAATAGAATAGAATAGAATAGAATAGAATAGAATAGAATAGAATTAACCAGGTTGGAAAAGACTTTCAAGCTCATCAAGTCCAACCCTTCACCCAACACCTTCTAATCAACTAAACCATGGCACCAAGTGCCTCATCCAGCCTCTTCCTAAACACCTCCAGTGATGAGGGGATTGGACCTGGCACTTGGTGCCATGGTTTAGTCATGAGGTCTGTGGTGACAGGTTGGACTTGCTGATCTTTGAGGTGTCTTCCATCCTTGGTGATTCTGTGATTCTTGGTGTGATATTTGGTCCTGTTCACTGCTAACCCCCAGATATCCTTCTAAAAATGTGTCACAGTCTCAGTCTCCTGGTGCCTCCTTTCTTTTGGGTGTTACCAGCACTCCTTCATCCCCAGAGCACTGTAGGAGGGACCTTGCCCTCCCTTACTCGAAGGATTTTGGTGTGCTCTCATTTTCCCTCCGGCTCTGCCACCTTTGCACTAAGGCTGGTGGCTCCACTGACCTTTCCCCACTCTCCCTTTCCTTTCCTGCTTCCTGGTATTATTTTTTCCCTGTTTGCAGACTGTAAAAATTATCACAACATGATCTGAGGCTGTCGTCAGAGCTGAGTTAAGTCCTGAAGGCAACAACTCCACCATAGATGAACTGATAGTAGGCTGAACATGAGGCAGCAGTGTGCCCAGGAGGCCAAGAACACCAATGCATCGTGGACTGCATCAGGAATAGTGTGGCCAGCAGGAGCAGCAAAGCCCTGTACCCAGCACTGGTTAGGTTACACCTTGAGTCCTGTGTCCAGTTCTGGGGCCCTCAATTTAAGAAGGACATTGAGACACTTGAACGTGTCCAGAGAAGGGGAATGAGGCTGGGGAGGGGTTTGGAGCACAGCCCTGTGAGGAGAGGCTGAGGGAGCTGGGGTTGCTTAGCCTGGAGAAGAGGAGGCTCAGGGGAGAACTTCTTGCTGTCTACAGCTCCCTGAAAGGAGGTTGTAGCCAGGTGGAGGTTGGTCTCTTCTCTCAGGCAAGCAGAACAAGAGGACACAGTCTCAAGCTGTGCCAGGAGAGGTTTAGGCTGGATGTTAGGAAGAAGTTCTTCCCAAAAAGAGATTGGCCATTGGAATGTGCTGCCCAGGGAGGTGGTGGAGTCACCATCCCTGGAGGTGTTCAATATGGGCTTGGAGGTGGCACGTGAAGCCCTGGTTTAGTTAGTCCTGAGATGTTGGGTGCTAGGTTGGACTTGATGATCTCTGAGGTCTTTTCCAACCTTATTGATTCTATCATTCTATGATAGAGCACATAAACAACATATGCAACAGCATCCTGGTAAGAGCATGTAAAAATGGATGTAAACACTCTATTAATGAGTTGTTCTTTATCTGACAAAATTCCCATTAAATTTAGCTTGCTAATTTATGACTGTCACCACAATATTTGGCTTTTGGCCGCACTTTGGAATGACCAGACTCCAGGAAAATCAGAGCTTTTAGTTGAGAAACATAATGTTCAAAGGCTTGAAACATGAACATCCAAATCAACCCTAAAGGCTCAGAAAGCAGAAGGCACACTGAAAGAACACACTATTTATTAAAATACGCAAACAAAGAACCCCCAAACCTTTTCACAGTTTTCAAGCTGGTTTCCTACTGCTAGTTTAAAATCCTGAGCATAACAATGTTAGAATAGAATAGAATAGAATAGAATAGAATAGAATAGAATAGAATAGAATAGAATAGAATAGAATAGAATAGAATAGAATGAATTGAATTGAATTGAATTGAATTGAACTGAACTGAATTGAATTGAATTGAATTGAATTGACCAGGTTGGAAGAGACCTCAAAGATCATCAAGTCCAACCTATCCCCCAACACCTCATGACTAACTAAACCATGGCTTCAAGTTGCAGAGTCACAGAATCAACCAGGTTGGAAGAGACCTCCAAGATCATCAAGTCCAACCAATCACCCAACCCTAACTAATCAATTAGACCATGGCACTAAGTGCCTCATCCAGCTTCTTCTTAAACACCTCCAGTGATGGGGACCCCACCACCTCCCTGGGCAGCCCATCCCAATGGGCAATCACTCTCTCTGTGAAGAACTTTCTAACCTCAAGCCTAAACATCCCCTGGTATGGCTCGAGACTGGTTGCCTGGGAGAAGAGACCAACCCCCACCTGGCTACAACCTCCCTTCAGGGAGTTGTAGAGAGCAAGAAGGTCACCCCTGAGCCTCCTCTTCTCCAGGCTAAGCAACCCCAGCTCCCTCAGCCTCTCCTCACAGGGCTGTGCTCCAAACCCCTCCCCAGCTTTGTTGCCCTTCTCTGGACACCTTCCACAACTCAACATCTTTCGTAAACTGAGGGCCCCAGATCTGGACACAGGACTCAAGGTGTGGCCTGACCAGTGCTGAGTCCAGGGGCACAATGACTTCCCTGCTCCTGCTGGCCACACTATTCCTGACTCAGGCTTATTTGTCTTAGCTTCCTAAGGGAGTGGCTTTGGCCATATCAAGGTCCCTTTCTCTAAGCATTCAAACTGCACTGACAAAAAAAAACGTTCAGAGAGGCAGGAAGAGGTGCTGGCCCTGCATGACCCTCCCACCCCCAGTGCTGCTGGAGTTATAATTTGATAGCTGCTGTGAATCTAATTGCTGTGGCACTGCAGAGGCTTCTTAAAGCCTTTGTTGCAAGTTTTCCAGCAGCATTCCTGCCAGCATATGCTTATCACCAAACCACCACCTTCCTCTGCTTTTCTGCTTTTCAAAAGGGGGTGACAATGTCCTGCTGTGAGTGGGAGCTGGCATGAAAAGCCCCAGATTACTTCCTGAAATGAGATTTGAGTAAAAAACCAGATCTAACTCCTCTTTACAGCAGAGCTGGCTGCTTAGTACAATATTTCAACAACTAAGCAGCCAAAGTGAGCTTTGCAAGGCCAAGCTGAAGGTAGTCTTAGGGTGAATTCTGCTTAAAATCACTGCTCCAGACAGAGTCCAAATAAATTGCATTAACATGGCAGTCAGCAGGTAAGGGAGGTTGAAAAAGCATGTTCATCTTCTAGTCAAATGAAAGTCCACTGCTATTTCCATTACAGCACTTGATGAATATCTGATTTGCCTCCAGGTGAATGCAGGGTGGGACACTGGAGAGCTGGAAAAAAAAAAAGAAAGACATTTGAATAGAATAGATACAGAATTAACCAGGTTGGAAAAGACCTGTGAGATCATCAAGTCCAACCTATCACCCAACACCATCTGATCAACTAAACCATGGCACCAAGTGCCTCATCCAGGCTCTTCTGAAATGCCTCCAGTGATGGTGACTCCACCACCTCCCTGGGCAGCACATTCCAATGGCCAATCTCTCTTGCTGGGAAGAACTTCTTCCTAACACCCAGTCTTTTCCAACCTGGTCAAGTCAAGTCAAGTCAAGTCAATTCTGTTCTGTTCTACTCTACTCTATTCTACTCCTATTCTATTCTATTCTATTCTATTCTATTCTATTCTATTCTATTCTATTCTATTCTATTCTATTCTATTCTATTCTATTCTATTCTATTCTATTCTATTCTACTCCATTCCATTCCATTCCATTCCATTCCATTCCATTCCATTCCATTCCATTCCTTTCCATTCCATTCCATTCCATTCCACCATCCTATCCTATCCTATCCTATCCTATCCTATCCTATCCTATCCTATCCTATCCTATCCTATCCTATCCTATCCTATCCTATCCTATCCTATCCTATCCTATCCTATCCCATCCTATCCTATCCCCTTCTGATCTGTTCTGTGCACATTTCTGTGCTCATAATCTGTGCACATTTCATCAGTGCACTCCAAGGTCATTGAGTGGCATCATCCGTCAAGCACAGAGATACCAGCATTTTGTTCTGACTGTTTTCAGAGTTTGGTAAGCACCCCTCACGCAGCATTCACAACTTCAACTGCATGCAGCTTGAAATCACCCTGACAGATGTGAAGCCTGGAGGCCAAGCCTTCAGCCATGCCTCAGCGACTGTAGATCAGCCAGAAACTGAGCGAGCTGCCAAGGCAGCTGTGCTTGCAGTGCCACTGCTGCTGGATGTGGCAGGGCTCTGCAAGTCTGATTTGTCACAGTCCTTCCTCTTCAAGGCAATGAGGACTGTCCCACACCACATCAGGGCCTCCAAACTGGTGACACATGGGTTTGATGGGTGACCACTAGATGGATAAGGAACTGGCTTGATGGCTGCACCCAGAGAGTGGCTGTCAATGGCTCCATGTCCCAGTGGAGGCCAGGGACAAGCAGAGTCCCTCAGGGATCAGTCCTGGGACCAGGCTTGTTCAACATCTTTGTGGGTGCCATGGACAGTGGCATTGAGTGCACCCTCAGCAAGTTTGCTGATGACACCAAGCTGTGTGGTGCAGCAGACAGGCTGGAGGGAAGGGAGGCCATCCAGAGGGACCTGGACAGGCTGGAGAGGTGGGCACAAGCCAACCTCAGGAGGTTCAACAAGAGCAAGGGCAGGGTCCTGCATCTGGGTGGAGGCAATCCCAGGCACAAATGCAAGCTGGGCAGGGACTGGCTGGAAAGCAGCCCTGAGGAGAGAGACTTGGGGGTGCTGGGGGAGGAGAAGCTCAACAGGAGCTCTCAGTGTGCACTTGCAGCCTGGAAAGCAAATCAGGTCCTGGGCTGCATGAGGAGAAGTGTGGCCAGCAGGGCAAGGGAGGTGATTCTCCCCCTCTGCTCAGCCCTGGGGAGACCCCACCTAGAGTCCTGCCTCCAGTTCTGGATCCTCTATTCCAAGAGGGATGTGGAGGTGCTGGAAGGTGTCCAGAGAAGGGGCACGAGGATGTGCAGAGGGCTGGAGCACTTCTGCTGTGAGGACAGACTGAAGGAGTTGGGGCTGTTGAGTCTGGAGAAGAGAAGACTCCCAGGTGACCTCATTGTGGCCTTCCAGTATCCGAAGGAGGCTACAGGAAGGCTGGGGAGGGACTGCTCAGGATCTCAGGGAGTGATAGGACTAGGGAGAATGGACTGAAGCTGGAGATGGGGAGATTGAGGCTGGAGGTGAGGAGGAAGTTCTTCCCCATGAGAGTGGTGAAGCCCTGGAATGGGTTGTCCAGGGAGGTGGTTGAGGCCCTGTCCCTGGAGGTGTTTAAGCCCAGGCTGGATGAGGCTCTGGCCAGGCTGATGTAGTGTGGGGTGTCCCTGCCCATGGCAGGGGGGTTGGAATTAGATGCTCTTTGTGGTCCTTTCCAACCCTGCCTGATTCTATGATACTATGAGAAGTCTGGCAATAATCCAGTAACTGCAAACATGGTTTGCCAAGGGTGGGAGCCACTGACCTAGTTTTATGTATGTCCAGGAAATTGCCCACAGGACAAATTCACTCTGAGAACAAGCACTTTCTTTTTCTTTTTTTTTTTTTTGTCTTTAAACTTGAGTTACTCTGCAAGACAATTTAAAAAAGGGGAAAAGAAGGTGGGGGTGGAGTGGAGCAGGAGTTCTTTTCCTGACACCCTCAACAACAATCATTGTTTTCCCTCTTCCTGCGCTGCTCCGTCCCGTTGCGAGTCTTATCACACTTTGGCTTGGCTGGACAGGTCACATGCCAGCATCAAGACAAAGTCATTCTGAAAACAGCACAGTACAGCCCAGCCCTTGCCTGTAGCAGGGCCTGGCCCTGTGGCAGTGCCAACAACCCGCAGCCTCTGCTCAGATGTTCGCTGCTTCCTGCCGCCACGAAGCGAAGCGCGTGCCCTAAGCCAGGAGAGCAGGTAAATAAGTCCTCTGTGAATCACAAAACGGCCTTTCAAGTGGTAAAAGAGAGGTAAGTGAGCCTGCAAACCTCCCTTCTTGTCTTCAAACTGAAGAAAAACCAAAACAAACCCAAAAACAAATGAAAAAGGAAAGGATGTTTTGGTTGTTCCTCCGGAGCCGCTAAGCGTGATTCAAGGGTCATTAGCTTCGGATCCAGTCTTGTGGAAAAGAGATTAAGTGAGGCACTGTACCTTGCCCTGAATCCCCTGCCAAGCTTTGTTTAGAAATAGCATTTGGCTGAGATCTTTTTTGTTTGGTTTTGTTTCCCTTCCCCCCCCCCCCCCCATATTAGAAACATTTGCTCACACAGGGCATAAGCTTAGATCATAGTATCAGGCAGGGTTGGAAGGGACCACAAGGATCACCTAGTTCCAACCCCCCTGATGTGGGCAGGCACACCCCACACTACATCAGCCTGGCCACAGCCTCATCCAGCCTGCTCTTAAACACCTCCAGGGACAGGGCCCCAACCACCTCCCTGGACAACCCATTCCAGGGTTTCACCACTCTCATGGGGAAGAACTTCCTCCTCACATCCAGCCTCAATCTTCCCACCTCCAGCTTCATTCCATTCCCCCTAGTCCTAGCACTACCTGACACCCTAAAAAGTCCCTCCCCAGCCTTCTTGGAGGCCCCCTTCAGATACTGGAAGGCCACAATGAGGTCACCTGGGAGCCTTCTCTTCTCCAGACTGAACAGCCCCAACTCCTTCAGTCTGTCCTCACAGGAGAGCTGCTCCAGCCCTCTGATCATCCTCCTGGCCCTTCTCTGGACACATTCCAGCACCCATTGGAGATCCCTCTTGGAATAGGGGCTCCAGAACTGGAGGCAGTACTCCAGGTGGGGTCCAACACCCATTGGAGAGCTCAGCTGCATATCAAGTGCCACCCTTCACTGCCCAAGGACACTAGAAGAGGCTCACTTCTCTCTTTATTTTAGGATCTGGTCTGGAAGCAGCAAGCAGCTGAATCACTGCAGCTCAGCACACAGAGCAGCATAGGAAGTGAGCCTGTGCTCCTGGCAGCCACTTCGAGGTCCCACATCAGTGTCTGGTGGCTTTGGGCCACACACATCCTGTCAGAGAGGTTCACGCAACCCTTGCTGCAACCTTTCTCCTCCTTTAACCCCTTCTGATGAGAAATGACTGTGCAAGTGAGCAGAGAGCAGGGATTAGGGTTTTGCAAGAGACAGGCAAGGGAATGGGGCCATGGTGGGGCAAGACATCTGGGGCAGAGCTCACTGTAAGAGTGGATGAGTGCAGGTTTTTCATGGGGGTCACTTCTTGTTAGCATGAGGGTGACATCACGGGATCACAGGATGTTAGGGTTGGAAGGGACCTCCAGAGAACTTTGAGTCCAAACCCCCTGCTAGAGCAGGACCATAGAATCTAGCCCAGGTGGCACAGGAATGCATCCAGATGGGTCTTGAAAGTCCCCAGAGAAGGAGACTCCACAACCTCTCTGGGCAGCCTGCTCCAGGGCTCTGTGACCCTCACAGTGAAGAAGTTCCTCCTTATGCCAAGGTGGAACCTCCTGTGCTGTAGTTTATATCCATTGCCCCTTGTCCCATCACAGGGCACAAGTGAGCAGAGCCTGTCCCCTCCTTCTTGGCCCCCAGCCCTCAGATATTTATAAACACTTATTAAGTCCCCTCTCAGTCTTCTCTTCTCCAGACTAAAAAGCCCCAGGGCTCTCAGCCTCTCCTCACAGGCCACATGCTCCAGTCCCTTAATCATCCTCTCCAGCAGATCCCTGTCCCTCTTGAATTGGGGAGCCCAAAACTGGATGCAATATTCCAGGTGAGGTCTCACCAGGGCAGAGTAAAGGGGGAGGAGGACCTCCCTTGGTCTGCTGGACACATTCCTCTTAATGCACTCCAGGATCCCATTGGCATTCTTGGCCACAAGGGCACATTGCTGACCCATGGAGAACTTGCTGTCCACCAGGACCCCCAGGACATGTTCATAGTATCATAGTATCATAGTATCATAGTATCATAGTATCATAGTATCATTCAGGGTTGGAAGGGACCACAAGGATCATCTAGTTCCAACCCCCCTGCCATGGGCAGGGACACCCCACACTACATCAGCCTGGCCACAGCCTCATCCAGCCTGGCCTTAAACACCTCCAGGGACGGGGCCTTGACCACCTCCCTGGACAACCCATTCCAGGGCTTCACCAGTCTCATGGGGAAGAACTTCCTCCCCACCTCCAGCTTCATTCCATTCCCCCTAGTCCTAGCACTACCTGAGATCCTGAAAAGTCCTTCCCCAGCCTTCTTGTAGCCCCCTTCAGATACTGGAAGGCCACAATGAGGTCACCTGGGAGCCTTCTCTTCTCCAGACTGAACAGCCCCAACTCCTTCAGTCTGTCCTCATAGGAGAGGTGCTCCAGCCCTCTGCTCATCCTCCTGGCCCTTCTCTGGACACCTTCCAGCACCTCCACATCCCTCTTTTAATAGAGGCCCCAGAACCGGACACAGTACTCCAGGTGGGGTCTCACCAGGGCTGAGTAGAGGGGGAGGATCACCTCCCTCGACCTGCTAGCTGTTGTGCTATGACTTACTTAAGGGAGATGATCTTTTCTACTTAAGGGAGATGATCTTTCCCCTTTAACCATAGCTGTTCCTCAGCATTCATTTCAAATACCCTCCAATACCCAACTAAATGATCACGAGCTTCATTATTATCCAAACAACCTCTTTTGAGACTTTCCAACTTATCCTCTGGGTCCTAAAATCAGTTAAGGCAATTGCTCACAGAAAACCAGACATTATTTGAGTTTGAAGCCTTATGTTTATAAAGCTTTTAACAGCTTCCCTTGTGAAAAATACTCAGCATACCTCTGCATCCGAAGTAGGATGGCGTCAGGAGTCCTGAGAGGTTTAAGCTCATGAAAGGAGCAGGATTTGACTGTTTCCTAAGACAAGCTTCCTGAATCATATTCAAATATGCCATATCATAGAATAGAATCAATAAGGTTGGAAGAGACCTCAGAGATCATCAAGTCCAACCTGTCACCCAACACCTCAGGACTAACTAAACCATGGCACCAAGTGCCACATCCAATCCCCTCTTGAACACCTCCAGGGATGGTGACTCCACCACCTCCCTGAGCAGCACATTCCAATGGCTAACAACTCTCTCAGTCAAGAATTTTCTCCTCACCTCCAGCCTAAACTTCTTCTGGTGCAGCTTGAGACTGTGTCCTCTTGTTCTGGTGCTGGTTGCCTGGGAGAAGAGACCAACCCCCACCTGGCTACAACCTCCCTTCACGGAGTTGTACACAGCAAGAAGGTCACCCCTGAATCTCCTCTTCTCCAGGCTAAGCAACCCCAGCTCCCTCAGCCTCTCCTCACAGGGCTGTGTTCCAAACCTCTCCCCAGCCTCATTGCCCTTCTCTGGACATCTTCCAGCAAGTCCACATCTTTCCTCACAGATCCCTGGGTAACTGCACACTAACACACAAAACCACAAAACACAAAAGACTTCTTGTTTGAAGCCATTTTAAGCTTCATGCCTGAAATACCAGCAAGTGTTTTATGTAACACAAGCCACAAACAATTCATATTTTAGACTTTGCTTCAAGGCCCCAGCAAAGAGGCATCAATCCCTTGCCTTCATGTCTCATTGCAGCAGTGACATGTGCAAGTAAAACATTTTGGCCTCATTTTTAAACTTTATTTATTGGTTTAAATGAGTTGATTGCCAGCAATTTGCTTCTGTTAAGCCTTGTCTTCCTAAAGAGATCTGTGTTTTCTCTCAGTCAAAGAAGCACAGAATCACCAAGGTTGGAAGAGACCTCAAAGATCAAGTCCAACCTGTCACCACAGACCTCATGACTAAACCATGGAACCAAGTGCCACATCCAATCCCCTCTTGAACACCTCCAGGGACAGGGACTCCACCACCTCCATGGGCAGCACATTCCAAGGGGTAACATCTCTCTCAGTCAAGAACTTTCTCTTCACCTTGAGCCTAAACTTCCCCTGGTGCAGCCTGAGACTGTGTCCTCTTATTCTGCTGCTGTTTGCCTCGGAGAAAAGACCAACCCCCACCTGGCTACAACCTCCTTTCAGGTAGTTGTAGAGAGCAAGAAGGTCTCCCCTGAGCCTCCTCTTCTCCAGGCTAAGCAATCCCAGCTCCCTCAGCCTCTCCTCACAGGGCTGTGCTCCAAACCCCTCCCCAGCTTTGTTGCCCTTCTCTGGACACCTTCCAGCATCTCAACATCTTTCCTAACCTGAGGGGCCCAGAACTGGACACAGTACTCAAGGTGTGGCCTAACCAGTGCTGAGTACAGCTTGCACAGTGCTTTCACCTCACCTCTTATTTTTGAGATACTAAACAAAAACAAAAAAGGAAGGTCTCTGTTTGCCTTTTTTTCATGTATTTTTTTCCCCAGTTCTTTCATTTTTTTCCAGCTCTTCTCTGCAGTTTTTAACAATTAACCAGGTTGGAAAAGACCTTCGAGATCACCAAGTCCAACCTATCACCCAACATTATTTAATCAACTACACCATGGCACCAAGTGCCTCATCCAGTCTCTTCCTAAACACCTCCAGTGATGGTGACTCCACCACCTCCCTGGGCAGCACATTTCAATGGCAAATCTCTCTTTCTATGAAGAACTCCTTCCTAAAAGACCCATGCAAATCAGATACCAGACTGGTTTACTGGAGCCCTCAGCTCTAGATCCCAGATGACCCTAACTAGCTGACTCGGTCCTTGGCCTTAGCCTATACTCTTTGTTCTTACTTGGATGTCCTTTCATGTGGCTGGGTCAAAGCAGGTGCAGACAGGTGAGGGTTGGTCTCTTCTCCCAGGCAACCAGCACCAGAACAAGAGGACACAGTCTCAAGCTGTGCCAGGGGAGGTTTAGGCTGGAGGTGAGGAGAAAGTTCTTGCCAGCAAGAGAGATTGGCCATTGGAATGTGCTGCCCAGGGAGGTGGTGGAGTCACCATCACTGGAGGTGTTCAAGAGGGGATTGGATGTGGCACTTGGTGCCATGGTTTAGTTAGTCCTGAGGTGTTGGGTGCTAGGTTGGACTTGATGATCTCTGAAGTCTTTTCCAACCTCATTGATTCTATGATTAACCCTTCCTAAGCTGTGCTCAGCTGCAGCTAAGGTTGGAACACCTGAATTTCCATATTTCCAGTGGCTTTGTGCTTTGTGGCTTTAGTTTTTCAATCTGCAAAAGATGAAGATCTTTTTGAACTGTACTTCAAGTGGAAATTAGCTGGATTCTTTAGCAAATGAAGTGGGCTCCTGCATCACTGTGTGTTTTGGGGATCAATTCAGCAAAGACAGAAGATAAGGATGCCAACCCCCCTGGAGCAAGAATCACAATAGCCCTTGGGTACCCTGACCTTCAGTGCTTCAATTCTGTGTGTATAGGACCCTTAGCCTTGGAGAAGAAAGAACAGATCTGAACCTGGAGCCTAATTTCAGAGAGTAGAGTAGAGTAGGGTAGGGTAGGGTAGGGTAGGATGGGATGGGATGGGATGGGATGGGATGGGATGGGATGGGATGGGATGGGATGGGATGGGATGGGATGGGATGGGATGGGATGGAATAGAATAGAATAGAATAGAATAGAATAGAATAGAATAGAATAGAATAGAATAGAATAGAATAGAATAGAATAGAATAGAATAGAATAGACCAGGTTGGAAGAGACCTTCAAGATCATCGAGTCCAACCTATCAACCAATCCAACCCACCTAATCAATTAAACCATGGCACTAAGCGCCCCAGCAAGTCTCCTCCTGAACACCTCCAGTGATGGTGACTCCACCACCTCCCCAGGCAGCACAGTCCAATGGGCAATCACTCTCTCTGTGTAGAACTTCTTCCTAACATCCAGCCTAAACCTCCCCTGGTGCAGCCTGAGACTGTGTCCTCTTGTTCTGGTGCTGGCTGCCTTTCTTTCCAACAAGAGCAGAGCCAGAGGGTTCAGATTCACATCTCCCCACCCACCTAGTGGGAACACCTTGCTTTGCCCTGTGAAGCTGTCCTGCTTTGCTATAAAGACTAAAGCTTGAAGGAGATGGCAGCAGAGAATGCACAAGAACTACCATAACTGTAGTGCAAGGATTAAGGAACTCACCCAGAAGGAAGGAAAGCTGGTTTCTTTCCTACTTCAATAATTGTTTATGCAAATGAATGCAAAACAGGTCAGCTGCCTGTGGAAAAAAAACCCAGACAGACATGAGTTAACATCTTTATTGATGATCTGGATGAGGGCATTGAGTCCATCATCAGTAAATTTGCTGACGACACCAAGCTGGGGGCAGGAGTTGATCTGCTGGAGGGTTGGAGAGGCTCTGCAGAGGGACCTGGACAGGCTGGACAGATGGGCAGAGTCCAAGGGCAGGAGATTGAACACATCCAAGTGCCAGGTTCTGCACATTGGCCACAGCAACCCCATGCAGTGCTACAGGCTGGGGTCAGAGTGGCTGGAGAGCAGCCAGGCAGAGAGGGACCTGGGGGTGCTGGTTGATGGTAGGCTGAACATGAGCCTGCAGTGTGCCCAGGCAGCCAAGAGGGCCAATGGCATCCTGGCCTGCATCAGGAAGAGTGTGGCCAGCAGGAGCAGGGAGGTCATTGTGCCCCTGTACACTGCACTGGTTAGGCCACACCTTGAGTCCTGTGTCCAGTTCTGGGGCCCCTCAGTTTAGGAAGGAGGTTGACTTGCTGGAACAAGTCCAGAGAAGGGCAACAAAGTTGGTGAGGGGTTTGGAACACAGCCCTGTGAGGAGAGGCTGAGGGAGCTGGGGGCTGCTTAGCCTGGAGAAGAGGAGACTCAGGGGTGACCTTATTGCTCTCTACAACTACCTGAAGGGAGGTTGTAGACAGGCTGATGATGGTCTCTTCTCCTAGGCACCCAGTACCAGAACAAGAGGACACAGTCTCAGGCTGCGCCAGGGGAGGTTCAGGTTGGATGTTAGGAAGAAGTTCTATACAGAGAGAGTGATTGCCCATTGGAATGGGTTGCCTGGGGACGTGGTGGAGTCGCCGTCATTGAAGGTGTTCAGAAGGAGACTTGATGGGGTGCTTGGTGCCATGGGTTAGCTGTTTGGGTGGGTTGGATTGGTTGATGGGTTGGACACGATGATCTTGAAGGTCTCTTCCAACCTGGTTTGGTTTATTCTAAAGGTTTATTCTAATAAAGAGTGTACCACTTTTCACTGAGACATGAGCTCTGATGGGGCTAGGGAAGTGAAGATCCCTGAGGGGAGGGCTCTTTGGTGATGCAGGGCAGCATTAGGACTCTTTGCAAGGCTTGAAGGACAGGCAGTTATAATTTCAGCACTGTTTGCAATAGCAACAAACCTGACTCTGGGGATTTTGAAGTGTTTCAGGATGAAAGCTACCATGCACAGTCAAACTAATGTGCAATAAGGCATCACTTTAATCCATTAACTCTCCATTATGGGCTGAGTATGTTTCTTAATTACTGAGGGTGACTTTGAAGAGTGGCTTAACCACATGACTCTCACTAACATGAATGAGAAGCCATTGTTGCCTCCCAGACTTGGCCTAACATCTTAATTTCACCCTCAGAGCTGCAGGCAGCAAAGTCAGATGAGCTCCATTTAAGGACAAATGTGGTTAGTGTCAGCATTCAGGATTTAGTGCACAGAGCTCAGTCCTCTCTTTATTTGCAATTCCCTGTTCAGTCATCTCCTTTCTGTGCTGTGAGAGCTTCTGGTAGTGCTCTGGAAAGGCCAAGCTAAGGGATAACAACATGTGGTGTAATTGCAGCAGAGATGGAATGGAATGGAATGGAATGGAATGGAATGGAATGGAATGGAATGGAATGGAATGGAATAGAATAGAATAGAATAGAATAGAATAGAATAGAATAGAATAGAATAGAATAGAATAGAATAGAATAGAATAGAATGGAATAGACCAGGTTGGAAGAGACCTTCAAGATCATCGCATCCAACCTATCATCCAACACCACCTAATCAACTAACCCATGGCACCAAGCACCCCATCAAGTCTCCTCCTGAACACCTCCAGTGATGGCGACTCCACCACCACCCCAGGCAGCCCATTCCAGGGCCACACTGTTCCTAATGCAGGCCAGGATGCCATTGGCCTTCCTGGCTGCCTAGGCACACTGCAGGCTCATGTTCAACCTACCATCAACCAGCACCCCCAGGTCCCTCTCCACCTGGCTGCTCTCAGCCACTCTGGCCCCAGCCTGTAGCACTGCATGGGGTTGTTGTGGCCAATGTGTAGAACCTGGCACTTGGATGTGTTCAATCTCCTGCCCTTGGACTCTGCCCATCTGTCCAGCCTGTCGAGGTCCCTCTGCAGAGCCCCTCTACCCTCCAGCAGATCAACTCCTGCCCCCAGCTTGGTGTCATCTGCAAATTTACTGATGATGGACTCAATGCCCTCATCCAGATCATCAATAAAGATGTTAAAGAGGATGGGGCCCAGCACTGATCCCTGGGGCACACCACTGGTGCCTGGCTGCCAGCTGGCTGTGGCACCATTCACCACCACTCTCTGGGCTCAGCCTCCAGCCAGTTCCTAACCCAGCTCAGAGTGCTGCTGTCCAAGCCATGGGCTGACAGCTTGGCCAGAAGAAAAGCCATCAAGCCATCCTTCCAGTACCAGTAGCCTGTTGTTCTTTCTTGTCCTGAAACCTTCCATAGATGTTTTCTGCTTTGCTACAGCAAAGAGCAGACAGAACTTTAAGAGTGTCATCAGTGCACAAGCTGCTATCCCAGCTCTCCAACAACTCCTGCTCAGCTGCAGGGAGCCAGCACATCCCCATTTCCCTGCAGGCCAAGGGCACTGCAACAGCTGAGAATAACAGGAATGCAGTGGCTCAGGTCACTTTTCCCCACCACCCATCCCCCTTCAAAACACTGCTCTTCAGAAAGGAAAGCAGCAGCTCCTTCTGGTCGCTCTTCAACATTCAGCAAGCCTCCAGAGACTCACAGCCATCAGAATTGTGGGGGGAGAGTTTAAAGGTGTCAGTGGAGAGCAGACAATTGATCTCTTAGAATCTGAGTGCCTTGACCTGGGAAGCTGCCTTGGTGGAAGCTGGTTGATAATTTGCTCCTCTCTCCATTCCCACATGCTGCAGCAGGCACTCTCCTCAGCTGAGCCAAGGAATCTGCTTTGGGGACTGTGTTGCATACAGGATCAGTTACATGATTTTGGTTTAAAAATAAGCCATTATTTTATTATTAGTAGTATTATTAGTAGTACTAGTAGTAGCAGTATTAGTATTAGTATTATTTACTACTGCTACTACTACTGCTTAGCTTATTATGCTGGGCCCCTCAATTTAAGAAGGACATTGAGACTCTTGAATGTGTCCAGAGAAGGGCAATGAGGCTGGGGAGAGGTCTCAAGCACAAGCCCTATGAGGAGAGGCTGAGGGAGCTGGGGTTGCTTAGCCTGGAGAAGAGGAGGCTCAGGGGAGACCTTCTTGCTCTCTCCAACTCCCTGAAGGGAGGTTGTAGCCAGGTGGGGGTTGGTCTCTTCTCCCAGGCAACCAGCACCAGAACAAAGGGACACAGTCTCAAGCTGTGCCAGGGGAAGAAGTTTAGGCTCAAGGTGAGGAGAAAGTTCTTCACAGAGAGAGTCATTAGCTGTTGGAATGTGCTGCCCAGGGAGACGGTGGAGCCCTGGAGGTGTTCAAGAGGGGATTGGATGTGGCACTTGAAGCCAGGGTTTAGTTAGTCCTGAGGTGTTGGGTGCTAGGTTGGACTTGATGATCTCTGAGGTCTTTTCCAACCTTGTTGATTCTATGATTCTATGATTAGCTTAAATCCTGTCAATAATCAGTCCTCAGTCCAGCCACACAAGCCATTGCATTGCTCAGTGGAGAGATGAGGGTGTTAGGAAGAGAAGTTGTGACTGAGGAATTGTTTTATTGTAATTCTGCCTGGGAGGGAAAGAGAGAGGGAGAGGGAGAGGGAGAGGGAGAGGGAGAGGGAGAGGGAGAGGGAGAGGGAGAGGGAGAGGGAGAGGGAGAGGGAGAGGGAGAGGGAGAGGGAGAGGGAGAGGGAGAGGGAGAGGGAGAGGGAGCTCTCAGCCAGAGCTCCTCTATGTAATACCACATTCAGAAGTACTAAAACAAGACTGATCTCAGATGTTTGGGACACAGGCAGGAAGAGCAGGGAGAGGCAGGACCTGCTTGACTACTGAAAGAATAGAAGAGTTCACTCAGGTCACAACTGGAAGGAAATGGTCAAGGACCTGGTGGACACACTGGTTAAACAGTGTATGGTGCAGAAGTCATTGGTGGAGATGAAAGCTTGCCTATGAAAACAAGCTTGAACTACATAAGTGCATATTTAGCTGTTAGTCTTAACACTAGAAGTCCTCATCTGTTGTGCACCCTGGGGTGATTTATCTGGTTCAAGGATTAAATGCACCTGACTGCACTGACAGCTCAGGTACAGTCACTTCTACTGGTTCAGATGCACAATAACACTTGCAAGTGGAAGACATACAGCTGCTTTAGGGTAAAGCTGAGCTGATCAACCATGCTGGACTAAGGCTAGCTCTGTGAGAAAGGAGCTTGGCCATCTTAGTATGACACTGTGGAGAGCATGTTCAGTCCAGTTCATAAACCCCTGCACTGCAAGGACTAACTAGTCCTGCTGCTTCCCAGTTCCTGCCCAATCATTCTCACTCCTCAGCTTCAGCTGTGAAAACCAAATAAATGTACCTCAACTGGGACTCCTCACACAGCTGGGCCTTCCACAGACATCAGCACACCCATCCAAAGGGTAGTCAAGAGATGGACACCTGAACATGGAATGGTGCCACATCCAGCTGGCAGCCAGTCACTAGTGGTGTCCCCCAGAGATCAGTGTTGGGCCCCATCCTGCTCAATATCTTTATTGATGGTCTGTATGAGGGGATTGAGTCCATCATCAGTAAACAGATGACACCAAGCTGGGGGCAGGAGTTGATGTGTTAGAGGGCTGAAGAGCTCTGCAATGGGACCTTGCCAGGCTGGACAGATGGGCAGAATCCAAGGGCATGAGATTGAATACATCCAAGTGCCAGGTTCTACACATTGGCCACAACAACCCCATGCAGTGCTACAGGCTGGGGACAGGGTGGCTGGAGAGCAACCAGGCAAAAAAGGGACCTGGAGGTAGTGGTTGATAGTAGGATGAACATGAGCCAGCAGTGTGCCCAGGTGGCCAAGAAGGCCAATGGCATCCTGGCATGGATCAGGAATAGTGTGGCCAGAGGAGCAGGGAAGTCATTGTGCCCCTGGACTCAGCACTGGTTAGGCCACACCTTGAGTCCTGTATCCAGTTCTGGGCCCCTCAGTTTAGGAAAGATGTTGAGTTGCTGGAAGGTGTCCAGAGAAGGGCAACAAAGCTGGGGAGGGGTTTGGAGCACAGCCCTGTGAGGAGAGGCTGAGGGAGCTGGGGTTGCTTAGCCTGGAGAAGAGGAGGCTCGGGGAGACCTTCTTGCTCTCCACAGCAACCTGAAGGGAGGTTGTAGCCAGGTGGCTACATTGCAGAAAGGTGATGTGATGAGTGTTTCCCACCAGCCATTCTTTCAATTTGGGTCCTCCTTGCACACCAACATCATAGATACTGCTTCAGAGGTATTTAGGATAGGATAGGATAGGATAGGATAGGATAGGATAGGATAGGATAGGATAGGATAGGATAGGATGGGATGGGATGGGATGGGATGGGATGGGATGGGATAGAATAGAATAGAATAGAATAGAATAGAATAGAATAGAATAGAATAGAATAGAATAGAATAGAATAGAATAGAATAGAATAGAATAGAATAGAATAGAATCAACAGAATAGAATAGAATGAACCAGGTTGGAAGAGACCTTCAAGATCATCATGTCCAACCTATCATCCAACACCACCTAATCAACTAACCCATGGCACCAAGCACCCTATCAAGTCTCCTCCTGTAAAGGGGAACCCAGAAGTCTAAATTCTGTTGCCTCTGCTGGGGCCAGATGCATTGTTTCTCAGCCTTGAGCTGAATGCTGGCAACAGACTTGGAAGATCTGAATGCTGCTTCTTAAGTTTGTCCTTATAACTCCATAGAATCATAGAATCACTAAGGTTGGAAAAGACCTCAGAGACCATCAAGTCCAACCTAGCACCCAACACCTCAGGACTAAACCATGGCTCAAGTGCCACGTCCAATCCCCTCTTGAACACCTCCAGGTGTCTCTGCTCCCTGTGTCTCTGTTCTGGGGAAGATTGTTTTATCCCTGCCTCTGTTGCCTATGTCTCTGTTTACCTCCCCACAACACAGGGAAATAATCTCCTCAGTTGACAAGGCTTTTTTATTACACCATTGGCAGCTCAGAAGAAAAACATTTGCCTGATATTTACATATTTATCTGATATTTGGCTGTGGATATTCTGCTTTATTCCATCTAAGTTCTGCTTGAGCTTTCTATTTCCCCTCCTGAAATTCACTATTGGCAGGGCTGACATCATGAGGTAGTTTAGCACTCTTGCACCCCAAACAATATTTCCCACACATTTTGCTAAGACAATGAGTCCACATTTCGAGGCAGTGGCATTTTCTGCAAGCACCCCACTTTTATGTGTGAACAGCAGCTTGAACTGAGGACAGGCAATGATGGCAGCAAGCTGTGCCAGGGCAGGTGAGGTAAGAGAAACGTGTGACCTAATTGCTTCCTTGCCTGCCAGTAATATCAACACAATGGTTCATTATTCCTCTGTTTACTCATGGGGTTCTGTTTATTCACTCTTGCAGCAGCAGACCATACTAGTACTGAATCTCCATCCTCAGAGAATAGAATGGAATGGAATGGAATGGAATGGAATGGAATGGAATGGAATGGAATGGAATGGAATGGAATGGAATGGAATGGAATGGAATGGAATAGAATGGAATAGAATAGACCAGTTTGGAAGACTACTTCAAGATCATCGTGTCCAACCTATCAACCAACACCACCTAAACAACTAACCCATGGCACCAAGCACCCCATCAAGTCTCCTCCTGAACACCTCCAGTGATGGTGACTCCACCACCTCCCCAGGCAGCCCATTCCGATAGGCAATCAATCTCTCTGTGTAGAACTTTCTCCTGACCTCCAGCCTGAACCTCCCCTGGCGCTGCCTGAGACTGTGTCCTCTTGTTCTGGTGCTGGCTGCCTGGGAGAAGAGACCAACCTCTGCCTGCCTACAGCCTCCCTTCAGGTAGTTGTAGAGAGCAATAAGGTCTCCCCTGAGTCTCCTTTTCTCCAGGCTAAGCAACCCCAGCTCCCTCAGCCTCTCCTCACAGGGCTGTGCTCCAAACCCCTCACCAACTTCGTTGCCCTTCTCTGGACACCTTCCAGCAAGTCAACCTCCTTCCTAAACTGAGGGGCCCAGAACTGGACGCAGGACTCAAGGTGCAGCCTAACCAGTGCAGTGTACAGGGGCAGAATGACCTCCCTGCTCCTGCTGGCCACACTGTTCTTGATGCAGGCCACAATGCCGTTGGCCCTCCTGGCTGCCTGGGCACACTGCTGGCTCATGTTCAGCCTACCATCAACCAGCATCCCCAGGTCCCTCTCTGCCTGGCTGCTCTCCAGCCACTCTGACCCCAGCCTGTAGCACTGCATAGCTCCTCCTCCTCTCTAAAGTGGGAAAAGGCTATTAGCTGGCCTTAAAAGAGAGCAGGTATTACAAGTTTCCCTTAATTTGATGGCAGTACTCAGATTCAAAACTTCTGAAGACTGTTCTTCATGCACAGAGTGGCTGGAGAGCAGCCAGGCAGAAAGAGACCTGGGGGCATTGGTTGACAGCTGGCTGAACATGGGCCAGCAGTGTGCTCAGGTGGTCTACAAGGCCAATGGCATCCTGGCCTGCTTCAGGAATAGTGTGGCCAGCAGGAGCAGGGAAGTCACTGGGCCCCTGGACTCAGCACTGGTCACTTTGAGTCCTGTGTCCAGTTGTGGGATCCTCAATTTAAGAAGGATATTGAGACACTTGAACATGTCCAAAGTAGGGCAAGGAGGCTGGCAATCAACACCTGAACAAGAGGACACAGTCTCAAACTGTGCCAGGGGAAGTTTAGGCTGGAGGTGAGGAAAAAGTTCTTCATAGAGTGATTGGCCATTGGAATGTGCTGCCCAGGGAGGTGGTGGAGTCACCATCACTGGAGGTATTCAAGAAGGCATTGGATGTGGTACTTGGTTTAGTAGCCATGAGGTGTTGGGTGACAGGTTGAACTTGATGATCTTTGAGGTCTTTTCCAACTTTATTGATTCTATGGTTTCCTGGGAGAAGAGACCAACCCCCACCTGGCTACAACCTCCCTTCAGGTAGTCACAGGGAGCAAGGAGGTCTCCTCTGAGCCTCCTGTTCTCCAGGCTAAACAACCCCAGCTCCCTCAGCCTCTCCTCATAGGTCTTGTGCTCCAGACCTCTCCTCAGCCTCACTGCCCTTCACTGGAAATGTTCAAGAGTCTCAATCAACAGAACAAGAGGACACAGTCTCAAGCTGCACCAGGGGAAGTTTAGGTTCAAGGTAAGCAAAATATTATTCAGAGAGAGAGTCATTCGTCATTGGAATGTGCTGCCCAGGGAGGTGGTGAAGTCCCTGTCCCTGGAGGTGTTCAAGAGGGGCCTGGATGCAGCACTTGAAGCCATGGTTTAGTTAGCCGTGAGGTGCTGGGTGACAGGTTGGACTTGGTGATCTCTGAGGTCTTTTTCAACCTTATTGATTCTATGATTCTGTGATCTTTGTATGTAATGAAATGAGGTAAACTGGCGAGAGACAACATGGTCTGAGTACGATGGGCAAAACGGGGCTGTGTTAAACACGTCCTTCTTCCTCACAACCAGGTCCCCACAACAGTTTCAATAGACTCAAGAGTCTTGGCTCGCAGCGGAAGGAGGCTGATTCGAAGCCCTGACTTTTGAGGACCGGCTGGCTTGCAAGCCGCAATGCAAGATCACCAACCCAAGACACTTCCACGCACTTCTTTCACCTAGATTCATAGTATCATAGTATCATAGTATCAGTCAGGGTTGGAAGGGACCACAAGGATCATCTAGTTCCAACGCCCCTGCCATGGGCAGGGACACCCCACACTAGATCTGCCTGGCCAGAGCCTCATCCAGCCTGGGCTTAAACACCTCCAGGGACAGGGCCTCAACCACCTCCCTGGACAACCCATTCCAGGGCTTCACCACTCTCATGGGGAAGAACTTCCTCCTCACCTCCAGCCTCAGTCTCCCCACCTCCAGCTTCATTCCATTCCCCCTAGTCCTAGCACTCCCTGTGAGCCTGAGAAGTCCTTCCCCAGCCTTCCTATAGCCCCCTTCAGATACTGGAAGGCCACAATGAGGTCACCTGGGAGCCTTCTCTTCTGCAGATTGAACAGCCCCAACTCCTTCAGTCTGTCCTCATAGGAGAGGTGCTCCAGCCCTCTGATCATCCTCATGGCCCTGCTCTGGATATGTTCCAGCACCTCCAGATCCCTCTTGGAATAGGGGCTCCAGAGCTGGAGGCAGTACTCCAGGTGGGGTCTCCCCAGGGCTGAGTAGAGGGGGAGAATCACCTCCCTTGCCCTGCTGGCCACACTTCTCCTGATGCAGCCCAGGATCTGATTGGCTTTGTGGGCTGCAAGTGCACACTGAGAGCTCCTGTTGAGCTTTTTGTCCCCCAGCACCCCCAAGTCTCTCTCCTCAGGGCTGCTTTCCAGCCAGTCACTGCCCAGCCTGTATTTGTGCCTGGGATTGCCTCCACCCAGATGCAGGACCCTGCCCTTGGTCTTGTTGAACCTCCTGAGGTTGGCTTGTGCCCACCTCTCCAGCCTGTCCAGGTCCCTCTGGATTATCCGTGGGAGGGAAGGATCTGCCTTAAAATGCTGGAGTCGACGGAGACAGAGTTACTGGGAGAGCTCTGAGAGACCGAAACTCCCCACCGGAGGGCGCTGAAGCGCACCCGTGGCCGGCCAGGGAGGGCAGCGGCAGCGATGGGGGCGCGCAGGGGCGGCCTCTGCCTCCCTCTGCTGGGCGCTCTCCCCACCGCCAGCCCGGCGCTGGCCAAGCCCAGCCCAAACCGGCTTCCATCGCCCCCGCCTGTCGACTTGCGGGTTAGTAACTACCCCACGGCTTTCAGTGCCCGGTGGCAGGGACTTGCTAAAGCTTTTATGCTGCCACCCAGCGCGGGGTAGGCGGTAGTTAAGCTCTGTTGTGTGTGTTCCTGGGTGTTTCACAGGATGTGGTGGAAACACGATGCAAATCTCCTCACGTCTAACACAGGCAGTGATGCCTTAAGCACTTGAGAAAGAAAAGACTTCTTCCAATGGCACTGCACTGACTCTGGTTCTTCTCTGTAGCATAGACCTAATGCTCAGCTGCAGCATCCAGCATCCTACCCAGCACAGGTTCCTTTGTGTGCTTGCCTCTCACGAGTGGCTACACAATAACAGCTCAAGTACCACCAGGATCTGAATTCCAGTGGTCACTACAGGGAAAATGAATATCAAATGTCCATTTTTTGGTAAAGCAGAGACTGAACTGTGTCCAGTTCTGGGCCCCTCAGTTTAAGAAGGACATTGAGACACTTGAGCCTGTCCAGAGAAAGGGAATGAGGCTCGGGAGAGGTTTGGAGCACAGCCCTGTGAGGAGAGGCTGAGGGAGCTGGGGTTGCTTAGCCTGGAGAAGAGGAGGCTCAGGGGAGACCTTCTTGCTGTCTCCAACTACCTGAAGGGAGGTTGTAGCCAGGTGAGGGTTGGTCTCTTCTCCCAGGCAACCACCAACAGAACAAGAGGACACAGTCTCACCTGCACCAGGGGAGGTTTAGTCTGGAGGTGAGGAGAAAGTTCTTCCCAGAAACAGTAATTGGCCATTGGAATGTGCTGCCCAGGGAGGTGGTGGAGTCACCATCCCTGGAGGTGTTCAAGAAAAGGATTGGGCATGGCACTTGAAGCCATGGTTTAGTTAGTCCTGAGGTGCTGGGTGCTAGGTTGGACTTGATGATCTCTGAGGTCTTTTCCAACCTTATTGATTCTACGATTCTATGAAATATTTTTGATCAAAAGTGTTTCTCCTAAAAGGTAAGGTATGCAATTTAGTCCAACAAACAAACTGCTGTGAAGTGCCAGACAGCAAGACCTGCAGACTCAGAAAGCTATTTAACAACCTAGAAACACAGATGTTTGTATGAGGATCCCTCCATAGACATTTCCTCTTTCTCAGCCTTGAAAACTCCAAGTTTGGGAAGTCTGAGCACAAAGATGACATGGGGCCAGATTCCACAGCTGTGCATTCCCAGCCCTGCACCCACCATGGGGAGTGAGCACAGAGTGAGAGAAAAAGTGGCCATTCTGTGATGCCTTCATGTCTCATCTGAGACTACCATGGTCATCCCCCTGTTTTCCTTCCCTCTCCTTCCAGAAGCTGACAGCTGTCCACCAGCTGAGCCTGAGGAGTGTGTCAGTTTGGAGATGGCCTGGAAACAGCTTTGGAGCATACTGACTGTTAACCACCACTGCACCTCCTGCCTTCTGATGACAAACTGAAGTTATTTCAGCCAGCCTGTTAAACTGGGGGAACTGTAGCAAAAGCAGAGGTGTTCTGTGAGATACAGAAATGATGGCATGAATTACATGAGGTTTTGCTGATTATTATTATTTTTCAGGAGCTAGAAACTGTTGGTCTTGCTAACACTGAATGAAATCCCATGCAGTGATACAGGCTGGGGTCAGAGTGGCTGAGAGCAGACAGGCAGAAAGGGATCTGGGGGTGCTGGTTGATAGGAGGCTGAACATGAGCCTGCAGTGTGCCCAGGTGGCCAAGAAGGCCAATGGCATCCTGGCCTGCATCAGGAATAGTGGGGCCAGCAGGAGCAGGGAGGTCATTGTGCCCCTGGACTCAGCAGTGGTTAGGCCACACCTTGAGTCCTGTGTCCAGTTCTGGGTCCCTCAGTTTAGGAAAGATGTTGAGTTGCTGGAAGGTGTCCAGAGAAGGGCAACAAAGCTGGGGAGGGGTTTGGAGCACAGCCCTGTGAGGAGAGGCACTTGAACGTGTCCAGAGAAGGGCAATGAGGCTGGGGAGAGGCTGAGGGAGAGCTGGGGTTGCTTAGCCTGGGGAAGGGGAAGCTCAGGGGAGACCTCATTGCTCTCTACAACTCCCTGAAGGGAGGTTGTAGCCACGTGGGGGTTGGTCTCTTCTCCCAGGCAAGAAGCACCAGAACAAGAGGACATAGTCTCAGGCTGTGCCAGGAGAGGTTTGGGCTGGAGGTGAGGAGAAAGTTCTTCACAGAGAGAGTAATTTGCCATTGGAATGTGCTGCCCAGGGAGGTGGTGGAGTCACCATCCCTGGAGGTATCATAGTATCATAGTGTCATTCAGGGTTGGAAGGGACCACAAGGATCATCTAGTTCCAACCCCCCTGCCATGGGCAGGGACACCCCACACTACATCAGGCTGGCCAGAGCCTCATCCAGCCTGGGCTTAAACACCCCCAGGGACAAGGCCTCAACCACCTCCCTGGACAACCCATTCCAGGGCTTCACCACTCTCATAGTGAAGAACCTCCTCCTCACATCTAGCCTGAATCTCCCCACCTCCAGCTTCATTCCATTCCCCCTAGTCCTACCACTACCTGAGATCCTGAGAAGTTGTGACCGTTTGAGGCTGTCCCCTTAAGAAAGAGAATATGGTAGTAGGATGTTTGTAAATGAAAAGATGGATCTGAACTAATTTCATTGGTAGATTGGGAGGAAGCACCTTCTGAACTGGGAGTGCAGCAGAGTATCATGGGCATTCCTGCACTTTTCTGGTCAGTCTGTCTTCCCTCCTTTGGTGGCTTTGCAGCTCACAGCGTTCTGGGCTTTCGGCCAAGGCTTGACCTTGAAACTGATAAGCTGCAAGGCCTGTACTAACTGCTTTCCAATTAACACATAACTGCTTCTAATTTTTTTCTCTTTTCTCTCTTTCTAACCCTCTGTGGGGAAAGGGGGAGAGAGGGGGGAGCAGAGGTGGGGAACCCCCTCAGCAGAGGGGGGGAACTCTCATTTCTGTGCTACTTTATTGTATATCTTTGTATATATTGTAAATATTGTAAATCCTGTATATTCCCCTGCATATCCTATGTTGCTTTGTAAATATACAGCACCCACTGCTTTGCTAATTCAGCTGTGAGTTGTTTTTTTTCTTTCCCTTCAATTTTCTTCCCTCTACTCACAGTGGGGGGGGGGGAAGGCCTGGACTTTCCCCCAACCCTACAACAGAAGTCCTTCCCCAGCCTTCCTGTAGGCCCTCTTCAGATACTGGAAGGCCACAATGAGGTCACCTCAGAGCCTTCTCTTCTCCAGACTGAACAGCCCCAACTCCTTCAGTCTGTCCTCATAGGAGAAGTGCTCCAGCCCTCTGATCATCCTCCTGGCCCTTCTCTGCACACCTTCCAGCACCTCCACATCCCTCTTGGAATAGGGGCTCCAGAACTGGACACAGTACTCCAGGTGGGGTCTCCCCAGGGCTGAGTAGAGGGGGAGGATCACCTCCCTTGCCCTGCTGGCCACACTTCTCCTGATGCAGCCCAGGAGCTGATTGGCTTTGCAGGCTGCAAGTGCACACTGAGAGCTCCTGTTGAGCTTTTTGTCCCCCAGCACCCCCAAGTCTCTCTCCTCAGGGCCAAAATGTCGAGCCAGGCAGGAGTTGAACCTGCAATCTCCTGATCCGTAGTCAGGCGCGTTATCCATTGCGCCACTGGCCCCTACCCCTAAAAAGTGTGGAACACTTCATGAATTTGCGTGTCATCCCTGCGCAGGGCCATGCTAATCTTCTCTCTCTCGCTCCAGTTTTAGTATATGTGCTGCCGAAGCGAGTGTTCAATGAGGGATTGGACGTGGCACTTGAAGCCATGGTTTAGTTAGTCCTGAGGTGTTGGGCGCTAGGTCAGACTTGATGATCTCAGAGGTCTTTTCCAACCTGATTGATTCTATGATTCTGATTCTGTGAGTCTGATTCTATGATCACCTGAATCAACTGACCTGTACAAAGTGGGACTTGTCACAAAAGAGAGCAGAGAGCCTTCTGGAGAACTCATTACTCTTTTTCTAGGAAAGCAGTGACTGGAAAGCCTACTTTAAATAGCTGTCTAGTTTGTTTTAATATTCAGAGATTAATGTCTCCTTTTGCTGGTATAGATGCCTAAACCCCCTAATTATCAGCTTCTTAAATTTAGCACATTCCTTCTCAGCTATTAGCAAGTACCTCATGGCTGCTAAGCAATGCTGAAACTGATGGGAGGACTCTGCACTCTGTTGCCTCCACAGTAAGAAGCAGCTCACACTTATGCCAGTGCCTCTGTTAATTATTCATCTCAGTGGTCTCCTTCATTCGGGGCCTCAGTTGATATTGTGAACCATTTGGTATTGCAGGATGGCTTCTGCTTTCATGACAAGACTGTAAGCCTTTCACCCTTTGGTAATCAGTGACAACTGCTGGGACAGCAAAGGGCCTCAGAGATGCCAGCAGACTTTGAGGCGGCCTGAGGTACCTGTCATGGTACCACAAGAGTGGGTTCTTACTACAGGGTATGAGGTAGGAGCAAGGGGTGACATTTGCATGGACAGGGCAGCCACAGGAATGTCTTTTGTCTCGTAGAATCATAGAATAGAATCATAGAATCAATAAGGTTGGAAAAGACCTTAGAGATCAGCAAGTCCAACCTAGCACCCAACACCTCAGGACTAACTAAACCATGGCACCAAGTGCCACGTCCAATCCTTTTTTGAACACCTCCAGGTGTCTCTGTTCCTTGTGTCTCTGTTCTGGGGAAGATTGTTTTATCCATGTCTCTGTTGCCTGTGTCTCTGTTTGGGGAAAAATGTGTATCCATAGAATCAATAAGGTTGGAAAAGACCTCAGAGATCATCAAGTCCAACCTAGCACCCAACACCTCAGGACTAACTAAACCATGGCACCAAGTGCCACATCCAATCCCCTCTTGAACACCCCCAGGGACAGTGACTCCACCACCTCCCTGGGCAGCACATTCCAATGGCCAGTCTCTCTTTCTGGGAAGAACTTCTTCCTAACATCCAGCCTGAACCTCCCCTGGCACAGCCTCAGACTGTGTCCTCATGTTCTGGTGCTGGGTGCCTGGTCAATAACTCTTTCTGGGAAGAACTTTCTCCTTACCTTGGGCCTAAACCTACCCTGATGGGCTGCCCAGGGAGGTGGTGGAGTCACCATCCCTGGAGGTGTTCAAGAAAGGATGGGATGTGGCACTTGGTGCCATGGTTTAGTAGTCATGAGGTCTTGGGTGACAGGTTGGACTTGATGATCTTTGAGGTCTCTTCCAAGCTTATTGATTCTATGGATACACATTTTTCCCCAAACAGAGACACAGGCAACAGAGACATGGATAAAACAATCTCAATCTGATGCAGCTTGAGACTGTGTCCTCTTGTTCTGTTGCTGCTTGCCTGGGAGAAGAGACCAACCCCCACCTGGTTACAACTCCCTTCTGGTAGCTGTAGAGAGCAATGAGGTCTCCCCTGAGTCTTCTCTTCTCCAGGCTAAGCAGCCCCAGCTCCCTCAGCCTCTCCTCACAGGGCTGTGCTCCAGACCTCTCCCCAGCCATTCTCTGAACACATTCAAGTGTCTCAATATCCTTCTTGAATTGAGGGGCCCAGAACTGGACACAGGACTCAAGGTGTGGCTGAGTACAGCTTTAGAATAGAATAGAATAGAATAGAATAGAATAGAATAGAATAGAATAGAATAGAATAGAATAGAATAGAATGGAATAGAATGGAATAGAATGGAATAGACCAGACCAGGTTGGAAGAGACCTTCAAGATCATCGTGTCCAACCCATCAACCAATCCAACCCACCTAAACAACTAAACCATGGCACCAAGCACCCCATCAAGTCTCCTCCTGAACACCTCCAATGATGGTGACTCCACCACCTCCCCAGGCAGCCCATTCCAATGGGCAATCACTCTCTCTGTATAGAACTTCTTCCTAACATCTAGGCTAAACCTTCCCTAGTGCAGCTTGAGACTGTGTCCTCTTGTTCTGGTGCTGGCTGCCTGGGAGAAGAGACCAACCTCTGCCTGGCTACAACCTCCCTTCAGGTAGTTGTAGAGAGCAATAAGGCCACCCCTGAGTCTCCTCCTCTCCAGGCTAAGCAATCCCAGCTCCTTCAGTCTTTCCTCATAGGGCTGCTGCCCAGCCCCTGCCAGATGAGACTCTTTGCCAGCCTGACTGATGGATGACTCTGCAAAATGCAGAGCTGATTTGGTTTGGCTTTTGGCCATTCACACAGGTCTTAATCCTGGGGGTTTAGACCCATTTCAATTCTCTTTCCAGCAGTCTTCAGAGCCAGGATAAAGTCTGTACTTGTGTGCACACAGTGAAGTTCAGTGGCAAGTCTGTACTTGAAAAGAACTTCAAATCTAAACCCTTTCTGGCAGCCTGGGCACAGCTGGTATCCTGCTCTTCCAGCTTCTGCCACCCACTGCCCACTGTGCTATACCAAGTGGTGCCTAATTGGCACATAGCTAAGCAGAAATCTGGATCCTTTTGTTTCTGTGTTGTGAAAGAAGCTGCCTCTTTGTTAAAATCAGCTGCCCTGCATCTTGGAGGCACTTCAGATTTTATCTGGACCACAGGATTTTGCCAGCTGAAGTCCTGCTAGCACAGGTTGCTGCTGGTGGTTTTGAAAAGCTGCCCAGAAGGATACCTTGAAGCAGCCATGGGGAGTGGTAGGAGATATTGCAATGGTACCAAGCAAGACTCCCACTGTTTAATGCACAAAGTGAAAACATGCATATGGTGGGCTGGTCTGAAATCTTATTGATTAAATAGTATCAGAGTATCATAGTTTCACCACTCTTATGGTGAAGAACCTCCTCCTCACATCTAGCCTCAATCTCCCCACCTCCAGCTTCATTCCATTCCCCCTAGTGCTAGCACTACCTGAGATCCTGAGCAGTCCCTCCCCAGCCTTCCTTCAGCCCCCTTCAGATACTGGAAGGCCACAGTGAGGTCGCCTGGGAGCCTTCTCTTCTCCAGACTGAACAGCCCCAACTCCTTCAGTCTGTCCTCACAGGAGAGGTGCTCCAGCCCTCTGATCATCCTCCTGGCCCTTCTCTGGACACCTTCCAGCACCTCCACATCCCTCTTGGAATAGGGGCTCCAGAACTGGAGGCAGGACTCCAGGTGGGGTCTCAGCAGAGCTGAGCAGAGGGGGAGAATCACCTCCCTTGCCCTGCTGGCCACACTTCTCCTGATGCAGCCCAGGATCTGATTGGCTTTGCAGGCTGCAAGTGCACACTGAGAGCTCAATCCTTACATTCAGTTTGTTTCAGATCAGATCTGTAATTTTTAGGGTCTGGAATAGGTGGTATATGCTAGGATTGACAGGCTGGAGGCGTGGGCCCATGACAGCTTCATGAGGTTCAAACAAGACCAAGTGCAAGGTCTAGAATAGAATAGAATAGAATAGAATAGACCAGGTTGGAAGAGACCTTCAAGATCATCGTGTCCAACCTATCATCCAACACCACGCAACCAACTAAACCATGCAACCAAGCACCCTATGAAGTTGCCTCCTGAACACCTCCAGTGATGGTGACTCCACCACCTCCCCAGGCAGCCCTTTCCAATGGGCAATCACTCTCTCTGTGTAGAACTTCTTCCTAACCTCCAGCCTAAACCTCCCCTGGTGCAGCCTGAGACTGTGTCCTTGTGTTCTGGTGCTGGCTGCCTGGGAGAAGAGACCAACCTCTGCCTGCCTGCAACCCCCCTTCAGGTAGTTGTAGAGAGCAATAAGGTCACCCCTGAGTCTCCTCTTCTCCAGGCTAAGCAACCCCAGCTCCCTCAGCCTCTCCTCACAGGGCTGTGTTCCAAACCCCTCCCCAGCTTTGTTGCCCTTCTCTGAACATGCTCTGAACATCCTCCTTCCTAAACTGAGGGGCCCAGAACTGGACACAGGACTCAAGCTGTGGCCTAACCAGTGCAGTGTACAGGGGCAGAATGACCTCCCTGCTCCTCCTGGCCACACTGTTCCTGATGCAGGCCAGGATGCCATTTGCCCTCCTGGCTGCCTGGGCACACTGCAGGCTCATGTTCAGCCTACCATCAACCAGCACCCCCGGGTCCCTCTCTGCCTGGCTGCTCTCAGCCACTCTGACCCTAGCCTGTAGCTCTGCATGGGGTTGTTGTGGCCAATGTGCAGAACCTGGCACTTGGATGTGTTCAATCTCCTGCCCTTGGACTCTGCCCATCTGTCCAGCCTGTTGAGGTCTCTCTGCAGAGCCTCTCTACCCTGCAGCAGAGGGTCAGGGCAATCCCAAGCACTGATACAGGCTGGGCAGTGACTGGCTTGAGAGCAGCCCTGAAGAAAAGGACCTGGGGGTGCTGGTGGATGAGAAGCTCAACATGAGCCAGCAGTGAGCACTTGCAGCCCAGAAAGCCAATCACATCCTGGGCTGCATCAAGAGAAGCATAGCCAGCAGGGTGAGGGAGGTGATTCTCCCCCTCTACTCTGCCCTGGTGAACAGGGGATGTGAGGGATTTGAGTTCCAGCTCAGATGTCCAATGGAGTTAAACAACATAAATGCTGAGGCAAATGTTATCAACTGTGTCTTGGAAGAAGCAGTTAAAGAATGAATGCTCAGGCACTTATTTAAGCAGGTAAGTAGCTGCTGCAAAGGATACATGCAAATGATGCATGATCTGAGGAGGCTCAGGGGAGAGCTTATTGTTGTCTACAACTACCTGAAGGGAGGTTGTAGCCAGGTGGGGATTGGTCTCTTCTCCCAGGCAACCAGCACCAGAACAAGAGGACACAGTCTCAAGCTGTGCCAAGGGAGGTTTAGGCTGGAGGTTAGGAAGAAGTTCTTTATAGAAAGAGAGATTGGCCATTGGAATGTGCTGCCCAGGGAGGTGGTGGAGTCACCATCACTGGAGGTGTTTAGGAGGAGACTGGATGAGGCACTTGGTGCCATGGTTTAGTTGATTAGATGGTGTTGGGTGATAGGTTGGACTTGATGATCTCAAAGGTCTTTTCCAACCTGGTTAATTCTATCCTATCCTATCCTATCCTATCCTATCCTATCCTATCCTATCCTATCCTATCCTATCCTATCCTATCCTATCCCACTACATCCTTTTTCCAGAGCAGAAGAACTGAGTTTGCACCATGGAACCCACCAGCTGTGTGCTCCCAGGAATTACTTTATCACCTGAGCCCTGAGAAGGCAGTCACCATCTGTCAAGGACTGCAAAATCTCAGTTCCTCCTGAAAGAAGCAGGACTGAGAAGCCCAAGACCTGTCCAGGGCCAGGCCTCCCCAGGGGCCCTCCCAAATATTCAGGAGTTGAAAAATGCTGTGCAGCTCTCTGCTGGAGCTTCAGTAACAGCTATGCAGCACTAAGATATCTGCCTGGCAAGATTTTCTCATTCATCTAAGCCAATGTAGTGCCTCAGAGGACATGGTTATGCAGACATTGTTTTGAATGGCAGCAGTGCCTGATGGAGCTCCCATTCCCCTTGCAAATTCCCATGCCTCTATTTTCCCTTTAGCAAGGCAAATCAGATGTGTGCATGCAGCCACGTGGTAAACTTATCTGGGTGGAACACAGCCTCTTCTTTTTCCCCTGAATCATTCCAGGCTGTCTGCATTCTACTGCTGGGTTCACCACTTAGCTGTGCAAGCTGCTGCAGGGGTGGGTCCGGGAGGTGATGCAGATAAGTAGGGGTGAATGGGGAGGCAAGAACTGAGTTGATAAAGCAGTTTAGGCATCGTTATCACCCAATGTGAAACTAGAGTCTGATTCAGTAGGAGTTACAAGGAAATGAAGAGAGCCTCAACAACACTCAAAGGAGTGCTGGGTTACAGACCTCTGGCTCAGACTCAGCCGTGGTCAGGACACTTCAAGGACAAGCCCTAGATCCCTCACACAGCTGTTACAGAAGTCCTTGGGACACACATCAAGAAGCAGGGAGAAATCAGAACTGTAACCAAATTTAGTGAAGTTATGTCACCATATCAGTGATTCAGGGAAGGCAATTTCTCATGAACAGGGTAGATTTAGGATGGACATTAGAAGGAAGTTCTTTACAATCAGGGTGGTAAAATACTGGGGCAGGTTACCCAGGGATGTACAGTGACAGTATCACAGTATCACAGTTTCACCAAGGTGGGAAGAGACCTCAAAGATCATTGAGTCCAACCTGTCACCACAGACCTCATGACTAAACCATGGCACCAAGTGCCACATCCAATCCCCTCTTGAACACCTCCAGAGATGGTGACTCCACCACCCCCCTGGGCAGCACATTCCAATGGTGAATGACTCGCTCGGTGAAGAACTTTCTCCTCACCTCCAGCCTAAACTTCCCCTGGCACAGCTTGAGACTGTGTCCTCTTGTTCTGGTGCTGGTTGCTAGAGAGAAGAAACCAACCCCCACCTGGCTACAACCTCCCTTCAGGGAGTTGTAGAGAGCAATGAGGTCGCCCCTGAGCTTCCTCTTCTCCAAGCTAAACAGCCCCAGCTCCCTCAGCCTCTCCTCACAGGGCTGTGCTCAAGGCCTAGCCTCAGCCTTGTTGCCCTTCTCTGGACACCTTCAAGTCTCTCAATGTCCTTCTTAAACTGAGGGGCCCAGAACTGGACACAGGACTCAATGTGTGGCCTAACCAGTGGAGAGTCCAGGGGCAGAATGACCTCCCTGCTCCTGCTGGCCACACTATTCCTAATGCAGGCCGGGATGCCATTGGCCTTCTTGGCCACCTGGGCACACTGCTGGCTCATGTTTAGGCAGCTGTCAATCAGTACCCCCAGGTCCCTCTCTGTCTGGCAGCTCTCAGCCACTCTGACCCCAGCCTGTAGCTCTGCATGGGGTTGCTGTGGCCAAAGTGCAGCCCCTGGCACTTGGACTTGTTGAATGCCATCCCATTGGACTCTGCCCATCTGTCCAGTCGGTCGAGGTCCCTCTGCAGAGCCTTTCTTCCCTCTAACTGACTAACATCTGCTCCTAACTTGGTGTCATCTGCAAATTTACTGATGACTGACTCAATCCCCTCATCCAGATAATCAATGAAGATATTAAAGAGGATGGAGCTCAGCAGTTGAGGAGACATTCAAGATCAGACTTGATGGATGCAGTTGAGGAGACAGTCAAGATCAGACTCTATGTGAGCCTGTGCAGCTTGATCTAGCTGGAGGTGTCCCTGCTCACTGCCAGGGGGATTGGGCATGATGACCTTTGAGGGTCCTTTCCAAGCTGATGCAATCTGTGGATCTGTGAATCTGTGTTGTAGTAAGGGAGAGACAGCATAAAATCTGCAGCTCACATGTTCCTTGCAGTTAGCTATATCTGTGCACAACAAGCCAGGGCAGCTTCATTCCTGATTCCTCATGTAGTGAAATGTGTTAAACAAAGTATTCACCCTTTAAAGGCTGGAGCTGGGGCCATGGTTTAGATGTCTACTGTGTAGGTTCCTGCACTCTTTAGCTGTTTCCTCTTAGGAGGAGCTGAATCATGTTCTAGACAAGCACAAGTGTGCTGGCTGAAGATGACCAGCTCAGAAGTAGGGCTGGAGGTGTTGGATAAACATGTGGCTCCTCATGTGGGACACGGGATCAATGTACAGAGCCCCCACCTTGCTGCTGTAGGGTGAGTAACAGATGCTTATGTGATAGGATGTGAGTAGGAAAAGTGAGTGAACAGACTCCCCAAAACTGCCTGCAAAGTCATGTGTCCTAAAGCTTACCTTGAGTCCTGTGTCCAGTTCTGGGCCCCTCAGTTTAGGAAAGATGTTGAGTTGCTGGAATGTGTCCAGAGAAGGGCAACAAAGCTGGGGAGGGGTCTGGAGCACAGCCCTGTGAGGAGAGGCTGAGGGAGCTGGGGTTGCTTAGCCTGGAGAAGAGGAGGCTCAGGGGAGACCTTCTTGCTGTCTACAACTCCCTGAAGGGAGGTTGTAGCCAGGTGGGGGTTGGTCTCTTCTCCCAAGCAACCAGCACCAGAACAAGAGGACACAGTCTCAAGATGTGCCAGGGGAGGTTTAGGTGGAGGTGAGAAAGAAATTCTTCCCAGAAAGAGAGATTGGCCATTGGAATGTGCTGCCCAGGGAGGTGGTGGAGTCACCATCACTGGAGGAGACTGGCAGGGGTGCTTGCTGCCATGGTTTAGTTGATTAGATGGTGTTGGGTGCTAGGTTGGACTCAGTGATCTCAAAGGTCTATTCCAACCTGGTTAATTCTATTCTATTCTAAAGCAGGCCATGAGAAGGAGGAAAACAACCATACTGAAGTTTGCTGAAGAGATGGCCATCAGACAGATTAAACAGTAACCAGGAAATCACTGAGAGCCTCCTGGGAGGAAACTATTTTCAAGCAAAGTCTAAACAAAGCATACAAGTCTGCAGTGAGGGAACAGAAACCTAGTCTGACAACACAAGACACCACCCCTTTGGCCTGTAGTTCTGTGCCTGTGTGTGTTAAGATGTGGGGGATCATTCACAGAAGTGTGTTCAGGTGTTTGTGAGTGCTTGCTAATAATCTCTCAACACTACCTGTTGTAGAGATGGTACTGATCCTGCATCTGTGGCACACTGGTGACTGTGTGACATTCATAAATCAAAGGCATATTACTAATGAATCACTCTGACTTGAAACCGTGTGGGCAGAGCAGTCTTAACCTGTGACGGGAAGTAGCAAATTACACCTGTCTCCCCCTAGCAAAAATACAAACTGGGGTGGAAGGAAAGCTGAAAAATCTTAAGTGTATATTCATAGGACCATAGAATCAACCAGGTTGGAAAAGACCTCAGAGATTATCAAGTCCAACCTATCCCCCAACACCTCAGGAATAACTAAACCATGGCACCAAGTGCCACATCCAAGCCCTTTTTGAACACCTACAGTGATAGTGACTCCACCACCTCCCCAGGCAGCACATTCCAATGGCCAATCTCTCTTTCTGGGAAGAATTTCTTCCTAACATCCAGCCTAAACCTCCCCTGGCACAGCTTGAGACTGTGTCCTCTTGTTCTGCTGCTGGTTGCCTGGAAGAAGAGACCAACCCCCACCTGGCTACAACCTCCCTTCAGGGAGTTGTAGAGAGCAAGAAGGTCTCCCCTGAGCCTCCTCTTCTCCAGGCTAAACAACCCCAGCTCCCTCAGCCTCTCCTCACAGGTCTGTGCTCCAAACCCCTCCCCAGCTTTGTTGCCCTCCTCTGGACACCTTCCAGCAACTCAACATCTTTCCTAAACTGAGGGGCCCAGAACTGGACAAAGGACTCAAGGTGTGGCCTAACCTGTGTTGAGTCCCAGGGCACAATGACTTCCCTGCTCCTGCTGGCCACACTGTTCCTCATGCAGGCCAGGATGCCATTGGCCTTCTTGGCCACCTGGGCACACTGCTGGCTCATGTTCAGCCTACTATCAACCAGTAGCCCCAGGTCCCTCTCTGCCTGGCTGCTCTCCAGCCACTCTGACCCCAGCCTGTAGCACTGCATGGGGTTGCTGTGGCCAATGCGCAGAACCTGGCACTTGGATGCATTCAATCTCCTGCCCTTGGACTCTGCCCATCTGTCCAGCCTGTCGAGGTCCCTCTGCAGAGATCTATAATATCTTCTTGAACAAAATTGTCTCTGCAGAGTGTATATTGCACTGCAGCTGACACTACCAGTCTGTACCACTTTGTGACAAGTAAATGCTGCGGTTTTGATCCAGTGCTTTGTGCTTTAGGACACAGTTTCTCATCTTGTAGAACCAAGGCCTTGAATCAAGTGCAGGCTCTGTGACTGGGCCACCACACTCTGTAAGATGAAAGGTTTCTTGTCTTCATGAAAGCTAGCCTGTTCTTCATCAATGCATCCTCTGGCCTAGTAAAAGATATTACCTCTCACTGTAGGCATTGCCTCTATTTTTAAGCTCTTGACAGTTCAAAAGTCCTTCTTTGTGAAAGAGCATCTTGGCATTTCTATGTTCTCTATCACCAGAATAGTTTGTGAGCAGAATATACCCATTATATGAATAAGGCTGTTCTATCATGAAGAGCTGGTGAAAGGCTATTCACAGGTACCTAGGTCTCTTCTCCCAGGCAGCCAGCACCAGAACAAGAGGACACAGTCTCAAGCTGCACCAGGGGAGGGTGAGGCTGGATGTTAGGAAGAAATCCTTCCCAGAAAGAGTGATTGGCCATTGGAAGGTGCTGCCCAGGGAGGTGGTGGAGTCACCATAGTATCATAGAATCAATAAGGTTGGAAAAGATCACAAAAATCATCAAGTCAAACCTGTCACCCCAGACCTCATGACTACTAAACCATGGCTTCAAGTGCCACATCCAATAATTTTTGAACACCTCCAGGGACAGTGACTCCACCACCTCCCTGGGCAGCACATTCCAATGGCTAACAACTCTCTCTGTGAAGGACTTTCTCCTCACCTTGAGCCTAGACAGGTGGGGGTTGGTCTCTTTTCTCAGGCAACCAGCACCAGAACAAGAGGACACAGTCTCAAGCTGTGCCAGGGGAAGTTTAGATTTGAGGTGAGGAGAAAGTTCTTCCCAGAAAGAGAGATTGGCCATTGGAATGTGCTGCCCAGGGAAGTGCTGGAGTCACCATCCCTGGAGGTGTTCAAAAATTATTGGATGTGGCACTTGAAGCCATGGTTTAGTTAGTCCTGAGGTGTTGGGTGCTAGGTTGGACTTGATGATCTCTGAGGTCTTTCCCAACTTCATTGACTCTATGATTCTATGATCACAATGAGAAAACTTCTCTGGGAAGAAGGCTGCAACTGGATTGTTCCCTCTGGGTTTCCCTGCATGGAAAGCCCTGTCTCTGTACACTCCTCAGAGTGTCCTGTGTGCATGAACAATATGCCAAAAATGAGGCTTTTGTCTTCACCTTCAGTACAAACAGTCTGTAAGTCACCATCCCTGGAGGTGTTCAAGAGGGGATTGGATGTGGCACTTGGTGCCATGGTTTACTTAGTCCTGAGGTGTTGGGTACTAGGTTGAATTTGATGATCTCTGAGGTCTTTTCCAACCTTATTGATTCTTTGATTCTATGGTTCTAATTAAACAGATCCAAGCCTGTCTTGGAGATGGAGTTTAACTGCGTTTGCAAGGTTCAGTTAAACCATTTACTGTTGCAGGGAGCCAAAAGCAGAAGTCAGTAAAACAACCTTGGCATGGGGGTTGGTTCATGTTACAGTTGAAAGGAGAGTGGATGTCTAAATAGCAGAACTCCTGTTTAAAAAAAGAAGGCAGAAGTAAGCAAATGACTTGCCATGTATTTCAAAGATGCTGAGCTGCAGAGAGCTACAAGCACAGTGACAAAAGAGCTCCCAAAGCATGCAGAATCCCCTTACAGCATACCCAAGAGAGACCTCCCAACATGTCCCTTCTCCCCACCTGATGGTACACCCAAAACCCTCAGGGCTCTTTCTTCCCTCCCCACTTGTAGGCTGGTCTCAAGACTGGCCAGGTCTGAGACTGCCTCCCCCTTGTCCTCCTGGCATTAGGATACTCCCTCACCATTACCAGAGAGGGAAGCATCTCTCGTGGGGGTAGGGAGGGAAGAAAAGAAAGAGTGAGAGACTTTGCAGATAGATTTATAGGGAGCAGGATATTATGGGTATGAAACACACAGCTTCCTGTGTCCACCCACTAGGCTGGACACTCAGGTCACCAGAGGTGTTACTTATGTGGCAGCAGCAGGAGGCACCCAGCCTAAACTGCCCCAATCTGCATTTGCATCAACACTGATAACCACCACGGGAGGTGCTAACTACCACCTGCTGTGAAGACAAAATGCTTGGAGGAAAACAGAACTTAGTGGTGGTTGTTGTTGAGCTGTGAACATTTTGTGTGCTTTTCTGTGTGGATAATGACTTAGAAGCTTGAGGACAGAGGCAACAGCAAGTAGCTGGAAGCAACTGAAAATGGTTTAACATTGATGCCACTTTTTGTGCTTCTGCTACTCAGTCATTTAGTATTTTTTTTTCTTTTTCATGATGCTTTAATGCTTTTTATTCCCCCCATAACAAAGAGTAGATGTCACCAGTATTTGTCCCAGAAATGGATCTTTTAAGCAGCAGGCCTGCAGGCTCAGGAAATGGCACGAAAGGACACTACAGAACACTCTCCAACGTTATGACCATGTAACATATGAGACCAGGCTGGATGAGGCTGTGGCCAGGCTGATCTAGTGTGGGGTGTCCCTGCCCATGGCAGGGGGGTTGGAACTAGATGCTCCTTGTGCTCCCTTCCAACCCTGACGGATACTATGAGACTATTATGATAAAGAAACTTCGTGGGGTCTGCCTCTGACAAGTGGACCTCTCTCAGCAGTTGCTCTTTTGCAGCATAAGACATCTTGTGAAAATGCTCAATTCTTCCACCACAGGGTCTGGGAACTGAAACATCACTTCCTCACCATGCAGCTCTCCTGTGCCCCAGGCTGCGGACAGATTGGTTGTAGAGCAGCCAGGCAGAAATGGACCTGGGGGTACTGGTTGACAGCTGGCTGAACATGAGCTAGCAGTGTGCCCAGGTGGCCAAGAAGGCCAGTGGCATCCTGGCCTGGATCAGGAATAGTGTGGCTAGCAGGAGCAGGGAAGTCATTGTGGCCCTGGACTCAGCACTGGTCAGGCCACACCTTGAGTCCTGTGTCCAGTTCTGGGCCCCTCAGTTTAAGAAGGACATTGATACACTTGAATAAGTCCAGAGAAGGGCAACAAGGCTGGGGAGAGGCCTTGAGCACAGCCCTGTGAGGAGAGGCTGAGGGAGCTGGGGTTGCTTAGCCTGGAGAAGAGGAGGCTCAGGGGAGACTTTCTTGCTCTCTACAACTCCCTGAAGAGAGGCTGTGGCCAGGTGGGGGTTGATCTCTTCTCCCAGGCAGCCAGCACCAGAATAAGAGGACACAGTCTCAAGCTGTGCCAGGGGAGGTTTAGGCTGGAAGTTAGGAAGAAATTCTTCCCAGAAAGAGAGATTGGCCATTGGGATGTGCTGCCCAGGGAGGTGGTGGAGTCACTGTCCTTGGAGGCGTTCAACAGGGGACTGGACGTGGCACTTGAAGCCATGGTTTAGTTAGTCCTGAGGTGTTGGGTGCTAGGTTGGACTTGATGATCTCTGAGGTCTTTTCCAACCTTATTGATTCTATGATTCTATGTGCATGTTTTGAAGCAGTTTAGTGTGACTTGGTATAAAGAAGTATAAAGACACAAAACACTAGAGTGTGAAGTGAATTTTAGAGTCCCAGATTTCATCCCAAATTTGGGAAGACAAGCTACAGCTGCCTCCAAACATAAGGTTGGACTTGATGACCTCTGAAGTCTTTTCCAACCTTATTGATTCTATGATTCTATGACTCTATGATAAGTAGAGAGCTCTAAAAAGTGCTATGTTAAGAAATCATTAAGAGATCATCAAGTCCAACCTATCACCCAACACCTCATGACTAACTAAACCATGGCACCAAGTGTCACGACCCATCCCCTCTTGAACACCTCCAGGGATGGTGACTCCACCACCTCCCTGGGCAGCACATTCCAACGGCCAACAACTCTCTCTGTGAAGAACTTTCTCCTCATCTCTAGCCTAAACTTCCCCTTTTATATGTGTTTCCTTGTAATGTTTAGTCTGAATTACAGTGGCACTGGCAACTGAGGAACAAAAAGCAGCAGAGTAAATGTGGGACACATAGCTGTGAGACAAGGTAGCTGTCGGCAAGGTCAAGAGCTTCTTAAGGCAGTTTTGCCATCTGGGAAAATACATGATGTATCTATGCAGATGGGATCTGGAGAAGTATGGCCTACATTATCAGTATCTGTTCTCTCTCTGTCACCCATTCATGCCAAGAAACTACGTCACCATGGCATCAGTGTGTGAGCTCAGAGCTTTACCCCACGCGAAGAGCTGCGAACGCAGCTGAGAATGAGTTCTTCAGTGTCTCAATTTCCTGTGTCTTTAACCTCCGGTGTGATTCAGCCAGCTCCCTTTTTCTGCTCAATCTACCCTGCCCCACATGCTTTGCTGCAGGAACTGCCATGCAAATGATGCTACTGGGTGGTTTTAGTTGCACTCCCAAGCAATAGCTGCACCCTGAGCTACGTAAGAGGTGAAGACCAGAAGTTACTTAAATATCTATGCACATAGGATCTTTTGCTGACTGCACTGCATAACCCTTGACTCAGAAACTGTACTGGTACAGAGTTTACAATCAAAACCATCCAAAAGTGCTGCTTTTTGGACTGTTTCTGATGTTTAGTTCATAGCTCCAAGGATTTGCCTTTTCCCAAGATGCCAATTTTGCCCATTTGCCTTGAAATGGACAATAGCAGGGAGGTCATTGTGCCCCTGGACTCACCTTGAGTCCTGTGTCCAGTTCTGGGGCCCTCAGTTTAGGAAAGATATTGAGATGCTGGAAGGTGTCCAGAGAAGGGCAACAAAGCTGGGGAGGGGTTTGGAGCACAGCCCTGTGAGGAGAGGCTGAGGAAGCTGAGATTGCTTAGCCTGGAGAGGAGGAGGCTCAGGGGAGACCTTCTTGCTGTCTACAACTCCCTGAAGAGAGGCTGTGGCCAGGTGGGAGTTGATCTCTTCTCCCAGGCAACCAGCACCAGAACAAGAGGACAGGCTCAAGCTGTGCCAGGGGAAGTTTAGACTGGAGGTGAGGAGAAAGTTCTTTCCAGAAAGAGAGATTGGCCATTGGAATGTGCTGCCCAGGGAGGTGGTGGAGTCATCACGCCTGGAGGTGTTCAAGAGGGGATTGGACATGGCACTTGGTGCCATGGTTCAGTTTTCAACAAGACCAAGTGCAGGGTCCTGCATCTGGGTGGAGGCAATCCCAGGCACAAATCCAGGCTGGGCAGGGACTGGCTGGAAAGCAGCCCTGAGGAGAGAGACTTGGGGGTGCTGGGGAAGGAGAAGCTCAACAGGAGCTCTCAGTGTGCACTTGCAGCCCACAAAGCCAATCAGATCCTGGGCTGCATCAGGAGAAGTGTGGCCAGCAGGGCAAGGGAGGTGATTCTCCCCCTCTGCTCAGCTCTGCTGAGACCCCACCTGGAGTCCTGCCTCCAGTTCTGGAGCCCCTATTCCAAGAAGGATCTGGAGGTGCTGGAAGGTGTCCAGAGAAGGGCCAGGAGGATGAGCAGAGGGCTGGAGCACCTCTCCTGTGAGGACAGACTGAAGGAGTTGGGGCTGTTCAGTCTGCAGAAGAGAAGGCTCCCAGGTGACCTCATTGTGGTCTTCCAGGATCTGAAGGGGGCTCCAAGAAGGCTGGGGAGGGACTGCTCAGGCTCTCATGTAGTGCTAGGACTAGGGGGAATGGAATGAAGCTGGAGGTGGGGAGATTGAGGCTGGATGTGAGGAGGAAGTTCTTGCCCATGAGAGTGGTGAAGCCCTGGAATGGGTTGTCCAGGGAGGTGGTTGAGGCCCTGTCCCTGGAGGTGTTTAAGCCCAGGCTGGCTGAGGCTGTGGCCAGGCTGATGTAGTGTGGGGTGTCCCTGCCCATGGCAGGGGGGTTGGAACGAGATGATCCTTGTGGTCCCTTCCAACCCTGACTGATACTGTGATACTATGATAGTAATCATGAGGTCTTGGGTGCTAGGTTGGACTTGATGATCTTTGAGGTCTTTTCCAACCTTATTGATTCTATGATTCTAAGGTCTACCACCAAATGGAAGTTATGGTAGCTCCCTCAGGTGCTGGGAAGAAAGCAGAGGACACAGTTGCAAGCTGTCACCCTCTGCCAGGGTACCAACATCCTCAGATGTGTTTTGTATTTTGACTGGAAGCCTACAAATCAGCATGTCTGGGATTCTTTAGAGGACCAGCTGACAAGCAGTTCCATTTCCTGTTTGTATGTTTGGCTTGGGATAGTTATCCTTCCCTTGTAATTATTTTGGTTTTACATGCAATTATTTCTGTACTTCCTTATTTTAGCACATTGCTGATACTTTTAACTTCAAGCCTGCTCTAGGTAGCTCTTTCCTGGAGAATCTGGAATCAAAAAGGGGTTGGACGTGGCACTTGGTGCCATGGTTTAGTAGTCATGAGGTGTTGGGTGACAGGTTGGACTTGATGATCTCTGAGGTCTCTTCCAGCCTTATTGATTCTATGATAATGATTCTTTACAAAAGACAGAATTCACTCATTCTAGGACATTAGCCTTGCAATGCTTTATCTTTTTAGTTAAATAAACAAACCAAAAAAGCCTTTCATAGTATCATAGTATCACAGTATCAGTCAGGGTTGGAAGGGACCACAAGGATCAGCTAGTTCCAACCCCCCTGCCATGGGCAGGGACACCCCACACTACATCAGCCTGGCCACAGCCTCATCCAGCCTGGGCTTAAACACCCCCAGGGACGGGGCCCCAACCACCTCCCTGGACAACCCATTCCAGGGCTTCACCACTCTCATAGGGAAGAACCTCTTCCTCACCTCCAGCCTCAATCTCCACACCTCCAGCTTCATTCCATTCCCCCTAGTCCTATCACTACCTGAGATCCTGAGAAGTCCTTCCCCAGCCTTCCTGTAGGCCCCCTTCAGATACTGGAAGGCCACAATGAGGTCACCTGGGAGCCTTCTCTTCTCCAGACTGAACAGCCCCAACTCCTTCAGTCTGTCCTCACAGGAGAGGTGCTCCAGCCCTCTGATCATCCTCCTGGCCCTTCTCTGGACACCTTCCAGCACCTCCACATCCCTCTTGCCTTAGGGGCTCCAGAACTGGAGACAGGACTCCAGGTGGGGTCTCAGCAGAGCTGAGCAGAGGGGGAGGATCACCTCCCTTGCCCTGCTGGCCACACTTCTCCCGATGCAGCCCAGGATCTGATTGGCTTTGTGGGCTGCAAGTGCACACTGAGAGCTCATGTTGAGCTTCTTGTCCACCAGCATCCCCAAGTCTCTCTCCTCAGGGCTGCTTTCCAGCCAGTCCCTGCCCAGCCTGGATTTGTGCCTGGGATTGCCTCGACCCAGATGCAGGACCCTGCACTTGCTCTTATTGAACTTTGAGGGTCTTCTGCAGAAGTCTTCTAAATAATTGCCAAATAATTTTAGTCCTGTGATTAAAAACACCCCCTTCCCTCATTTAAAAAGACAGGTTTATTTCTTTCACACAATTTGATGCAAACATTACAGAGTATTTTGGGTGCTTCTCAAAAGCAACTCCTTGAATGGGTTTAATCGGTTGTACCAGAGAGAGCAGGGATATCTGCTTTGGGTTCTCCCCAGGGCCCTCTTTTAAAGCTCTAAGACCTCACTATAGCATATATCTTGGCTACTGCTGGACATGAGGAGGAAGTTCTTCCCCATGAGAGTGGTGAAGCCCTGGAATGGGTTGTCCAGGGAGGTGGTTGGGGCACCGTCCCTGGAGGTGTTTAAGCCCAGGCTGGATGAGGCTGTGGCCAGCCTGATGTAGTGTGGGGTGTCCCTGCCCACGGCAGGGGGGTTGGAACTAGCTGATCCTTGTGGTCCCTTCCAACCCTGACTGATACTGTGATTTACTTTCATGTGGAAAGTAGGAAGATTCCTCCATTTACTTTCACATGGAAAGTAGGAAGATTCCTCTACAGAAGCCCAGTGATGAGAGCTCTTAATAACAGCGTTTCTGCTTCCAGCCTCATTCCTCTGTTATCTGATATTCTGCTGGAAGGGTTTGGGCAGGAATTTGCTCATACTTTTCTTTTTGGCATATACTCTAGATGAAATAGCTTGGGGCTTTTTTTCCCCCCCTCTTCTAAGCCAAGGCAAGTCATGCTGGCATTAGGGCAAGATGCCAGTTCGGTGCTCTCCAGTGTTGTTGAATTTCCACCTTGTAAGCTTTAAAAACAGTTGAGTATTTCCTTCCTCTTTTTGTTTTTCCTTGTGGCTTTCAGTTTTCTGGTATTTCTGTGGGTGACATGTGCTTTTAATCACATCTCAGGCAAAGGGTGTGACACAATACAAAGGTTCCTGATGATCCACCTAGCCATAAAAGAGAGCAGCGTGCTCTTCTGATGCAGCACTGCTTTCTGACCTTTTTAGTGTTTTGCCCTTGTGTGATTCTTGTCCTCCTGAGAATCTGGGGAAAATAATGGCATGAAGCACAGATTTCCCTGCCTGGATTTCTGTCAGCCTTCAGTAAGAAATGCAGCAGAACGGTGAATGGGAAGTTTCTCAACAGCAGAACTGATTTTCACCCACAGCTCTATGTGAGACAAGCAACTTCTCTCTGGAAATTTGGAACACACACACACACAATAGGATAAGATCCAGACCAAGTGCAGGGAACTGTGCAGTTTGACCAGTGGCAACCCCTAAGTTTCCACAGCCCAAACCTACCATTCAATTTACTGGCCAGGCCATCATCTGTCCTTAAAAGGGAGGCAATCACTTCAGAACATCTCTAACCCACATTTTCAGATGCAGCTCTGGTTTGTGTTCTGTTCACTGTTCCTACTTATTTCTGCATGCTACCATCTGGATTCTACTTCCTTTCTACTTCCTCATGGTGTACAGTTTCCTAAGTTCCTCTACGTATTTTTTGCATTATGAGCAATCAGCATTTTTGGGTTTTTTTAGCTGCAGGAATAGAGCTCAGCACTTTTTCACTTTATTTTTAGTCCAAACCATCTACTAGAGAACTTCGGTTTGCTAGCGTCGAGCCTTCCGAGGCGGCTGACTCTGAGACCTGCCTGGCTGATGGCTCAATCCCTTTCTGAAAGCTGAGTGAGAATGGCTCTTTGTTTCTCAAAGACCAGCTGATTGCAGATGCTCCAATACAGCTGATACGTGAAGGTGTGCCTGCAAGTGTTGCCCGCGGGCCTGAGCATTTCCCATGCTAATCAAGCAAAGACACTCCATTCGCTCCCAGTTGGCTTATCTTGGGTTTGTTCGGCAATACAATAGAATATCTCAATTTGAAAGGACCTAGACCATCATCTAGTCTAACTGACGGAACAATTAAAGGCAGATACGAAGTTAAAGCATGTTGCTAACGCCATTGTTCAAATGCTTCTTAAATACAGACCGGCTTGGGGCATCTACCATTTCTCTAGGAAGACTGTCGCAGTGTTTGTTCACCCCTTCGGTGAAGAAATGCTTCCTAACTCCCATTCTAAACCCCCTTCGGTGCAGCTTTGAACCATTCCCACGCGTCTTATCACTGGATTCTAGGAGGAAGAGACCAGCAATTCTCAATCCGCTTTTCCTCCTCAAGAATCTGTAGGAAGTCGTCCCTGGGCTTCTGTCTCTGCAAACCGGACAAACTCGGAATCCAGAGTCTCTCCTCCACAGGTGGTTCTTGTTGCCGGTTGGATTTGTTTGTGTTGCATTCGGTGAGTTTTGTTTTCTCCAAGTTACGATTTAGCTGTTTGCTTTTGCGGGGTTCATGCTTGTGCCGCGGCTGCCCTTCGTTTCCCGGGGAGGCGGGGTGCGGGACTCAGCCCGGCCCCTAGCCGCGGCTGTGGGCGGAACCTCCCGCCGCTGGGCAGCGCCTCCCTCCCGCGGGCGGAACTCCGCTCCCCAGCGCTGGGAGAGCGGGCGGGCGGCCGGCTGGCCGGCGCTGCTGCTGCTGTTGCTGCTGCTGCTTCAGCGGCGGGAGCCGCGGTGAACCCCAGCGGGCAGGCGTGCGCGGAGCTGGGTGCTGCGGGTGCCGGTAGGTCCGGGGGGTCGGGGCGCCGGGGCCGGGCGAGAGGTCGGTCTGTCGGTCGGTCAGTCGGCTGGCGTCTCTCGGGGCGCACGGTGCGCGTTCCTGGCCCGGCAGGCGTTCGGGCGGCGGAGTGTCTCTCTGCCTCGCTCCGCGTTAAAGGCTTCCCCGAGCTGTGTGTGAAAGGGAGGCGGCTGCCCAGCGCCGAGCCGGGAGGACAACGCCAGGTTTTGTCCATCGCCTGTGCCTTTCCCTGGCTGGCACCCGTGGGGAGAGCAGCCGGGCTGCGATGGAGCCGGGGCGCGGGGGCTTCATTGCTGCCGACTCCTCGGTGTCTCTTTCCTTTACAACAAACTGGAGTACAGGAGGTCAATATCTTCCTTTTCTGCCTTTCTTAAGCATTCCTCTTGAGTTGTATGTGTTTAAAATAAAAACTCTAGGCTCTGTCTAACACAGATTTCCATTCCTGCTGACCTCTGCTCTTGGTAAGCTCATCAGCCGACTCAAGACAGTCCCAGAGTATTAAGTGCAGAGTCTGCAAAACACATGATGTGCTGATGATTGTAATTCTTCGCTGCTTCCAGGTACTTAATAACAACAAAGCATGATCGTTTCCCCACCATGTCTCTCCGGGCAGTAACTCTAGCCAGCTACAGCGGGACAGAAGACTTCAAGCGCCCCTGCTCCAAAGAGGTAAGGCGAGGAGGGCATCTAAAAGGTTGTGTCAGCGTTTTCGTTTAGCTGGGCAACGAGTGGGGGAGGTGTCAGGGGTATGACTTCTTTCCAAAATATAGCTTTGAGTTATTAGTGGTTGCAGTAAATATTTTTAAGTGCTGACGGTTTCATTGCAGAGTTAACTTTTGTAGTGCAGCCCCAGCGCTGGGGGGGGGTGGGGGGGGTGGGGGTGGGGCTGACTCATTTATGCTATGAAGGATGTCAGAGTGGTTTTTATTGGCTATGACAACATGCTTTGGTACCTTCATGCATCTCTTTCCTGTCGTATTTGCTTCTAAGTGCTCTTTAATTGCATGCTATATATACATATAATTTATTTGTTTGTTTTAGTGGATGAGGGCATTGAGTCCATCAGCAGTAAATTTGCTGATGACACCAAGCTGGGGCAGGAGTTGATGTGCTGGAGGGTAGAGAGGCTCTGCAGAAGGACCTCGACAGGCTGGACAGATGGGCAGAGGCCAAGGGCAGGAGATTGAACACATCCAAGTGCCAGGTTCTGCACATTGGCCACAACAACCCCATGCAGAGCTACAGGCTGGGGTCAGAGTGGCTGAGAGCAGCCAGGTAGAGAGGGACCTGGGGGTGCTGGTTGATGGTAGGCTGAACATGAGCCTGCAGTGTGCCCAGGTGGCCAGGAGGGCCAATGGCATCCTGGCCTGCGTCAGGAGCAGTGTGGCCAGCAGGAGCAGGGAGGTCATTCTGCTCCTGTACTCAGCACTGGTTAGGCCACACCTTGAGTCCTGTGTCCAGTTCTGGGCCCCTCAGTTTAGGAAGGAGGTTGACTTGCTGGAACGAGTCCAGAGAAGGGCAACAAAATTGGTGAGGGGTTTGGAGCACAGCCCTATGAGGAGAGGCTGAGGGAGCTGGGGTTGCTCAGCCTGGAGAAGAGGAGACTCAGGGGTGACCTTCTTGCTCTCTACAACTACCTGAAGGGAGGTTGTAGACAGGCAGAGGTTGGTCTCTTCTCCTAGGCAGGCAGTACCAGAACAAGAGGACACAGTCTCAGGCTGTGCCAGGGGAGGTTTAGGCTGGAGGTTAGGAGGAAGTTTTAGACAGAGTGATTGCCCATTGGAATGGGCTGCCCAGGGAGGTGGTGGAGTCACCATCACTGGAGGTGTTCAGGGGGAGACTTGATGGGGTGCTTGGTGCCATGGGTTAGTTGTTTAGGTGGTGTTGGGTGATAGGTTGTACTTGATGATCTTGAAGGTATCTTCCGGTCTGGCCTGGCCTGGCCTGGTCTGGTCTATTCTATTCTATTCTATTCTATTCTATTCTATTCTATTCTATTCTATTCTATTCTATTCTATCTCTTTTCCCAGTCTGTGATATAGCTGAAATTGTAATATCTGGAAGGTAAATGGAACTATTTTATCCGAATTCTCAGAGCCCCAGGCTGCTTCTGCTAAGAGACAGGAGAGTTCTTTGAGAAAGAGATTAAATCTGAGCACTTAGCCCTCAGTATTTACTCCTGTGTTCCCCCCAGCATCAGGCAGCTGTGGTGCTTGCAGGCTAGGATGCAGATCTGAAATGTTACTCTTCAGTGAAAAGGGAAATTCTTTCTGGGTTTTAATTTCTTCTGCTTTCCGTAAGTCTGAAGCGTATCTGGTCTAGATCTGTTCTGAGTCACCTTGTTCTCCCATGGGACCATGTGGGGAACATAGAAGTCAGCACAGGGGGTCTGCCACACCTTTTAACTCTCTTCTCTTTGTATGGGATCACAGAGTGCAGGGGAGGGCAAGAGGCATGCAGAGGATGCTTCTGTGTGGAGACATCAAGTTGATGTCTTGTGACTGGGGGAAAAGACAAGAGAGATGCCTTGGTTAAGTGCAGTTTCATGATGCATCTGTTGGAGCTGGGCACCCCTTGGCTTTCACTGGTCTGCAGGTCCAAGACATATGTGAAGCAGTGGAGAGGGAGCAGGAGACAAATATATGTGACCCTTGCAAGTGGTTTTTGAGTGTGGGGAGGAGACCTGTTGCTTTGCCAGCCTTAGTGTATCATAGTATCAGTCAGGGTTGGAAGGGACCACGAGGATCATGTAGTTCCAATCCCCCTGCCATGGGCAGGGACACCCCACACTAGATCAGGCTGGCCAGTGCCTCGTCCAGCCTGGGCTTAAACAGCTCCAGGGATGGGGCTCCAACCACCTCCCTGGACAACCCATTCCAGGGCTTCGCCACTCTCATGGGGAAGAACTTCCTCCTCACCTCCAGCCTGAATCTCCCCACCTCCAGCTTCACTCCATATCTTACTGCCTAGCTGGAATTCACCCTTTGGTATCCCTGCTAAACTGCTTGCCCTGGTTCAGCTGACACTGGTCTGACAATATGGTAAATCCAGCTTTGGGGTTAGAAATTCCAAAGCAAAAGTTATCATGGTCCCACAAAACAAAATGCTGGTCTGGGACAAACCTGCTTGGTCAGTTCAAAATGCATTCAGAATATTGGGCAGCTTGTGTCTGACCTGTATGCCAGGTTAAGTGTTCTCTCTCTCACCTCTTGCTGATGTGAGCTGTGTGTCCCATGCTCTATCAAATTAGATGTGATTATGGGACCATATTTGCTCCCAGTTGATATGGCTGGGAGGTCAAGCAGCACGTGTGTCAGGTACCTGTGGAGTCAGGGTCTCACAGACTTAGCTCACAGACTGTATACATCTGAACAAGCTCATGCTGGAAGTCTTTCCTACTCCATTGCTGCTGTTCTGGCAGGTCTAGCTATCTGATTTAACGTTTTCTCCTCTATATGCCTTATGCACATGTTTAATTCTCCTCCTGTGGAGAGTTTCTTTTGGTCAGCTACCTTCCAGAGTGAAATGTGAGAGGCAGAATGGAGAAGCCAGAGCTCTCCAGACACTGCATGATTCTGCAGAGATTTGCAGACAACCAGAAATACAGGCAGTGCTTAGGTGACTGTCTTAGCACAGTATTCTTCCTGCTGGTGTGACTGTGAGACTGGGGCTATTATTACCAGAGTGCTGTTGTCTTATAACCAAATCAGCTGCCTGTAAGTGTTTAGGAAGAGACTGGGGCACTTGGGTGCCATGGTTTAGTTGATTAGATGGTGTTGGGTGATAGGTTGGACTGGATGATCTCAAAGGTCTTTTCCAACCTGGTTAATTCTATTCTGTGTTCTTGTTCCAGTTAAACCACAAAGGCCTGAAGGTGGCATTCATGGAATCAACCTATTCTTCAAATCCTTCAGTGAGGATTAGCTGCCTTGCTCCGACACCTCAGATCTCCATTCTGTCAGGTATGCCGATTTGTTCTCACTTGTGCCCCTCTGGGGAGCTTTGCTGATGCTAATACTGCTGGCAGAAGCTATTGATGTTTATGTGTACTAAAGAAGCATGATCAGGATGGAGAGAAAAATCTTGCTTATTGGCTTTGAAGGTGGGAATACTTCCCTCAGTTTAGGAAAGATGTTGAGTTGCTGGAATGTGTCCAGAGAAGGGCAACAAAGCTGGGGAGGGGTTTGGAGCACAGCCCTGTGAGGAGAGGCTGAGGGAGCTGGGGTTGCTTAGCCTGCAGAAGAGGAGGCTCAGGGGAGACCTTCTTGCTGTCCACAACTGCCTGAAGGGAGGTTGCATTCAGGTGGTGGTTGGTCTCTTCTCCCAGGCAACCAGCACCAGAACAAGAGGACACAGTCTCAAGCTGCGCCGGGGTGGTTTAGACTCGAGGTGAGGAGAAAGTTCTCCCCAGAAAGAGAGATTGGCCATTGGGATGTGCTGCCCAGGGAGGTGGTGGAGTCACCATCCCTGGAAGTGTTTAGGAATCATAGAATCAATAAGGTTGGAAAACACCTCAAAATCATCAAGTCCAACCTGTCACCCAAGAGACTGGATGAGTCCCTTAGTGCCATGCATGGTTTAGTTGATTAGATGGTGTTGGGTGATAGGTTGGACTCAATGATCTTGAAGGTCTTTTCCAACCTGGTTAATTCTAATTCAAAGTACATTATACAACTTCAAGTATGGGGTTTCTTCCTTTTGAAAATGGTACTTCAGGCATTTTAGTTAAACTGGCATTTTGAGTGCTCAACTGTTCAGCTGATTCTTGGCAGGTTAACTCTTATGTTCATTCAAGAAAGAGCTTCTCAGGTATTAACAGATTACCATAATTACTCACAGGATTATTGATTACAAAACTGAACTTGAGTGCTGTTCTTGCTTGGTTCTTGTTTGGGTTTTGGCTGCTGTTAGTTGTTTGCTTGTTTGTTTGTTGTTGTTTTTTCATGGTTTGTTTTTGTGGTTGGTTGGTTTGTTTTTATTGGAACTAACTTATTTCTGGAGTAGCAAGTTAATGTTTTTTTTCTAAACTAAGAACATCACTAAAACCAAGTATTTAGCTGCATGGTTATATGATTATCAAGGGCAACAAGGCTGGGGAGAGGCCTTGAACACAAGCCCTATGAGGAGAGGCTGAGGGAGCTGGGATTGTTTAGCCTGAAGAAGAGGAGGCTCAGGGGAGACCTTCTTGCTCTCTACAACTACCTGAAGGGAGGTTGTAGCCAGGTAGGGGTTGGTCTCTTCCCCCAGGCAACCAGCACCAGAACAAGAGGACACAGTCTCAAGCTGCGCCAGGGGAGGTTTAGACTCAAGGTGAGGAGAAAGCTCTTCACAGAAAGAGAGATTGGCCATTGGAATGTGCTGCCCAGGGAGGTGGTGGAGTCACCATCCCTGGAGGTGTTCAAGAGGGGATTGGATGTGGCACTTGGTGCCATGGTCTAGTCATGAGGTCTGTGGTGACAGGTTGGACTCGATGATCCTCGAGGTCTCTTCCAACCTTAGTGTGACCATTTGGGGCTGTGCCTTTAAGAAAGAGATGCTGTGACTGAATGTTTTATGAACAAAGGACAGGTCTAAACTAATTTAATTGGTGGATTGGTAGATTTCATAGTATCACAGTATCAGTCAGGGTTGGAAGGGACCACAAGGATCATCTAGTTCCAACCCCCCTGCCATGGACAGGGACACCCCACACTAGATCAGGCTGCCCAGAGCCTCATCCAGCCTGGGCTTAAATTTTGGCTTTGAACTCTGAGTCCAGCAGAGACTAGTCTCAGTCTTGCACTTCTTCCCCCTCCTTTCTCAGCTTACAGCTTCTGGGCTTTTGGCCAGACTGACCTTGGACAGATAAGGCCTCTACTAACACATTTGCTCTAATTATAACTGCTTTTAATTAACAATTATTCATTTTCTCTCTTTCTAACCTTCTCTGGGGATAAGGGGGAGAGAAGGGGGTACAGGGGGGAAAACCTTTCCTCCTGGTGGGGGAGGGGAATCTCATTCCTGTGTTACTTTGTTGTATATTTCTGTATATATATTGTAAATACTGTAAATTGTGTCTATATTCCCCTGCATATCCTAAACTGCTTTGTAAATATAGCTCATTCTCTTGCTCATCCAGCTGTGCTTAGCTGTGGTGTTTTTCCCTTTACTTACAGGGGGGGGAGAAGGCTGGGGCCTTCCCCTCAACCCTCAACACTTAGTTATACTGTGATTAGTGCTGGAGATGCTTCCTGAATAGAATAGAATAGAATTAACCAGGTTGGAAAAGAACTTCGAGGTCATCAAGTCCAACCTACCACCCAACACCATCTAATCAACTAAACCATGGCACCAAGCACCCCATCCAGTCTGTTCCTAAACACTTCCAGTGATGGAGTAGTGGAGTTGATGAATGTTGAGAGGGGATGGAAAGGCAATGGGACTTCACAATGGAAGGGCAGAGCAGAAGAGCTGAAGGTGACAAAACTGAATGTTTGTCTTGCACAGCAAAGATGCCATTTGCAGCCCAAGTTAAGCTATTGCTGTACAATGAAATATCAGTAGTTAGCAAAACTGCTTTCTTTTCCTGAAAAGATCAAGATATGTTTCTTTGGAAATCAGGTATCTTTTGTTTTGCTGTACTTTCCAAAGATGACACACCCTCTTTTTTTCCCCTTAATTCACCCAGAAGTTTGTTGCCCATCCAGGCTGGCTGTCTGCCCCGGCGGCTCATCTTCCAGCACATTGGCACAGCCTGTTCCTGTGCCTTCAAGAACTCTTTCTTGAAGTAGGCCCAGCCCTCCTGGGCTGTTTTTAAGTGCTGTTTTCCAAGCTACCTTCTGAGTTAGTTCCTTAAGTAACCTGAAGTCTGCCCTCCAGAAGTCCAGAGTGGAGGTTTTGTTGCTGCCCCTCCTAGCTTGACTGCATATGTTTAAGTCCAGGCTGGACAAGGCTCTGGCCAGCCTGATCTAGTGCAGAGTGTCCCTGCCCATGGCAGGGGGGTCAGAACTAGATGATCCTTGTGGTGCCTTCCAACCCTGACTGATACTATGATACTGAAACCATATTGAAAACTCAATTATCTCATGGTCACTGGACCCCAGACAGCCTCCAACCACCACATCTCCCACCAGCCCTTCTCTGTTTGTAAAAAGAAGGTCAAGCAGAGCCTTACCTCCAGTAGGCTCACTCAGCAGCTGGGATAAGAACCTATTCTCCATACTCTCTATAAGAACCTTCTAGACTGCCTCCTCTCTGCTGTGTTGAGTTCCCAGCAGGTATCAGGCAGGTTAAAGTCACTCATGAGAACAAGGTCTAGCAATCTTGAAACAGCCTCTAGCTGCCTATAGAATAATTCATCAACCTCTACATCCTGGTTGGGTGGCCTATAACAGACTGCAACCAGGATGACTAGCTGGAAAGTAGCCCTGAGGAGAGAGACTTGGGGGTGCTGGGGGAGGAGAAGCTCAACAGGAGCTCTCAGTGTGCACTTGCAGCCCACAAAGCCAATCAGATCCTGGGCTGCATCAGGAGAAGTGTGGCCAGCTGGGCAAGGGAGGTGATTCTCCCCCTCTGCTCAGCTCTGGGGAGACCCCACCTGGAGTCCTGCCTCCAGTTCTGGAGCCCCTATTCCAAGAGGGATCTGGAGGTGCTGGAATGTGTCCAGAGAAGGGCCAGGAGGATGATCAGAGGGCTGGAGCACCTCTCCTGTGAGGACAGACTGAAGGAGTTGGGGCTGTTCAGTCTGGAGAAGAGAAGGCTCCCAGGTGACCTCATTGTGGCCTTCCAGGATCTGAAGGGGGCTCCAAGAAGGCTGGGGAGGGACTTCTCAGGCTGTCAGGTAGTGATAGGACTAGGGGGAATGGAATGAAGCTGGAGGTGGGGAGATTGAGGCTGGAGGTGAGGAGGAAGTTCTTCCCCATGAGAGTGGTGAAGCCCTGGAATGGGTTGTCCAGGGAGGTGGTTGGAGCCCCATCCCTGGAGGTGTGTAAGCCCAGGCTGGACAAGGCACTGGCCAGCCTGACGTAGTGTGGGGTGTCCCTGCCCATGGCAGGGGGGTTGGAACTAGATGATCCTTGTGGTCCCTTCCAACCCTGAATGAAACTATGAAACTATGTCTGCCCTGCCCTTACACTGCCATGGCTGGCTACGTTGGCAAGGTGTAGTTTTGCTGCTAATTCTTCAAGAGCTTTGTCTTTGTAAGCGGCAGATGGCTAATTGTAGTTATTGATGAACTCTTCAGCTAGCTTTGGCCTGGCTTTGCTTGTGAGGGTTCCTCTTTGTTTAGACTTGCTTTCCAAAGGGTGTGTGTGTGGGGGGGTGTTGCATTTGTTTTGACCTCTTCATTAGCAAACTTTCTTATCATGCAGTTTGAATGCATGCTGGCTTCCAGGTGAGTGTCTTGTGGAGGTGTTTAGTGTGTTGCTTTGAGATATGCCCAAGGAGAATGGGATGGAATGGAATAGAATTAACCAGGTTGGAAGAGACCTTTGAGATCATTGAGTCCAACCTATCACCCAACACTCTCTCTGAAAGACTTGCTTTTTATTTTGTTTGGTTTGGTTTTTTTTACTAGCAGTGCTCATGGTTGTAACTAAGAGTTCTTTGCCCTGGAAATGAATCTTGATTGTATCAATTATTAGACTGTTACAACAGACTAATCTTCCCCAAAGGAGCCAGGTGTTAACTTAATTGTGATGTGGTCAACAGTTTCTTCTTGAGCAGGCTTTGTGTCTAATTTCTTCATTGCCTGGCTATTCCTCTGAGGCTTTTTGCTCAAGAATAAATTGAAGTCCCATACCTTGAATAGCTGCCTGTAGCAGTGCACACTTCTATATCAAGCTAATGTGAATGTGCTGCCCAGGGAGGTCGTGGAGTCACCGTCCGTGGAGGTGTTCAAAAAGGGATTGAACGTGGCCCTTGAAGCCATGGTTGAGTTAGCCATGAGGTGTTGAGTGACAGGTTGGACTTGATGATCACAGTATCACCAAGGCTGGAAGAGACCTCAAAGTTCATCAAGTCCACCCTGTCACCACAGACCTCATGACTAGACCATGGCACCGAGTGCCATGTTCAATCCCCTTAAGTCTTTTCCAACCTTATTGATTCTATGATTCTATGTTGCCATGTTTGCCACTAAAAGCAGGTTTTCCATTTTCCTGTTGAGCTACATTCCAATGGGCAATCACTCTCTGTATAGAACTTCTTCCTAACATCCAGCCTAAACCTCCCCTGGTGCAGCCTGAGACTGTGTCCTCTTGTTCTGGTGCTGGCTGCCTGGGAGAAGAGACCAACCTCTGCCTGTCTACAACCTCCCTTCAGGGAGTTGTAGACAACAAGAAGGTCACCCCTGAGTCTCCTCCTCTCCAGGCTAAACAACCCCAGCTCCCTCAGCCTCTCCTCACAGGGCTGTGCTCCAAACCCCTCACCAACTTTGTTGCCCTTCTCTGGACTCGTTTCAGCAAGTCAACCTCCTTCCTAAACTGAGTGGCCCAGAACTGGACACAGGACTCAAGGTGTGGCCTAACCAGTGCAGTGTACAGGGGCAGAATGACCTCCCTGCTCCTGCTGGCCACACTGTTCTTGATGCAGGCCAGGATGCCATTGGCCCTCTTGGATGCCTGGGCACACTGCAGGCCTCTCTACCCTCCAGCAGATCAACTCCTGCCCCCAGCTTGGTGTCATCAGCAAACTGACTGATATAGGGCCTTGTCACAAAGTACTTCGATCCCTTCAGAGGCTTGATGGTGAATTCGCCGCGACACAGCTAATTTTCTTTACGGGTTCACGTAGCTGTTGCCGCCTCTATGAGTAATAGGCTGAAGGTTATTTCAGCCAATGCCACATGGGGAGTGTCTCAGAGAAGGTCAAGTGCTTATGTGTTTCAGTTCAATTACTGTGTATTTTTTTCCCTCTTCCTGGTCTAGGGATACCTGCTGTAATGTGACCTATTTTTATGACAACAGCGCCAGCAGCTGTACTGGTAACTCTATCTCATCCAGTTTTATAGAACAGTGATGTTGCTGAGCATGCTGACAAGTTGTTGCTATTGAAGCCCTAACAAGCAGCAACAGTATTTTACTGCTGTTTTATTACCTAGCCTGATCAATGACAGAAATACTTTCTAACTATAGATAGCAAAAGCTGTTATTGCAGGAAGAGACAGCAGAGTGTGGTGTGTGAATTCAGTGCTTCGTTCTTCTCACCCATCTTAAGAAGCACATGTGTGTTATTCATGTTGGATATTACATTTTTTTTTCCTAAGGATTGTCTAGGATAGGATAGAATAGGATAGAAGAGAATAGAATAGAATTAACCAGGTTGGAAAAAACCTTTGAGATCATTGAGTCCAACCTAGCACCCAACACCATCTCATCAACTAAACCATGGCATCAAGTGCCTCATCCAGTCTCTCTTTAAACACTTCCATTGATGGTGACTCCACCACCTCCCTGGGCAGCACATTCCAATGGCCAGCCTCTCTTTCTGGGAAGAACTTCTTCCTAATCATCCAGCCTAAACCTCCTCTGGTGCAGCTTGAGACTGTGTCCTGTTGCTCTCTCATAGGTTGCCTGGGAGAAGAGACCAACCACCACCTGGCTACAACCTCCCTTCAGGTAGTTGTAGACAGCAAGAAGGTCTCCCCTGAGCCTCCTCTTCTTCAGGCTAAGCAACCCCAGCTCCCTCAGCCTCTCCTCACAGGGCTGTGCTCCAAACCCCCCCCCAGCTTTGTTGTCCTTCTGTGGACACCTTCCAGCAACTCAACATCTTTCCTAAACAGAGGGGCTCAGAACTGGACACAGGACTCGAGGTGTGACCTAACCAATGCTGAGTACAAGGGCAGAACGATTGCTTTCTAATCTCTTGATTTCCTCCCTTTTTTGAACAGAAGAGTACTCGAGGCCCGCAGTGATTGGACATGCCGGAAGCTTGGGATCATACCCAGGCAGTGCTGAAGCTATTAAAGACATTCTTGTATCAGTTTTAAATGCATCTGGTTTGAAGCCCTCTGTGGTGCCGGTGCAGACCACAATGCAGGAAACTGAGCATCTGGACAGTGACATGGAAGGGTGGGAAGAGAGCAGCGATGGGGATAGCCCTGATGACAGCGATTCCGCACGGCACAGCGTCGCCTGTACGCAGACAGACATTCGGTTCACAAGGCACCGGGCGTGTTGGGACAACACCGACTTGGATTCCTCTAAACCTTCGCTGGACACTTACTTTTGTCCCCCTTACTCAGATGGAGATCCTGCTACTTCCTCCTGCCATGGTTTCGCTGTTTCAGACATGTCCCCTCTGAAGCAGGACTGCTTTACCCAGGTGACGCTAACGGGAGGCACTGTCACAGCAGCTGTCGTGCATTCTGGAGAACAACATTGCACCCCCGCCCAGCAGGGCTCGACTGTCACAACATTTCTGTCCAGTTCCAATGAATTGCACAGAGCAGAAGATGTACTGAAATACCCTGATGCTTTGGAGCCTGCACCCATCAGCAACAGGGAGAGTAATTCTCCCAATGGACTTTCCCAGGCAGAGGCAGTCAATCGAACAGGTAATTTTACAGGTCTGTTTTGGTGCACTAGGTGTTGTGGTTTGAGCCTTATAATGCTGGGCTCTGTGCTCTTTAACATCTTTATTGATCTGGATGAGAGCATTGAGTCCATCATCAGTAAATTTGCAGATGACACCAAGCTGGGGGCAGGAGTTGATCTGCTGGAGGGTAGAGAGGCTCTGCAGAGGGACCTCGACAGGCTGGACAGATGGGCAGAGGCCAAGGGCAGGAGACTGAACACATCCAAGTGCCAGGTTCTGCACATTGGCCACAACAACCCCATGCAGTGCTACAGGCTGGGGTCAGAGTGGCTGGAGAGCAGCCAGGCAGAGAGGGACCTGGGGGTGCTGGTCGATGGTAGGCTGAACGTGAGCCTGCAGTGTGCCCAGGCAGCCAGGAGGGCCAATGGCATCCTGGCCTGCATCAGGAACAGTGTGGCCAGGAGGAGCAGGGAGGTCAATGTGCCCCTGTACACTGCACTGGTTAGGCCACACCTTGAGTCCTGTGTCCAGTTCTGGGCCCCTCAGTTTAGGAAGGAGGTTGACTTGCTGGAACGAGTCCAGAGAAGGCCAACAAAGTTGGTGAGAGGTCTCAAGAACCCTATAAGGAGAGGCTGAGGGAGCTGGGGTTGCTTAGCCTGGAGAGGAGGAGACTCAGGGGTGACCTTCTTGCTCTCTACAACTCCCTGAAGGGAGGTTGTAGACAGGCAGAGGTTGGTCTCTTCTCCCAGGCAGCCAGCACCAGAACAAGAGGACACAGTCTCAGGCTGTGCCAGGGGAGGTATAGGCTGGATGCTAGGAAGAAGTTCTACACAGAGAGAGTGATTGCCCATTGGAATGGGCTGCCTGGGGAGGTGGTGGAGTCACCATCATTGGAGGTGTTCAGGAGGAGACTTGATGGGGTGCTTAGTGCCGTGGTTTAGTTGTTTAGGTGGGTTGGATTGGTTGATGGGTTAGATGTGATGATCTTGAAGATCTCTTCCAACCTGGTTTATTATTCTATTCCATTATTATTTCCTGGTGTTTAAGAGCTTAGATGGTGGCAAGACTGAGAACTCCTCCCCTGCTCCCCCTTCCTCTTTCTTGATACAGGGAAGGGGAAAGAATAGGGGAAAATAGGGGAAGGTAAAAGGGAAAGAGGGGGGGGGGTAAGGAAAAAAGGGAGGAGGCAAATCTACTGAGAGATAATTTGGAGTGGGTTTGGAAGTAGAGAAGTAAATTTTTTTTCCTTTAAACAATATCTATCTATCTATCTCTGTGTTTGTGCATATATAACAATGGCAGGAAGGGTTCACAAGGGTAAGGAACAAGGATGGATAGGGAGATACACAAAACCAGCAGTCCTTTGGGGAAACGTGGATGCGGCAGGGAGAAAGACCAGGCCTGACCACGAGAACCAGGAAGCCAGCAGCGGCTCTTGGTCCTCTTGCCCAGGCAAGGCAGGAGCAAAAGAGAGGGGAAAATGGTTGCTGTACCCTCCCCTTTATAGTTTTGCTAGGCAGGGAGGGGGAGTAGAACAAACTAACTCAGTTTCCTGGGGTGGGGAACCCCCTCCAGGAGGGGAGAAGGGAGGAACTAAGTCCACCCGGATCAGGTTGCATTAATCCCAGGGGGAGAGCAGGGCTCTTGCAACCCTCCCCCTCCCAGGACAGGTGTCAACCCCAGCACACTAGGAAAGCCAACAGAAACAGAAATGGGCCTTGGTTATGGTGATTGTGAATTACAGACATACATAGAACTGCTGAGACCATCTAATCCAACCACCCGCCTAGAGTTCACAATCCCACCACTGCTAAGCTACTGCCACTAAACCACTTCTCTCAGCACCACATCCATGCATCCTTTAAATGCCTCCAGGGGTAGTGACTCCACCACCACCCTAGGTAGCTCATTTCAATGTCAGATAACCCTATCTGTGAGGAAACTTTTCCTAGCATCCAACCCAAACCTCCCTTGGCACAACTCAAGCCTGTGTCCTCTTGTCCCATTGCTTGTTGCATGTGAGAAGAGACCACCCCTCACCTTGCTCCAGCCTTTTCTGAGGTACTTGTGGAGAGCAATAAGGTCTCCCCTCAGCTTCCTCTTACAAAGGCTAAACAACTCCAGCACCAGAACAAGAGGACACAGTCTCAAGCTGCGCCAGGGGAGGTTTAGGCTGGATGTTAGGGAGAAATTCTTCATAGAGAGAGAGAGATTGGCCATTGGAATGTGCTGCCCAGGGAGGTGGTGGAGGCACCATCACTGGAGGTGTTTAGGAAGAGACTGGATGGGGTGCTTGGTGCCATAGTTTAGTTGATTAGATGGTGTTGGGTGATAGGTTGGATAATCTCAAAGGTCTTTTCCAAACTGGTCTGTTCTATTCTGTTCTATTCTGTTCCTGTTCCCTCAGCCATTCCTCATAATACTTGAGTCCTTCACCACCTTAGTTGCTCTTTGACACTCTCTGGCACCTGAATGCCCTTCTTGTTCTTGCCCTTGAACACAGTATTGATGGTGTGGCCTCACCAGTGCCACGTAGAGGGGAGCAGTCACCTCCCTACACTTTTGGCCACGCTCTTCCTGATGGATGCCATTGGCTGTTTTGCCCCCCTGAGTGTGCTGCTGGCTCCTATTAAGGTGGCCATCATTCAGCACCCCCAGGTCCTCCTCTGCTGAGATGCTCTCCAGCCACTCTTCCCCAAGCCTGTCTCTACAACTACCTGAAGGGAGGTTGTAGACAGGCAGATGTTGGTCTCTTCTCCCAGGCAGCCAGTACCAGAACAAGAGGACACAGTCTCAGGCTGCGCCAGGGGAGGTTTAGGCTGGATGTTAGGAAGAAGTTCTACACAGAGAGAGTGATTGCCCATTGGAATGGGCTGCCTGGGGAGGTGGTGGAGTCACCATCACTGGAGGTGTTCAGGAGGAGACTTGATGGGGTGCTTGGTGCCATGGGTTAGCTGTTTGGGTGGGTTGGATTGGTTGATGGATTGGACACTATGATCTTGAAGGTCTCTTCCAACCTGGTTTGGTTTATTCTAAATAAATTCTAAACATTTCATGGGGTTGTTGTGGCCCAAGTGTAGCACCCAGCACGTGACCTTGTTGAATCTCATGCTGTTGGCTTCAGCCCATCTAGCCAGTCTGTACAGATCTCTTGGCAGAGCTTTCCTGCCTCCTGCCCTCTGCAGATTGACATGGCCACCCAACTTGGTGTCATCTGCACTGAATTGGATCAATGCTGTCATTCAAAATAGCAAAGAGGGTAGAAAGAGAAAGATTACCAGCAGAGGAGGACCACAGTGTTGGACTGAGTAAAACAGCAGGCACTCCTGCTTGCACTAGTTGTCTGTCTTGTGATGCAGAAGTGCTTCCATACCTCTGAGCTGTGAGCAGTGTAGGACATCTGCTTGATGTGGCTTCCACCAGCTTCATTTTGTCTTTGCTGTTACTCTTCTCCTGAAGTGTTTGGTAGTGATTCATTGGTGTGTGTGTGTGTGTGGGCTCCCTGGGACATCCTGTGCTTGACCTGAGTAGGAGGTGAGAGAGTCCTTTGATTCTGGAATTTTGAAGGCAGGGTATTAATATCTGTTCCCATCATGTCTGAACGAGCTTGTGCCAGAGCAGTGTGTTTATTTTTCTTCTTCCTGTTCACAAGTGCATCCACTGTCTCTGAGAGCCCTCTGATGGGGATCAGGATCTTTATACCCTTCCCCAGTTTCTGACTATATGGATATCTTGCCTATTGTCTGTGAAGAGACATAGATTTGAGGACTGCCAGCAAAGGCTGCCTTCTGTTGCTGCAGTGGCAGGGGGCTCAGGGCAGGGCAGGCCCTTAGGCAAGGACCTCTTCAGTGGGGACACTTAGTGCAGTCCCCCCAGGATTGCTGATGGAGCAGCTGGGTTGGTCTCAGGGCTGTGCCTCCATGAGGCAAACTGGCCTGCCTGGGCTGCTGTCCCTGCTGTGCCCTCTCAGCAGGGACAGCAGAGCAATCCCCTTGTGTTTAATACCTAATAGTGATATGAGCAGCCTTGGCTACTGCAAGGTGAAGCATCTTTATTGATAAAGAATGAGATCAGTAGCTAAGGGGGTATTCTTAGTAGAGACTCAGCTTTGAAAGATGGAGTTGCTGAGGTCTAATTCACTACTGGAATGGAGCAAAAAGCAGGGAACAGTCACTCTGCCATTTTGTATTTTGGGTTTGGGTTGTTTGGTTCCTTCTGCACATGAGCCAGCAGTGTGCCCAGGTGGCCAAAAAGGCCAATGGCATCCTGGCCTGCGTCAGGAGTAGTGTGGCCAGCAGGAGCAGGGAGGTCATTGTGCCCCTGGACTCAGCACTGGTTAGGCCACACCTTGAGTCCTGTGTCCAGTTCTGGGCCCCTCAGTTTAAGGATATTGAGTTACTGGAAGGTGTCCAGAGAAGGGCAACAAAGCTGGGGAGGGGTTTGGAGCACAGCCCTATGAGGAGAGGCTGAGGGAGCTGGGGTTGCTTACCCTGGAGAAGAGGAGGCTCAGGGGAGACCTCATTGCTATCTACAACTCCCTGAAGGGAAGTTGTATCCAGGTGGGGGTTGGTCTCTTCCCCCAGGCAACCAGCACCAGAATAAGAGGACACAGTCTCAAGCTGTGCCAGGGGAGGTTTAGGCTGGATGTTAGGAAGAAGTTCTTCAGAGATAGAGTGATTGGCCATTGGAATGTGCTGCCCAGGGAGGTGGTGGAGTCACCATCACTGGAAGTGTTTAAGAAGAGACTGGATGTGGCACTTGGTGCCATGGTTTAGTTGATTAGATGGTGTTGAGTGAGAGGTTGGACTGGATGATCTTTGAGGTCTGTCCTATCCTATCCTATCCTATCCTATCCTATCCTATCCTATCCTATCCTATCCTATCCTATCCTATCCTATCCTATCCTATCCTATCCTATCCTATCCTATCCTATCCTATCCTATCCTATCCTATCCTATCCTATCCTATCCTATCCTATCCTATCCTATCCTATCCTATCCTATCCTATCCTATCCTATCCTATCCTATCCTATCCTATCCTATCCTATCCTATCCTACTTATGGTCAGTTTTAGTCACAGTGATGATGCTCTGTTTAGCTCCGCTTCCAAGCTCTGGTCCTTTCTAACTATTCACTCAGAGCTCTTCCAAGACCTGAAGCTGGCAGCAAGGCATGTGTCATTGCAGGACTGGGATCTCTTAATAACACCTTTGTCATCCTGGATAGGCTGTCGTCAACAGCTAATACGGTGACGATTATGCTTGCTTCCTTCTGCTGGGTGTTGGCTCCATGCATGTGAGGAGGAAACCACACCCCATGGTAGGAGCTGGCTGAGACCAGTTGTGCAGGTCGGGGTAGCCAGGTCTGGAAAATGCAGTCCAGGTTCTCTGTGTCACTGGGGACTGAGAGGCACACGTGGAACAACAAATGAGTCCTGCATGACTTGGTCTTTTGGCATGAGCTGAGGAATACAGCAGCCAGGTGACTGAAGAAGTAGTGTTCTGGATTTGACAATCAATTACTCATCATGGGACTCATGATCCTGTTAAACACTGCACAGTGTGGTGGGCTCTGTCTCTCTTCTCCCAGGCAACAAGCACCAGAACAAGAGGACACAGTCTCAAGCTGTTCCAGGGGAGGTTTAGGCTGGATGTTAGGAAGAAGTTCTTCCCAGAAAGAGAGATTGGCCTTTGGAATGTGCTGCCCAGGGAGGTGGTGGAGTCACCATCACTGGAGGTGTTCAAGAAGAGACTGGATGGGGTGCTTGGTGCCATGGTTTAGTTGATTAGATGGTGTTGGGTGATAGGTTGGACTCAATGATCTCAAAGGTCTCTTCCAACCTGGTCTATCCTATCCTATCCTATCCTATCCTATCCTATCCTATCCTATCCTATCCTATCCTATCCTATCCTATCCTATCCTATCCTATCCTATCCTATCCTATCCTATCCTATCCTATCCTATCCTATCCTATCCTATCCTATCCTATCCTATCCTATCCTATCCTATCCTATCCTATCCTATCCTATCCTATCCTATCCTATCCTATCCTATCCCTTGGCTCTGTTCTATAGAAACTGCAAACTTCTGTGTTTCACTGTTCCTTGTTGCCTCCAGCCATTTAACTCACAGATGGGTAGCCCAGGTCTGGAGGAGTGAATTCTCATGCTTCCCAGAGTTGTGCAGGGTTATAAGAATGAGGAATAGCAAATGGCCAAAAGAAGAAATAAAATGAGTACTCAGGAATTACACAAGAGCATCTCCTGACTTGTCATCCTTCCCTTCCCATTTCTGTCCCCAAGGTGGTGGTTTCTCACTTTTGTTTCTTTCAGGAGAATTGGTGATTCACAAGATGCATGAAAATGACAGGCTCCAATCAGAATCAATAACATTCTGTCTTTTTTCATCAGAATTTTCTGCTGGTCCTGTGAGACTGTCCTGTAGGCTTTTTGCTCATACTTTTAAGGACCATTCTCCTGTGGCCTCATGTAACCTTCTGAGCAGGCTCTGGCATTTTTTACTTGAAGAGAATAGAATAGAATAGACCAGGTTGGAAGAGACCTGTAAGATCATCATTGAATCCAACCTATCCCCAACACCATCTAATCAACTAAACCATGGCACCAAGTGCCTCATCCAGTCTCTTTTTAAACACTTCCAGGGATGGTGACTCCACCACCTCCCTGGGCAGCCCATTCCAATGGCTAATCTCTCTTTCTGGGAAGAACTTCTTCCTAACATCCAACCTAAACCTCCCCTGGCACAGCTTGAGACTGCGTCCTCCTGCTCTGGTGCTGCTTGCCTGGGAGAAGAGACCAACCCCCACCTGGCTACAACCTCCCTTCAGGGAGTTGGAGACAGCAAGAAGGTCTCCCCTGAGCCTCCTCTTCTCCAGGCTAAGCAACCCCAGCTCCCTCAGCCTCTCCTCACAGGGCTGTGCTCCAAACCCCTCCCCAGCTTTGTTAGAATAGAATAGAATTAACCAGGTTGGAAAAGACCTTTAAGATCACCGAGTCCAACCTATCACCCAACACCATCTCATCAACTAAACCACGGCACCAAGTGCCTCATCCAGCCCTTCTCTGGACACCTTCCAGCAGGTGAACATCCTTCCTAAACTAAGGGGCCCAGAACTAGACACAGGACTCAAGGTGTGGCCTAACCAGTGCTGAGTCCAGGGGCACAATGACTTCCCTGCTCCTGCTGGCCACACTATTCCTGATCCAGGCCAGGTTGCCATTGGCCCTCTTGGCCGCCTGGGAGCATGGTGTTTTCTGGTGGCTTTGTTGTGGCTGCTGTGTCACTGGCAGTTCACAGCTCCTGTTTGTGCCTTTAACCTCTGTGGGCACGAAGGTCACTTTTTTTTCTTTTCTTTTTGTGATTTCTGGGGCTGTGTCCTCAGCCCCAGCTGCCTGCAGGCAACAGTGCTCAGGAGCAGAAGGGCAGCCTGGAGGTGTTGAAGAGGGGATTGGATGCGGCACTTGGTGCCATGGTTTAGTAGTCCTGAGGTGTTGGGTGATAGGTTGGACTTGATGATCTCTGAGGTCTCTTCCAACCTTATTGATTCTGTGATTCTGATTATTTTTTGTGGCAGATCCAGAGCTGCCTCCCACTGCTGGATGCTCTGGTCTGCTTCCCCATGTTCCTTCCCTGCCATCCTGGCTTGGATCAGAAATAGTGTAGCCTGCAGGAGCAGGGAAGTCATTCTGTCCCTGTACTCAGCAGTGGTTAGGCCACACCTTGAGTCCTTGTATCACAGTATAACTTAGGTTGGGAAGGACCTCAAGGATCATCGAGTCTTGGTCCAGAGAGGGAGAGAGACTCAGTTCTTTTGAATGTTCCTGGGTGCTGCAGCTTTGGCTGTAGAGCAGAGGTCATTGCTGTCCTCTGAGCAGCCTCTTCACCTCCCTGAGTTGTATCAGGCAGAACTTGGGACACAGAGAGAGGGTTCCTCTTGGTCTGCTTCTTGCAGGCTCCATGGTGATTGTCATTTTTTCCTCTCCTGGTATTCTCTCTGTTTTTCTTCAGAGCAGCATTGCCTTGGGCTTTTCCTTCTCTCCTGTTCTCAGCAGTATTGTCCAGGGCTTTCCCTTCTTTTGTATTTTCCTCCTTCTGAGCCAGTAGTTGCTCAGGTTTTTATACAGTGTTTAGGTATGTATATGCCAGAGAGTATCCATTGGCCTCTGCCCATTTCCAAGACAGCTGCAGTCTCCTGAGCAATCCTTATCTGTGCACCTTCCAGGGAGTCCTCTGCCCAATACACATCAGCTACTGTCTGGGCAAGCAACAAAGGTGATCTTTATCTTTTTTGAGTCACATCAAGAGAGACAAGATTTAGCCTCTCACAGTCCTGTGTCCAGTTCTGGACCCCACAATTGAAGAAGGAAACTGAGACTCTTGAACATGTCCAGAGAAGGGCAACGAGGCTGGGGAGAGGTCTCAAGCACAAGCTCTATGAGGAGAGGCTGAGGGAGCTGGGGTTGCTTAGCTTGGAGAAGAGGAGGCTCAGGGGAGACCTTCTTGCTGTCTCCAACTCCCTGAAGGGAGGTTGTAGCCAGGTGGGGGTTGGTCTCTTCTCCCAGACAACCAGCACCAGAACAAGAGGACACAGTCTCAAGCTGTGACAGGGGAAGTTTAGGCTGGAGGTGAGGAGAAAGTTCTTCCCAGCAAGAGAGATTGGCCACTGGAATGTGCTGCCCAGGGAGGTGGTGGAGTTACTGCCCCTGCAGGTGTTCAAGAGGGGATTTGATGTGGCACTTGAAGCCATGGTTTAGTTGATGATGATGAGATGTTGGGTTCTAGGTTGGACTTGATGTTCTCTGAGGTCTTTTCCACCCTTATTGATTCTATGATTCTATGATTCATGTTAGTGTGTATATATATATATAAATATATATATATATGTATATAAAACCCCATGGTATATCTAAAGAAAACCAGATGTGTGCTCTGATGCACAGTGAAAAGTTCTTAGCAGGGGAACAAGAGGTGAATTATCTTTCATGTGGTTCACATACTCAGTCGCAACTGCCAGGAAAATAAAACTGCTGTTCTGGGAAGCAGTGAGGGCTGTGGCTCATGCATCCACCCCAGCTGAGCACATTACCATGCAGTCTGGGTTGCATTTGGAAGTAAGAGGCAGATTTCCTTGAGGTATGGAAACCTACCAGCAAATTTTTTTCCAGACTTGCTGTAGGCACAAGATACAGGTTGATGGATCTCTCTGCATGGCCAGACAGCAGGGGCATTGCTGTTTTCTTCCAGCTGTTGTGTACACTGCACTGGTTAGGCCACACCTTGAGTCCTGTGTCCAGTTCTGGGCCCCTCAGTTTAGGAAAGATGTTGAGTTGCTGGAAGGTGTCCAGAGAAGGGCAACAAAGCTGGGGAGGGGTTTGGAGCACAGCCCTGTGAGGAGATGCTGAGGGAGCTGGGGTTGCTTAGCCTGGAGAAGAGGAGGCTCAGGGGAGACCTTCTTGCTGTCTCCAACTCCCTGAAGGGAGGTTGTAGGCAGGTGGGGGTTGGTCTCTTCTCCCAGGCAAGCAGCACCAGAATAAGAGGACACAGTCTCAAGCTGCACCAGGGGAAGTTTGGGCTGGAGGTTAAAGTTCTTCCCAGCAAGAGAGATTGGCCCCTGGAATGTGCTGCCCAGGGAGGTGGTGGAGTCACCATCCCTGGAGGTGTTCAAGAGGGGACTGGTCATGGCACTTGGTGCCAAGCTTTAGTAGTCATGAGGTCTTGGGGGGTGACAGGTTGGACTATTGCATCCAGTCTTGAGCTCCCCAGTTTTAGAGGGACAGGGATCTACTTGAGAGACTCCAGTGGAGGGCTACAAGAATGATTAAGAGACTGGAGCACAGTCTCAAGCTGTGCCAGGGGAGGTTTAGACTTGATGTTAGGAAGAAATTCTTCATAGAGAGAGTGATTTGCCATTGGAATGTGCTGCCCAGGGAGGTGGTGGAGTCTCCATCACTGGGGGTGTTTAGGAGGAGACTTGATAGGGTGCTTGGTGCCATGGTTTAGTTGATTAGATGGTGTTGGATGCTGGGTTGGACACAAGGATCTCAAAAGTCTCTTCTGGTTTATTCTATTCTACTCTAAGCAGAGAGCAGTGTTACCTGGCTGTGTTGCAAACTGCAGAGCATGACTGTAATCCCAGCCAGAGGTTCTGGCTGTGGTTGTCCCAGCATCTCAAGGTGTAGCTGGGCGAGAGGGATCATGTTTGGTCTGCAAAGCTGCTGTCACCACCCACTTTTAAACTGTTTCCCTGGTAGTTGGTACTCATGCTTCAGGTTGCCAGCGTAGTGCAAATGCCAGCTTGTTCTTCACATTTCTCTCTCCTCTTTCTTAACTTCACCACAACATCCAGATCCAACAGAGTCTGGTTTTCTCATAGTGTCATAGTATCATTCAGGGTTGGAAGGGAGCACAAGGATCATCTAGTTCCAACCCCCCTGCCATGGGCAGGGACACCCCACACTAGATCAGGCTGGCCAGAACCTCATCCAGCCTGGTCTTAAAACACCTCCAGGGACAGGGCCTCGACCACCTCCCTGAACAACCCATTCCAGGGTTTCACCAAGTTTTGGGAAAGAATGTTTGCTTTGCTTTCTGGATATCACCCTGCACACACCCTGGGAGCTGCAGAGGAAGAAACAACTAATAAGAGCTCTTGTTGCATCCTCAGGTTCTACCTATTCTTTGAACATCAGTGCTCTCCCCTTGAATCGCTCGTCGCAGGACATCTGCGTGCTTCCGGAAGATGTAGAGAAGGTGAGGTCAAGAAAGACTCCTGCAGCAATGTGGTTTTATGTTTCTATTTTAATAGTGGCAAACCCAAATGGCAGAAATGTTTAAACAATAGCAGAGCTTTCTGATAGACAGCAGTGTGCCCAGGTGGCCAAGAAGGCCAATGGCTTCCTGGCTTGCATCAAGAATAGTGTGGCCAGCATGGGCAGGGAAGTCATTGTGCCCCTGGACTCAGCACTGGTTAGGCCACACCTTGAGTCCTGTGTCCAGTTCTGGGCCCCTCAGGTTAGGAAAGATGTTGAGATGCTGGAAGGTGTCCAGAGAAGGGCAAGAAAGCTGGGGAGGGGTTTGGAGCACAGCCCTGTGAGGAGAGGCTGAGGGAGCTGGGGTTGCTTAGCCTGGAGAAGAGGAGGCTCAGGGGAGACCTTCTTGCTCTCTCCAACTCCCTGAAGGGAGGTTGTAGCCAACAAACTTCTGAACTGGCTTTTAATGTTGCTTTTTGTGAAGACATTTCAGAAAGGAGATGATGTTTCTCTGTCTATAATGTGGGAACCAAAACAAAAGTAATTTGCTCTCAGCCACAAAAAAACCCCTGAGTACATACGTGGATTAGAAACCACAGGCTGAGCTCTGTGAAGGTACTTCTCCTATGCAGATGATTGAGGGCTGATGTGATGACTGGTTAAAAGGTAGCAGCAGCACAGTCCCTTGTGAGTGAGGAAGAAAAACAGAAGAAACCAAAAACTCAAGCAAAAAACCCCAGACAAACCCAAGCAACAAAAAAAAACCAAACCAACCAAACAACCCCCCCAAAAAAGCTAACCAAAATAAACCAGAACCCAACAGCCAAACCACTTTTTAGGCTGTGAAATGATCTCTTTGAAGTTCAGGAGACCTGAACCCTAAGGAACATGCTGCTTAGCCTGGAGAAGAGGAGGTTCAGAGGAGACTTTCTTGCTGTCTCCAACTACCTGAAGGGAGGCTGTAGCCAGGTGGGGGTTGGTCTCTTCTCCCAGGCAACCAGCAGCAGAACAAGAGGACACAGTCTCAAGCTGTGCCAGGGGAGGTTCAGACTGCATGTTAGGAAGAAATTCTACACAGAGAGAGAGATTGGCCGTTGGAATGTGCTGCCTAGGGAGGTGGTGGAGTCACCATCACTGGAGGTGTTTAAAAAGAGACTGAATGAATGGTTTAGTTGATTAGATGGTGTTGGGTGATAGGTTTGACTCAGTGATCTTGAAAGTTTTTAGCAACCTGGTTAATTCTATTCTATTCTACAACTTGAAGCCATGGTTTAGTTAGTCCTGAGGTGTTGGGTGCTAGGTTGGACTTGCTGATCTCTGAGGTCTTTTCCAACCTTATTGATTCTGTGATTTCTTGACTTGAGCAAGTCCTGGGAGTGGGAGGGGAAAGAACATTTTGGTTTTTTTCACTTCATCTCAAGCAACTCTCAACTGCACTCTGTGCTAATGAGTGTTCCCGTCTTGTGGGCAGGAAAATGCCCACTTTTTTGTGGCAGACATGATTATAGCATCACTAGAGAAAATGAAATGCAACATCCTAAGCCAGCAAGCAGAGTCGTGGGGGATGGAGGAGACAAGCGGATCGGACGGCAGCTACCACACCGATTCGGAGTTATCTTCTTACCCTGGAGTGAAGAAGTCTGATTCTTCTGTTGCCTCTTCAGACAGTGGTTATGAAGGCAAGTTACTCAGCCCACAATGCAACCTCGCCTGACAGCATTTGCTGATCATCTCTGAGCAAGGAAACACTAAGTTAATGTAGGCACTGCCTAGAAGGAAACCCCCTGCTACCTTCTTTGAACCTCTTGGGAGCTGTGTTCCTTGAGGATCCTGATGCCACTGGTGTTTTCTTTGTGGATCAATTTATTCTTTGTGAATGCTCACATCTGACAAAGGAAATAGCACAGGTGTGGCAGTTTAAGCTTGTGCATCAAAAAATTTCCCCACCTCTTGAACAGAAAGTGGTAGCATGTCAATAAATCACCATGGGGTGTACAAAGGAGAATGATGGTAGGTTCTAAACAATCCCACTGGATAGAATACTAACAAAGTTGGTCTGTGTAGTCTAACTTCCTCTCTTTTCAGCTTCCTCACTCTGGCTGGTGCTTGTGCTGGCTCTCTGCTGACCTTGGCTGTGTTCTTTGTTTTGGCTAAGTACTAACAAACAACTCCCTGTGCTTTTCCCTCTGTCCTGTACAGGAGGGTGGGGAGCAGGGAGGGAGAAGCTCCCCTGTTGGCTCCCCTGGTTTGTTCTTGTGCTGTTTGTAAATGGTAAATACCTGTAAATGTTGTACATCTTGGGCATATTCATTGCATTTCATTGTAGACTGTAGTTTTGCTTGCAAATACAGCTTCATTTGCTTCCAGCTGAGCTGGGCTGGCAATTTAATGCTGGGGGGAATTTTCAACCCACCACCACAGGCCAAGTACAGCTCTCTATAGAGGGTGCCCGTAGCTCTCTGTTTTCCTCCCTGCTTAAATCCTTTCCTGCACAAAATGAAGCCTGGCTTCTTTCCTCTGCTTGCTTGCTTGCTTCTTTCCTCTGCTTGCTTGCTTGCTTGCTTCTTTCCTCTGCTTGCTTGCTTGCTTGCTTCTTTCCTCTGCTTGCTTGCTTGCTTGCTTGCTTCTTTCCTCTGCTTGCTTGCTTGCTTGCTTGCTTCTTTCCTCTGCTTGCTTGCTTGCTTGCTTGCTTCTTTCCTCTGCTTGCTTGCTTGCTTGCTTGCTTCTTTCCTCTGCTTGCTTGCTTGCTTGCTTGCTTCTTTCCTCTGCTTGCTTGCTTGCTTCTTTCCTCTGCTTGCTTCTTTCCTCTGCTTGCTTCTTTCCTCTGCTTGCTTCTTTCCTCTGCTTGCTTCTTTCCTCTGCTTGCTTCTTTCCTCTGCTTGCTTCTTTCCTCTGCTTGCTTCTTTCCTCTGCTTGCTTCTTTCCTCTGCTTGCTTCTTTCCTCTGCTTGCTTCTTTCCTCTGCTTGCTTCTTTCCTCTGCTTGCTTCTTTCCTCTGCTTGCTTCTTTCCTCTGCTTGCTTGCTTGCTTGCTTCTTTCCTCTGGCCAGCCTGATCTAGTGTGAGGTGTCCCTGCCCATGGCAGGGGGTTTGGAACTAGCTGATCCTTGTGGTCCCTTCCAACCCTGACTGATACTAGGATACTATTATGCAGCAGGCAGATCAGACCATGCAATTGGTTTGAGTGAAGCTGCCCAAAGTATTCATCACATACAGTTAGAGGCAAGATGATGATAAACACTCTTGGCACTGTAGTGCTTGAGTCAGCACATGCATTTTAAAGTAGGTTTTATCCTCTTGAGTAATAGGGATCTTAGTGATGGACTTTGGTCTGTAGTCTAAATGACATAACTCCTGGGGAAAAAAGAATATTATGTTTGTGTGTGAGGAGAGGAGAGACAGCTGATGAAAGCCTTTGGTTTGGTCTCTGGGAGCTTCTTCCTAAGCAACAGGTATGTGCTGTATGACAGACTCCCAAGGACTGGCTTTCTGCATGCAGGTATAAAAAAATCAATAGCTCTGTAAATACAGGCTGTGAGCTTTGGTGCATTGATGATAGAAATGGAAAGTGGTGTTTATATTTATGAGCTGGTGTTTAATACAGGTATTAATTGGAGTTGTCTCTGTTCTAAACAGGCTCTGCTCTGCTGCCTGTCAGCTCACCAGTGCGTCTACCATCACGTCACGAGGCCGGCAGATTTCGTTGCCACAGTGACTCAGAGGATGAATATGTAATTATTGGTAAGGCTTCAACATCATCATTGCAGGAAAAAACTCAGCTGTGCAGTTGAATCTGTTGCATCATTTGGAAAATCTCTTGACTTAGTAGCTGCTGTTTCAGGAGAAGTCACATGAGAAAATGGAAGGAACAATGCAGGCATGACTCCTTGTGAGAGCACAGGCAGAAATACCTGCCTGTTGCAGGATTCCCTTTCTAGATTGATGATCTCAAAGGTCTTTTCCAACCTGGTTAGTTCTGTTCTGTTCTGTTCTGTTCTATTATCTCAGCAGAATATCAGATAACAGAGGAATGAGGCTGTAAGCAGAAACGCTATTATTAAGAGCTCGCATCACTGGGATTCTGTAGAGGAATCTTCCTACTTTCCACATGAAAGTAAATCACAGTATCAGTCAGGGTTGGAAGGGACCACAAGGATCATCTAGTTCCAACCCCCCTGCCATGGGCAGGGACACCCCACACTACATCAGGCTGGCCAGAGCCTCATCCAGCCTGGGCTTAAACACCTCCAGGGATGGGGCCTCAACCACCTCCCTGGACAACCCATTCCAGGGCTTCCACTCTCATGGGGAAGAACTTCCTCCTCACCTCCAGCCTGAATCTACTAACAAGGGGGATCACTCCCTGATTACCATCATGGGCTAAACTGACTTGACTTGAGGAAATCAATTAATTACCAATCAGATCAGAACATGGTAATGATAAACAAACCCCTATTTGAAAACCAGCCTTCCCCTATCCCTGCCTTCTTCCTGGGCTCAGCCTCACTCCTGATTTCTACTTTCTTCCTGATCAGCAGCACAGAGGAACTGGGGTTGTGGTCAGTTCATTACAGCTGTCTCTGCAGCTCCTCTTCCTGAGAAGGGGCAGGCTTCTTCACACTCTTCCTCTGTTTCAGTGTGGGGTTCCTCCCACAGGAAACAGTTCTCCATGAACTTCTACATTGTGAGTTTTCTCCACTGGCTGCACTGCTCCAGTGTGGGTTCCTCCACAGGCTCACAAGTTCTGCCAGTGAGCCTGCTTCTGCTTGGCCTCCTTTCTTCACAAGTCCACAGGTTCAGCCAGAGGCCTGCTCCAGCGTGGGCTTTTTGTAAGGCTACAACTTCCTTTGAGCATCCACCTGCTGCCAGTGGATATTTGCTCCACCATTAACCTCATTAGGCTGTAGGGAGTCAGCCTGCCTCACCATGATCTTCACAGGCTGCAGGGGAATCTGCTTTCATGCCTGGAGCACCTCCTCCTCCTCTTCCACCAATCTTGGTGCCTGCAGAGTATTTCTTCTCAGTCACATAATCTTACTCCTCTCTCTCTGGCTGCTGCTGTGCAGGTTGGGGTTTTTCCCCTCCTTCTTAAATATGCTATTATAGAGGCACTACCACCATTGCTGATGGGCTCAGACTTGGCCAGCAGGAGGTCTGTCATTGGCTCTGTCAGAGACAGGGGAAGCTTCTAGCAGCTTCTGACAGAAGCCATCCATGCTGCAAACAAAACCTTTCCACACAAACACAATACAGGGACTGAAACTGTGGATTAAACCCAATGAATGTGTGGGTGAGCAAAGTGTGAAACCAGCAGAACCTTATCCAACTCTATCAGTGTTGTTTGAGAGATATTAGGACATCCCAATTTCCTAATTAAAGAGGTTGATTAAGGTTTTAAGCAGCCCTCTCTGTGCTTTGGGACTAGAGCAGAATGGCTGTCCCTTGATAGTCATCAGTGTTCTACTCCTCCCCAGGGCATCCCAAGTTTCTTTGGGATGTTCTGAAGAGAAGCTACTGATTTTTACAGAAGCAGAAAACATTAAATTAGCCTAAGCAAAAATTTCCTCTCCATCTTATATTTTCCTGCTAACAAACACTTTATTGTTCCCTTTGGCTTTAGAGATTCACTTACAACTACCTGAAGTTGTAGCCAGGTGGGGGTTGGTCTCTTCTGCCAGGCAACCAGCACCAGAATAGGAAGACACAGTCTCAAGCTGCACCAGGGGAGGTTTAGGCTGGATGTTAGGAAGAAATTCTTCCCAGAAAGAGAGATTGGCCATTGGAATGTGCTGCCCAGGGAGGTGGTGGAGTCACCATCACTGGAAGTGTTTAGGAAGAGACTGGATGGGGCTCTTGGTACCATGGTTTCATTGATTAGATGGTGTTGGGTGATAGGTTGGACTCAGTGATCTCGAAGGTCTTTAGCAACCTGGTTAATTCTATTCTCTATTTGAAACTCACAGTGTGGTAGCCCAGAAGTTAGATGTAAAACAGTGCTGAGTAACAGAAGCTTTGTTTCTTAGATGGCCTGATAAAACTTTCTCCTTTGCTGCAGAACTTGAAGACCTTGAAAATCTGTCTGTTGCTCCAGATGAAAGGTAAGGCTGTGTGTGGTTACTATAATAGCTGCTGGCACTCACTACCTTTTCTGTTGGACCAGCTTTGTGGTGACTCTTCTGGCTGGGGCTGGGAAAGTGTGGGAGTGGTGACTTGGGTCCTCCTAGGGCCTGGGAAGGAATGTTGCTTGACAGCAATGTCTGTCGCTCTTGGTGTAGCAGAGCGTTTCTCCGCTCCTAGAGTCTTGCTGGAGGGTGGTGGCTGTGGCTCTGCAAGGGCCTGGGTGTATCAAAGCAAAGGGATGAGGTAGAAGGAACAGGACAAACCTTCTCAGGGCTGTAGAAGAGGCAGGTGGAGGTGCTGATGGCAGGCTGCTCTTTTTCACTGTCTGTGTTTTTTGACTTTCAGATCTGCTGTTGAAGCAGGCAGCCGCTCTGCTGAAGCCACAGCCCAGGAGCTGTGCAGAGCTTTCAGAAAACACTGGTTGCAGACAGAGCCTGCAGTTCAGCTGCCTGCTTGCCTGAGCTCATCGAAGCAGAGAGTGAGTCTGAGCCAAACAACAGTGGACTCTTTATTCAGTTCGCCAAACAATCATTGTCTCACTGCAGCTGCTTCACTGCTAGGGAAAGGGGGAAGCTGCATGGGAAAAAAACCAAGAGTTAAAATAATACAGATGAGTATTTAGAGTTTATGAGTTCACTTTAGATACACTGTTGGATAATCTCTCTTCAATCTGCAGCACATTTAGTACTGTGTTCAGTTCTTGGCCCCTCAGTTTAAGAAGGACATTGAGACACTTGAATGTGTCCAGAGAAGGGCAACAAAGCTGGGGAGAGGCCTTGAGCACAGCCCTGTGAGGAGAGGCTGAGGGAGCTGGGGTTGCTTAGCCTGGAGAAGAGGAGGCTCAGGGGTGACCTCATTGCCCTCTACAACTACCTGAAAGGTGGTTGTAGCCAGGAAGGGGTTGGTCTCTTTTCCCAGGCAACCAGCACCAGAACAAGAGGACACAGTCTCAAGCTGTGACAGGGGAGGTTTAGGCTGGAGGTGAGGAGAAAGCTCTTCACTGAGAGAGTCATTTGTCATTGGAATGTGCTGCCCAGGGAGGTGGTGGAGTCACCATCCCTAGAGGTGTTCAAGAAGGGATTGGATGTGGCACTTGGTGCCCTGGTTTAGTTAGTCCTGAGGGATTGTGTGGTAGTTTGGACTTGATGATCTTTGAGGTCTTTTCCAACCTTATTGATTGTATGATCTTCATGAATTTGTCTTTCCCAATAGTCTGTGCCAAAGGAAGATATTCCAAGGGAGCTTGAGTCCAGTTTGAGTCTGGCTGAAGAAATAAAGGTCATGTCCAAGCTAAGAGGATCTTCTGGCTGGGCTCCACCAAGATCACAAATTATATTTAATATTCACCCTTCAGAGAAGTAAGTCCAAGGGATCTGAGCACTGTTGTTTAGTACAGCATGGGGGTTTGTCTCAATCTGTGTCCAGTTCTGGGCCCCTCTGTTTAGGAAAGATGTTGAGTTGCTGGAAGGTGTCCAGAGAAGGGCAACAAAGCTGGGGAGGGGTTTGGAGCACAGCCTTGTGAGGAGAGGCTGAGGGAGCTGGGGTTGCTTAGCCTGGAGAAGAGGAGGCTCAGGGCAGACCTTCTTGCTCTCTACAACTCCCTGAAGGGAGGTTGTAGCCAGGTGGGGGTTGGTCTCTTCTCCCAGGCAATCAGAACCAGAACAAGAGGACACAGTCTCAAGCTGTGCCAGGGGAGGTTTAGGCTGGATGTTAGGAAGAAATTCTTCCCAGAGAGATTATCCATTGGAATGTGCTGCCCAGGGAGGTGGTAGAGTCACCATCACATGGAGGTGTTTAAGAAGAGCCTGGATGTGGCACTTGGTGCCATGGTTTAGTTGATTAGATGGTGTTGGGTGATAGGTTGGACTTGATGATCTCAAAAGATCTTTTCCAACCTGGTTAATTCTGTTCTACTCTACTGAAGTTGATCAAAGGAGCCTGGGAGGTTTAACAGAACCTGAGGTTAGAGCTAGTTCATGTCACAGCTTTCTGCAGTGTCTGTCACCAGCTTCACTTTCCCAGTTAGCATGATATGTGCACTTGACAGGTGATAACACACATAGCCTTTGGTGTTATGGTGGCAGTGAGCATAGCTGGACTCCTAAAAGCTTTGGTTTTGCAAGAATACCTGGGGAGTATTCTTGAGAGTTTCCCCACTTCCCTGATGATATTTTATGGGTTGTAGGTTTTCAGCAAGCAGGAAGAAATCAGGTCATGTTTGGGGAAACTCCTGTCTTGCTCTGTATAAAGTGCTGCTAAATGCATGCAGTAGGCAAACTCACTAATTCCCTGAGTGGATGGAGGTCCAGTTGCTTTTTCAATTGCAGATGTATCTTCTACCCTTCTCTTTCCCTCTTGGTATTGCTGGTACCTTAAGAAATGGAATAAAATTTCATTGTCTTGGGAAGCCATATTTAGAAGCAGTAACTTCTGCAGAATAGCTTGGAGGCTCCCACTGAAATAATAGTTTCCATCTCCTTCCAGATCCCCTTTCTTTATGGGGAGGGATAGGAGCTGGCTCTAATTTGGACATTGTCAATGTAGCTCTCTTGCACTTTGGGAGAATGCTATCTGAACTCTTCTGTTTGCTGAAGGGTCTAACTATATGCTCTGTATGCAGGAGAGATGCAGTGGTGGCTGCCCAAAACTTCACATGTGTTGGCTGTGGAACCCCAATAGAAAGCAGTAAGTATTAATAAAAGGGAAAAACCAGTAATAAATCAATTATTGTCTCAATCTGTGTCCAGTTCTGGGCCCCTCAGTTTAAGAAGGATATTGAAACACTTGAATGTGTCCAGAGAAGGGCAACAAGGCTGGGGAGAGGTGTGGAGCACAGCCCTGTGAGGAGAGGCTGAGGGAGCTGGGGTTGTTTAGCCTGGAGAAGAGGAGGCTCAGGGGAGACTTGCTCCCCGAAGGGAGGTTGTAGCCAGGTGGGGGTTGGTCTCTTCTCCCAGGCAACCAGCACCAGAACAAGAGGACACAGTCTCAAGCTGCACCAGGGGAGTTTAAGCTGGAGGTGAAGAGAAAGTTCTTCACAGAGAGAGTTGTTAGCCATTGGAATGTGCTGCCCAGGGAGGTGGTGGAGTCACCATGCCTGGAGGTGTTCAAGACGGGATCGGACGTGGCACTTGGTGCCGTGGTTTAGGTAGTCCTGAGGTGTTGGGTGCTAGGTTGGACTTGATGATCTCCAAGGTCTGTTCCAACCTGGTTAATTCTTTTCTATTCTAAAACCCACCCCAAAGATCTGAAACAAAACCCAACCAACCAACCCCAACCCAAAAGGCCCTAAGCAAAACAGCAGCAAAACCAAAATCAACCCCAAAGATCTGAAACAAAACCCAACAAACCAAACCTTAAAGACCCTAAGCAAAACAGCAAATCCAAAACCAACCCCAAAGACCCTAAAGAAAACCCAAAAAACCAAACCGCAGCCCAGGGGACCTCGAAGCGAAAGCGCAGCCCCGGGGGACCCCCGGAGCGAAAGCACAGCCCAGGGGACCCTGAAGCGAAAGCACAGCCTGGGAGACCCCCGTGCAAAACAGCAGCCCAGGGGACCCTGAAGTGAAAGAGCCGCCCGGGAGCCCCCCAGGCAAAATCACAGCCCAGGAGACCCTGAAGCGAAAGAGTAGCCCAGGAGACCCCCTGGCAAAACTGCAGCCCAGGGGACCCCGAAGCGAAAGAGCAGCCCAGGAGACTCCCAGGCAAAACTGCAGCCCAGGGCACCCTGAAGCGAAAGAGCAGCCCAGGAGACCCCCAGGCAAAATCACAGCCCAGGGGACCCCGAAGCGAAAGAGCAGCCCGGGAGACCCCCAGGCAAAACCACAGCCCAGGGGACCCCGAAGCGAAAGCGCAGCCCTGGGGGACCCCCGGAGTGAAAACACAGCCCAGGGGACCCCGAAGCGAAAGAGCAGCCCGGGAGAACCCCAGGCAAAACCACAGCCCAGGGGACCCCGAAGCGAAAGAGCAGCCCGGGAGAACCCCAGGCAAAACCACAGCCCAGGGGACCCCGAAGCGAAAGCGCAGCCCTGGGGGACCCCCGGAGTGAAAACACAGCCCAGGGGACCCCGAAGCGAAAGAGCAGCCCGGGAGAACCCCAGGCAAAACCACAGCCCAGGGGACCCCGAAGCGAAAGCGCAGCCCCGGGAGACCCTGAAGTAAAACCTTAGTGAGACTGTGAAACTGCGGCCTGGGGGACCCCGAAGCAAAACTGCAGCCCGGGAGACACCGAAGCGAAACCTTAGTGATACTGTGAAACCGCAGCCCAGGGGACCCCGAAGCAAAACTGCAGCCTGGGAGACACCGAAGCGAAACCTTAGTGATACTGTGAAACCACAGCCCGGGGGACCCCCAAGCAGAAAACGCAGCGCAGGAGACCCCAAGCAAAACCCCATACCCCTCACTCTTCAGACAGAACAGGCATAGAGATGGGAGCTCTGTCCTATGACTGTTGGAACTCCTCAGTTTCTTTTCCTTCTACCTGCAGAATACGTTAAGAGACTCCGCTACTGTGACTACCTGGGCAAATACTTCTGTGCCTGCTGCCATAGCTACGCCCAGTCATTCATTCCTGCCCGAGTCCTTTTGAAGTGGGACTTCAAGAAGTACTACGTATGCAACTTCTCCAAGCACCTGCTGGACAGCATATGGCAGCACCCAATTTTCAACGTGGAGTCTGTTAACAAAGGCCTCTACACAAAAAGCAAGGAAATGGACAGGGTGAGGGTAAGTATGTGTGACCTTTTTTTCCACTGTGGTGACTTGTGGGGCTGAGATTTTTGAGAAGAACTCCTTAAAGTAGGTTGTCCTTTGTGGTGTGTGGATGTGAGGAGGTGGTAAAGGGTCTGGGGGTACTGGTTGATAGTAGGCTGAACAGGAGCCAGGAGTATGCCCAGGTGGCCAAGAAGGCCAATGGCGTCCTGGTCTGCATCAGGGACAGTGTGGCCAGCAGGAGCAGGGAAGTCATTGTGGCCCTGGACTCAGCACTGGTTAGGCCACACCTTGAGTCCTGTGTCCAGTTCTGGGCCCCTCAGTTTAGGAAAGATGTTGAGTTGCTGGAAGGTGTCCAGAGAAGGGCAACAAAGCTGGGGAGGGGTTTGGAGCACAGCCCTGTGAGGAGAGGCTGAGGGAGCTGGGGTTGCTTAGCCTGGAGAGGAGGAGGCTCAGGGGAGACCTTCTTGCTCTCTACAGCTCCCTGAAGGGAGGTTGCAGCCAGGTGGGGGTTGGTCTCTTCTCCCAGGCAAGCAGCACCAGAACAAGAGGACACAGTCTCAAGCTGCACCAGGGGAGGTTTAGGCTGGATGTTAGGAAGAAATTCTTCCCAGCAAGAGAGATTGGCCATTGGAATGTGCTGCCTGGGGAGGTGGTGCAGTCACCATCCCTGGAAGGTGTTTAAAAAGAGACTGGATGAGGCACTTTTCCAACCTGGTTAATTCTGTATCTGGTTTCTCAAGACTTATACGTGTCCCATCACCACTTCTGGGAATTCCCCTATCTCCCCTCAGGTGAGGGAGGGGGGAGGAAGAACCTGCCAACCTATGCCAAAGCTCTCATTTTCCCCTTGTATTTAGGAGATATTTCCTTACTGCTTTCCAGTTTTAGTTCATGGAGGGGATATAGACTTCTGCAGCAAATAGAATTAACCAGGTTGGAAAAAGACCTTTGAGATTGAGTCCAACCTAGCACCCAACACCCTCTAATCAACTAAACCATGGCACCAAGTGCCACATCCAGTCTCTTCTTAAACACCTCCAGTGATGGTGACTCCACCACCTCCCTGGGCAGCACATTCCAATGGCCAATCACTCTCTGAAGAATTTCTTCCTGACATCCAGCCTCAAGGAGGTGTAGCCTGTGTGGAAGAGACAGGAAGCACCCAGCCTAAACTGCCACAAACACTTAGCTGTTCCTGCATGCATTTGGGTCTAGCATCTTGGTGTGCTGACATGGAACCATTTGTATCATTAGGAATTGCTTCTCTTGTGGCCTCTGCTTTCCTTGGCCTTTCAAGCATTAGAAAACACTTCATCTTTCTTTTAATTCTTTGCTGAGTGTGAAGTTCGTGCTCTAGGTGCTGCCGCCCTCATGCTCTAGGTAGTTCTTGGTGTAGCAGAGCGTTTCTCCGGTCCTTGAGTCTTGCTGGAGGGTGGTGGCTGTGGCTCTGCAAGGGCCTGGGTGTATCAAAGCAAAGGGATGAGGTAGAAGAAACAGGACAAACCTCCCCTCTTCTAGGTGCTGCTCCCCCCCCCTCTTCTAGGTGCTGCTCCCCCCCCCTCTTCTAGGTGCTGCTCCCCCCCCCTCTTCTAGGTGCTGCTCCCCCCCCCTCTTCTAGGTGCTGCTCCCCCCCCCCTCTTCTAGGTGCTGCTCCCCCCCCCTCTTCTAGGTGCTGCTCCCCCCCCCCTCTTCTAGGTGCTGCTCCCCCCCCCCTCTTCTAGGTGCTGCTCCCCCCCCCTCTTCTAGGTGCTGCTCCCCCCCCCCTCTTCTAGGTGCTGCTCCCCCCCCCTCTTCTAGGTGCTGCTCCCCCCCCCTCTTCTAGGTGCTGCTCCCCCCCCCTCTTCTAGGTGCTGCTCCCCCCCCTCTTCTAGGTGCTGCTCCCCCCCCTCTTCTAGGTGCTGCTCCCCCCCTCTTCTAGGTGCTGCTCCCCCCCCCTCTTCTAGGTGCTGCTCCCCCCCCCTCTTCTAGGTGCTGCTCCCCCCCCTCTTCTAGGTGCTGCTCCCCCCCCTCTTCTAGGTGCTGCTCCCCCCCCTCTTCTAGGTGCTGCTCCCCCCCCTCTTCTAGGTGCTGCTCCCCCCCCCTCTTCTAGGTGCTGCTCCCCCCCCCTCTTCTAGGTGCTGCTCCCCCCCCCTCTTCTAGGTGCTGCTCCCCCCCCCTCTTCTAGGTGCTGCTCCCCCCCTCTTCTAGGTGCTGCTCCCCCCCCTCTTCTAGGTGCTGCTCCCCCCCCTCTTCTAGGTGCTGCTCCCCCCCCCTCTTCTAGGTGCTGCTCCCCCCCCCTCTTCTAGGTGCTGCTCCCCCCCCCTCTTCTAGGTGCTGCTCCCCCCCCCTCTTCTAGGTGCTGCTCCCCCCCCCTCTTCTAGGTGCTGCTCCCCCCCCCCTCTTCTAGGTGCTGCTCCCCCCCCCCTCTTCTAGGTGCTGCTCCCCCCCCCCTCTTCTAGGTGCTGCTCCCCCCCCTCTTCTAGGTGCTGCTCCCCCCCCTCTTCTAGGTGCTGCTCCCCCCCCTCTTCTAGGTGCTGCTCCCCCCCCCTCTTCTAGGTGCTGCTCCCCCCCCCTCTTCTAGGTGCTGCTCCCCCCCCCTCTTCTAGGTGCTGCTCCCCCCCCTCTTCTAGGTGCTGCTCCCCCCCCTCTTCTAGGTGCTGCTCCCCCCCCTCTTCTAGGTGCTGCTCCCCCCCCTCTTCTAGGTGCTGCTCCCCCCCCTCTTCTAGGTGCTGCTCCCCCCCCTCTTCTAGGTGCTGCTCCCCCCCCCTCTTCTAGGTGCTGCTCCCCCCCCCCTCTTCTAGGTGCTGCTCCCCCCCCCTCTTCTAGGTGCTGCTCCCCCCCCCTCTTCTAGGTGCTGCTCCCCCCCCCTCTTCTAGGTGCTGCTCCCCCCCCCTCTTCTAGGTGCTGCTCCCCCCCCCTCTTCTAGGTGCTGCTCCCCCCCCTCTTCTAGGTGCTGCTCCCCCCCTCTTCTAGGTGCTGCTCCCCCCCTTCTAGGTAGTTCTTGGTGTAGCAGAGCGTTTCTCTGGTCCTAGAGTCTTGCTGGAGGGTGGTGGCTGTGGCTCTGCAAGGGCCTGGGTGTATCAAAGCAAAGTGATGAGGTCGAAGAAACAGGACAAACCTCTCGTGTTCTAGGTGCTGCCGCCCCCGCGTTCTAGGTGCTAACAAGTTATTCTAACTCAGTAGTGGCTGCTTCAGTTCTAAATGCAATTGCTTTCCAGTTAAAAATGGTTTTGTTTTTCCCCTTCATCTTTTAGGAGGTACAAGAACAGCTCTTTCATTTAAAGAAGCTTTTGAAAACCTGCAGATTTGGTGAAAGGTAAGGGCTATGATCATGCTTGGAAAAATAGCTACTTAAAACATATCTCAATTTAGGAAGGATATTGAGACACTTGAAGTGTCCAGAGAAGGGCAATGAGGCTGGGGAGAGGCCTGGAGCACAGCCCTGTGAGGAGAGGCTGAGGGAGCTGGGGTTGCTTAGCCTGGAGAAGAGGAGGCTCAGGGGAGACCTTCTTGCTCTCTGCAGCTGCCTGAAGGGAGGTTGTAGCCAGGTGGGGGTTGGTCTCTTCTCCCAGGCAACCAGCACCAGAACAAGAGGATGCAGTCTCAAGCTGTGCCAGTGGAGGTTTAAGCTGGATGTTAGGAAGTTCTTCCCAGCAAGAGAGATTGGCTATTGGAATGTGCAGCTCATGGAGGTGGTGGAGTCACCATCCCTGGAGGTGTTCAAAGGAGGATTGGATGTGGCACTTGAAGCCATGGTTTAGTTAGTCCTGAGGTGTTGGGTGCTAGGTTGGACTTGATAATCTCTGAGGTCTTTTCCAACCATATTGATTCTATGATTCTAAGGTGCTTTTAGACCCTTCTTCTAATGACACTTGAGTGCAGTTTTAAGTGAGTTCATGTGATCATTAGACAAAATTCTGATAACAAATCTTGCTTACTAGTAAGTCACCCTAGCTTATCACATTCATAGTTAATCACAATTATTAATTAATACTGCCTGGGATTTCACCTTCCTGTTCCTGAGGTAGGAAAGAACCCTCTGCACCTTCAGAACTGCTGGGATAACTGTGCATGGCAAAGGCCAAAGCCTGAAGAATGCACATTTAAAGCAGACACTTAAATCCTTCATTTCATGTTGATGTGATCTCAGACTGGGGGAGAAGGTAGGACTTAGCCTGAGCCTGCCTTTTGTGATCCCTTGGTGACTACAGAAGTGAGAGAGGCTTAGCTTCCAAACATGCTTGAGAACCTGCTTTTTTGTAACTTGCTGTGGGGCTTTTTTTCCTCTCTTTCTCTTTGCAGTGTGCTGAGACAGTTTGAGCAGGTCCCCAGCCACCTGACAGAGGAGCTGCACCTCTTCTCACTGGATGATCTGGTGAAGATCAAACGAGGGCAGCTGCTGCCCCTTCTTAAGGATATCCTGAAGAGCTCCACCTCGCACATAGATGGTTGTGAGGTAAGGAAAAGGGATGTTTGTCACTGCTGATGTTCCTCAGTAATGAGGTTTTCTGTAGATTAAATCAACTCTTTTGCTGCCTTTGTTTCCTCGTAGCTCTGTCAAGCAAAGGGCTTTATCTGTGAATTCTGTCAGAGTGCAGATCTGCTCTTCCCACACCAGACTGCCAAATGCAGAAGGTGCACAGGTATGTTCCAGACTAAACATTTGTCTTTCTTCCTTGTGGGGGATGTTGGTGTGTTTAGAACAGTGACAAACCCAAACCACAAACCCCCCAAAAAATCCCAACCATAAACCAGAAAAAAGCCTACACAAAAAACCCCAAATAACCTTCCAAAACCTACACACAATGGGAAAAATAAAAGGCAAACAAAAGCAACCAACCACTCTCAGCCCACTCAGCCCACCCAACCCCACTCCAGCCAGCCAGCAACCACCCCACTCCGCCCACCCACCCCCACTCCAGCACCCACTCCCACCCACCCCCACTCCAACCAACCAACCAACCCTCCCACCCACCCCCACTCCCACGCCAACCAACCAACCCCCCCCACTCCACCCCCCCCACTCCACCCCCCCCACTCCACCCCCCCCCACTCCACCCCCCCCACTCCACCCCCCCACTCCACCCCCCCACTCCACCCCCCCACTCCACCCCCCCACTCCACCCCCCCACTCCACTCCCCCCACTCCACTCCCCCCACTCCACTCCCCCCACTCCACTCCCCCCACTCCACCCCCCCACTCCACCCCCCCACTCCACCCCCCCCACTCCACCCCTCCCACTCCAACCACACTCCAACCAACCACCCCCACTCCAGCCAAACATCCCACCCACTCCCCCAACCAAGCCCACTCCAGCCAAACATCCCACCCACTCCCCCAACCAACCCCACTCCAGCCAAACATCCCACCCACTCCCCCAACCAACCCCACTCCAGCCAAACATCCCACCCACTCCCCCACTCCAACCCCACTCCAGCCAACCATCCCACCCACCCACCCAACCCCACTCCAACCAACCAACCCCACTCCAACCAACCAACCCCACTCCAACCAACCAACCCCACTCCAGCCAACCATCCCACCCAACCCCACTCCAGCCAACCATCCCACCCAACCCCACTCCAGCCAACCATCCCACCCAACCCCACTCCAGCCAACCATCCCACCCAACCCCACTCCAGCCAACCATCCCACCCAACCCCACTCCAGCCAGCCATCCCACCCACCCACCCAACCCCACTCCAGCCAGCCAACCCACCCACCCACCCAACCCCACTCCAGCCAGCCAACCCACCCACCCACCCAACCCCACTCCAGCCAGCCAACCATCCTACCCCACTCCTCCCTACCCCACTCCTCCCTACCCCACTCCTCCCTACCCCACTCCTCCCTACCCCACTCCTCCCTACCCCACTCCTCCCTACCCCACTCCTCCCTACCCCACTCCTCCCTACCCCACTCCAACCAACCAACCCACCAACCAAACCCTCAACACAACAACAAAAAATAACCCACAGGAATAAATGAAACCCAAAGAAAAGACCAAAACTAAACAACCCCAACAAAACGAGCAGACCAAAACCACCAAACCAAACCCCAACCAAACAAAAAAAGCCTCTTCAGACTTATATTAAGTAAACATTGAGAGCTTGCCTCCCTGGAAGCACATCTGTTTGCAAACCAAAGATACAATCACAGAATATATTTGGTTGGAAGAGCTCTCCAAGATCATCTAGTCCAACTTTTGACCCAGCATGGCAAGGTCTACACTAAACCGTGTCCACATGCTGGTTTTAAACACTCCCAGGGCTGGTGTCTCCACCATTGCTCTGGGCAGATCATTCCAATGTTTGATAACCCTTTCACTGAAGAACTATTTGCTAATATGCAGCCTAAACCTCCCCTGGCACAGCTTGTAGCATGCACCTTTGAAAACTAGCCTGTTGCCAGCTGTCTTGCATCAGTGAATTCAGGGAGCAAAACCAAGGAATAGAATAGAATAGGTTGGAAAAGACCTTTGAGATCATTTAGTCCAACCTATCACCCAACACCGTCTAATCAACTAAACCATGGCACCAAGTGCCCCATCCAGTCTCCTCCTAAACACCTCCAGTGATGGTGACTCCACCACCTCTCTGGGCAGCACACTCCAATGGCAACTCACTCCCTCTGTGAAGAACTTCCTCCTAACATCCAGCCCAAACCTCCCTTGGCACAGCTTGAGACTGCCTGGGAGAAGAGACCAACCCCCACCTGGCGACAGCCTCCCTTCAGGGAGTTGTAGAGAGCAAGAAGGTGACTTGCCTGAACTTAATTATGGCTAAAAGGGGAGGCTATTTTTCAGACCTAGACATGAGAGAGCGATGCACTGCTGTTAGATCTTGCTGTCACTCACTGTGCATCCTGGGAATCTTACCAAAATGTTTAGTTATTTCATCCATGGTCATTGTCCTGGCTTCTGCTTACTTTTCTAGGCCACACCTTGAGTCCTGTGTCCAGTTCTGGGCCCCTCAGTTTAGGAAAGATGTTGAGTTGCTGGAAGGTGTCCAGAGAAGGACAACAAAGCTGGGGAGGGGTCTGGAGCACAGCCCTGTGAGGAGAGGCTGAGGGAGCTGGGGTTGCTTAGCCTGGAGAAGAGGAGGTTCAGGGGAGACCTTCTTGCTGTCTGCAACTCCCTGAAGGGAGGTTGTAGGCAGGTGGGGGTTGGTCTCTTCTCCCAGGGAAACTGTAGCAGAACAAGAGGACACAGTCTCAAGCTGCTCCAGGGGAGGTTCAGGCTGGATGTTAGGAAGAAGTTCTTCCCAGAAAGAGAGATTGGCCATTGGAATGTGCTGCCCAGGGAAGTGGTGGAGTCACCATCACTGGAGGTGTTTAGGAAGAGACTGGATGAGGCACTTGGTGCCATGGTTTAGTTGATTAGATGGTGTTGGGTGCTAGGATGGACTTGATGCTCTCTGAGGTCTTTTCCAATCTGGTTGATTCTTGCTTGGCTGACCAAGAGAGAACATCCTTCTAGGAATGCAGCTATTAAAAATGTGTTCAAGTTGTGGTTTATTTTGGTGTTTGTTTCTTTCCTTCCCCCCCTCTCAATGTTAATCTGCTTGTGTGTCTCAACCAGAGTGCAAGACATGCTTTCACAAAGCGTGCTTCAAGGCGGGAGGGTGCCCCAAGTGTCTGCGGCTCGCTGCTCGGCGGACGCTTTCCCCAGCGCCGTCCCTGGGGGCCTCTGTGAAACTGCCTTGCTCTGAATGCTGACTTCAGGAGGTGCTCCAAGGAAAATCTCCAGGACTAAGGATTAAATGATGTTGTTTTAGACATTACTGGGTTTTATGCTTCTCTCCTTTATGGGGAGCTGAAGACTCGCCGTCATCGAGTTTCATCTCAACTGGTGCCAGGAGGAGTGGATGTTAATTCTGTGAGCAGCCTTTGGTTGCTGCCTTTTGACTCTGTATGTAAGAGTAGTTTTATTTTAATGTTATATTTCCCCCCCCCCCCCCCATGTAAAAAGGATTCTTCTCTGTAATTCTGCAAATAATGTACAGGGAGTAAATGACTGCTGGAAATCCTTACCTGTCTTGGATTCTGTAAATAGGGAAAAACAGGGGGAAGCATAAAAAGTCTTCCTGAAAAGCTCTACAATAGGGGAAAAAAAAGAACCCAAAACCAAACAACTTTTCTGCAGGCTTGAAGAAGATGCTAAGCTGAAATTCTGTTCTGGCAAATGCTTCCTGTATCACAGTATCACCAAGGTTGGAATAGACCTCAAAGATCGAGTCCAACCTGTCACCACAGACCTCATGACTAGACCATGGCACCAAGTGCCACATCCAGTCCCCTCCTGAACACCTCCAGGGATGGGGACTCCACCACCTCCCTGGGCAGCACATTCCAATGGCTAACAACTCTCTCTGAAGAACTTTCTCCTCACCTCAAGCCTAAACTTCCCCTGGCGCAGCTTGAGACTGTGTCCTCTTGTTCTGGTGCGGGTTGATGGAGAGAAGAGACCAACTCCCACCTGGCTACAACCACCTTTAAGGTAGTTGTAGAGAGCAAGAAGGTCTCCCCTGAGCCTCCTCTTCTCCAGGCTAAGCAACCCCAGCTCCCTCAGCCTTTCCTCACAGGGCTGTGCTCAAGGCCTCTCCCCAGCCTTCTTGCCCTTCTCTGGACACCTTCAAGTGTCTCAATGTCCTTCCTAAACTGAGGGGCCCAGAACTGGACTCAGGACCACCTGCCAGAAACAGGGTCCTGTTTTACAAGTGGGAGCCAGATAGAAGCTGTTGCTCAGTTAAGCAGCAATTGACACCAGGGTCTGAAACTTGTGATGGGGCTCACAACAGTTATACTGCATTTGGAAGGAGGGTTGGGGGCTTTTGGTTCAGTCCCATCTCTGGAGGAAGCAGAAGCAGCACCTTGAGTACTGTGGCTACCTGGGCTCACTGCTGGCTCATGTTTAGGCGGCTGTCAATCAGCATCCCCAGGTCCCTCTCTGTTTGGCAGCTCTCAGCCACTCTGACCCCAGCCTGTAGCTCTGCATGGGATTGCCGTAGCCAAAGTGCAGCCCCTGGCACTTGGACTTGTTGAATGCCATCCCGTTGGACTCTGCCCATCTGTCCAGTCGGTCGAGGTCCCTCTGCAGAGCCCTTCAGCCCTCTAACTGACCAACATCTGCTCCTAACTTGGTGTCATCTGCAAATTTGCTGATGACTGACTGAATCCCCTCATCCAGATCATCAATGAAGATATACAAGAGCATTGGCCCCAGCACTGATCCCTGGGGCACACCACTAGTGCCTGGCTGCCAACTGGATGTGGCACCATTCACCACCACTCTCTGGGCTCAGCCTCCAGCCAGTTCCTAACCCAGCACAGAGTGTAGTGGTCCAAGACATGAGCTGACAGCTTAGCCAGCAGTTTGCTGTGGGGGACGGTGACAAAGGCACTGTGAACCAGTGGATTTTAAGTTTCTTTTAAACAGATGTGTGGAACATCTTGTGGTGGGTTGACCCTTGCCTCCTGATGCTAGGTGCCCACACAGCTGCTCCCTTGCCCCTCCTCATCAGCAAAAGGGGAGAATGTAGGGTGGAAGAGCTTCTAGGTAAAGGCTGGGACATCATTTACCAATTAACACATCCAAGTGTTGGGTTCTACACATTGGACACAACAACCCAAGGCAGTGCTGCAGGCTGGGGTCAATGTGGCTGGAGAGCAGCCAGGCAGAGAGAGACCTGTGGGTACTGGTTGATGGTAGGCTGAACATGAGTCTGCAGTGTGCCCAGGTGGCCAAGAAGGCCAACGGCATCCTGGCCTGCATCAGGAATAGTGTGGCCAGCAGGATCAGGGAGGTCATTCTGCCCCTGGACTCAGCACTGGTTAGGCCACACCTTGAGTCCTGTGTCCAGTTCTGGGACCCTAAATTTAAGAAGGACATTGAGACACTTGAATGTGTCCAGAGAAGGACAGTGAGGCTGGGGAGAGGCCTTGAGCACAGCCCTGTGAGGAGAGGCTGAGGGAGCTGGGGTTGTTTAGGCTGGAGAAGAGGAGGCTCCGGGGAGACCTTCTTGCTGTCTTGCTCCCTGAAGGGAAGTTGTAGCCAGGTGGGGGTTGGTCTCTTCTCCCAGGCAAGCAGCACCAGAACAAGAGAACACAGTCTCAAGATGCTGAAAGTTCTTCCCAGAGAGATTGGCCATTGGAATGTGCTGCCCGGGGAGGTGGTGGAGTCACCATCCCTGGAGGTGTTCAAGAGGGGACTGCATGTGGCGCTTGATCCCATGTTTTAATTAGTCCTGAGGTGTTGGGTTCTAGGTTAGATTTGATGATCTCTGAGGTCTTTTCCAACCTTATTGATTCTATGAATTTATTGTCCTTGGTTTGTGCTTTGTCCCCTTGTTTCCTGTTACTTCCAGCTTTTCCAGCCTGTGTCCAGGGGGTCTCTCTTTGTTCACCTCCACACTAAAGCTCGCAATATTAGTTGAGTTCATAGCTCTTCCACTTCTTCTGTGGTTGAAAACAGCTTAACTGCTTACTGCTCAGGAGAAAGATTATCATCTTTTACTCTAGCTCGCCGAAGGGACACTGATGTAAGGTACAAGGGGGTGAGAGAGGCTGCTTATGCAGCTGACTCTGTTGTTATGCAAGAGGAAATCCTCACTGCAGCTGGGGGCACAACTAGCTGCAATCACATGGGTGGCCTTGCTGCAGGGATTTTCTGCTTACGAAGGAGCTCACTTGAACAACCTTCCTGTGGCATAACCTGCAAGGCAGCTGAATAGATCTGCTTCATTATTCATGAATTTAGCAGAGCTGACCTGGTTTCTGGCTGTGCTTTCCTCGACTGTTCAAGTCTTACATAACAGCAGCAGTATACAGGAGAGGGTGAACCCCTCTACTCATCGTGATATCATAGTATCAGTCAGGGTTGGAAGAGACCACAAGGATCATCTAGTTCCAACCCCCCTGCCATGGGCAGGGACACCCCACACTAGATCAGCCTGGCCACAGCCTCATCCAGCCTGGGCTTAAACACCTCCAGGGACGTGGCCTCAACCACCTCCCTGGACAACCCATTCCAGAGCTTCACCACTCTCATGGGGAAGAATTTCCTCCTCACATCCACCCTGAATTTCCCCACCTCCAGCTTCATTCCATTACTCCTAGTCCTGTCACTACCTGGTATCCTATGAAGTCCCTCCCCAGCCTTCCCATTGAATAAACCTTTATTTAGAATAAACCAAACCAGGTTGGAAGAGACCTTCAAGATCATCGTGTCCAACCCATCAACCAATCCAACCCACCCAAACAGCTAACCCATGGCACCAAGCACCCCATCAAGTCTCCTCCTGAACACCTCCAATGACAGCCTGCTTCAGGAACAGTGTGGCCAGCAGGAGCAGGGAAGTCATTCTGTCCCTGTACTCAGCACTGGTTAGGCCACACTTGAGTCCTGTGTCCAGTTCTGGGCTCCTCATATTAGGAAAGATGTTGAGATGCTGGAAGGTGTCCAGAGAAGGGCAACAAAGCTGGGGAGAGGTCTCAGGCACAAACCCTATGAGGAGAGGCTGAGGTATCTGGGGTTGTCTTGCCTGGAGAAGAGGAGGCTCAGAGGAGACCGCCTTGCTCTCTACAACTCCCTGAAGGGAGGTTGTAGCCAGGTGGAGTTGGTCTCTTCTCCCAGACAATCAGCACCAGAACAAGAGGACACAGTCTCAAGCTGTGCAGGGGGTAGTTTAGGCTTGAGGTTAGAAAGTTCTTCACAGAGAGAGTGATTGCCCATTGGGATGGGCTGCCCAGGGAGGTGGTGGAGTCCCCATCCCTGGAGGTGTTTAAGAAGAAGCTGGATGAGGCACTTAGTGCCATGGTCTAATTGATTAGTTAGGGTTGGGTGATTGGTTGGACTTGATGATCTTGGAGGTCTCTTCCAACCTGGTTGATTCTGTGACTGCAACATCAGAGATCAAGTTTCATGCATCAGATCATCAACTTGCTTCAGTCCAGGTCTCCATAGAGCCTGTACAGCTTCTTCTGCCTAATTGTTGCCGTGCACCGCAATGTATATTGCAGCAGGGAAAGTTCCACGATGAGTTGCTGGTAGAGAGCAAAAGACCCAACAGGATCAGCATGCCAGGTCAGAACGAGCTGTCTGCTAGCTGGAAAGCTGACTATCTTTCACAGAGGACAGTCACATGTGACAATGACTCTTCAGCCATGAAAGAGAGATGTCACACCTCTCTGTTTGCCTGAGCAATGAGGACCAATGCTCACAGTGGGTTTCCAAGATGTCGTGTGAGCATGACAGGAGCACCTCTGAGGACTTTATTAGAGTAGCTGATGTCAGGGACATCAGGCAGAGAAACCTATTTCTAGTGAACAACCTGCCTTGTTCTATAGCCAGAATTGTGGTCAAGACAGTAGAGTAGAGTAGAGTAGAGTAGACCAGGTTGGAAAAGACCTTCAAGATCATCGAGTCCAACCTATCACCCAACACCATCTAATCAACTAAACCATGGGACCAAGTCCCTCATCCAGTCTCTCCTTAAACATTTTCAGTGATGGTGACTCCACCACCTCCCTGGGCAGCACATTCCAATGGCCAGTCTCTCTTTCTGGGAAGAAATTCTTCCTAACCTCCAGCCTAAACCTCCCCTGGTGCAGCTTGAGACTGTGTCCTCTTGTTCTGCTGCTGGTTGCCTGGGAGAAGAGACCAACTCCCATCTGGCTACAACCTCCCTTCAGGGAGTTGGAGACAGCAAGAAGGTCTCCCCTGAGCCTCCTCTTCTCCAGGCTAAGCAACCCCAGCTCCCTCAGCCTCTCCTCACAGGGCTGTGCTCCAAACCGCTCCCCACCTTTGTTGTCCTTCTCTGGACACAATCCAACAACTCAATATCTTTCCTAACCTGAGGCGCCCAGAACTGGACACAGGACTCAAGGTGTGGCCTAACCAGTGCAGTGTACAGGGGCAGAATGACCTCCCTGCTCCTGCTGGCCACACTGTTCCTCATGCAGGCCAGGATGCCATTCTGCCCGAGAAGTGGAAGTGAGGATTTGTGCCTGAATGATGGACAGATGCTTGCTGTAAGAGAGCACCCAGGGAAGAGGATGTGATGCTTGTGGAGAACCTTCCAATGTCAGCTCTTTGCTAGAAACACAACTTTATTCAAGTTCCAGTCTGGTGCTTCAGCACTGCGCTGCTGATGCTGCAAAAGGTGCAGGATCTGGACACACCCAGAGCTGCTTGGACCATGGACAATTCTAGGAGCTGAACTGGGCTGATTTTTGACAGCTGCTCCCTCTGTCCCTGGGTCACTTATCTGAAACAATCCGACTTGCCTTACTTCCCCAAGCAGCAGCAGCAGCAGTTCCTCTTTAATTCCTTTCTCTGCTGATTTAATCAAGGCATTTGCAGTTGTCTGTGGAGCCAAAATGAAACTGAGCATTAAACCTCCAATGTTACCAGCCTTCTGGGCCCCTCTTACTCATTTTCCCAACGTTTTTTACCTCTTTGCAGCCCATTTGGCCAGCAAGAGCAGGGAGGTCATTCTGCCCCTGGACTCAGCACTGGTTAGGCCACACCTTGAGTCCTGTGTCCAGTTCTGGTCCCTTCAGTTTAAGAAGGACATTGAGACACTTGAACGTGTCCAGAGAAGGGCAATGAGGCTGGGGAGGGGTTTGGAGCACAGCCCTGTGAGGAGAGGCTGAGGGAGCTGGGGTTGCTTAGCCTGGAGAAGAGGAGGCTCAGGGGAGACCTTCTTGCTAAGACTCCCTGTGAAGGGAGGCTGTAGCCAGGTGGGGGTTAGTCTCTTCTCCCATGCAAGCAGCACCAGAAGAAGAGGACACAGTCTCAAGCTGCACCAGGGGAGGTTTAGGCTGGAGGTGAGGAGAAAGTTCTTCCCAGAAAGAGAGATTGGCCATTGGAATGTGCTGCTCTGGGAGGTGGTGGAGTCACCATCACTGGAGGTGTTCAGAAAAGGATTGGACATGGCACTTGAAGCCATGGTTTAGTTAGTCCTGAGGTGTTGGGTGATAGATTGGACTTGCTGATCTCTGAGGTCTTTTCCAACCTTATTTCAGTATTCAGTATTCCTAAGGTTGGAAGAGACCTCAAAGATCATCGAGTCCAACCTGTCACCACCGACCTCATGACTAGAGTAGGGAGGACACTACTGCCCCCTGCAGGCTTGAACGGCTCAGGGGGTTGATTCTATGATTCTGTGCTTCTAATGAAGCTAGAAAAATGCTTGTGGGTCTGTGAAGCAGAGTCCCAGGGCTACTTAGAAATGTACCCAAACAAAAGCAAGCTGAGGCTGAAACAGTCCTGAGGAAGTTGATGGTACAGATGGAAGTGCATCAGAGAAGAGAGGAGAATCTCTATTTTCTACCCTTAAGAGACACCACAGTCATGAGAACAGATTTTCTCAGGAAGGATTAAAGGCACAGAAAGGTGAAGAGGCCATGTCCTTAACAGGGAAGCAAAATTTGGTTCTCTCACATCTCATCAATTTATTAGACAATATGCTAACAGCACCACTCATCAACCTTCCCTCTTTGAGGCTGCTTACCATGGAGGATCTGGTTGTTCCAGATACCTCCAGGGACGGTGACTCCACCACCTCCCTGGGCAGCACATTCCAATGGCCAATCTCTCTTGCTGAGAAGAACTTTCTCCTCACCTCCAGCCTAAACTTCCCCTGGCACAGCTTGAGACTGTGTCCTCTTGTTCTGGTGCTGGTTGCTTGGGAGAAGAGACCAACCCCCACCTGGCTACAACCTCCCTTCAGGGAGTTGTAGAGAGCAACTCTGAGAGGAAAGGAAAGAGTAAGAGGACCTGAAGAGTCTCCCCATAGAAAAGTGATCTGGAAAGGAAAGAGTAAGAGGACCTGAAGAGTCTCCCCATAGAAAAGTGATCTGGAAAGGAAAGAAAATGTTAGGAAAACTGCTGGGAAAATACCAGCATAAGGTCATCACATTCCTCTGGTGAGCACTCAGCACAGTGCTGGGACAAGACTGTCATGGAGACAGGTCCTGGACCAGGCATCAGAGGCCAGATCCAGAACCAGGATAAAGGCTGTTTGTTGGATTTCCTCATCTCCTGGCTGGAGTAACTGGCAAGTTGACCTGGGGAAGTGTTTCTCCAGGCAGTAGCTAGAGCAGTAGCTGCATACATTTGCTCAGCAAAAAAAAAGGAAGTGTCTGCATTAAACTAGACAGAAAGCAGTTTTGAAATAGGAAGTGTGCAGTGTACACTAGTAGCTATTTCTGCTTTCCCATCGCTCTGCCAAAGACAGAAATCCTGGGGACAGGGGTTGGGAGGTCTAAGTCTTGTACGGGCCTTGTGCCTGACCACTGGGATCTACTGGAAGGGCGAGCACAGTGCTGTTCAACAAGGAGAAAGAGCAAGGGCTCTTTGAAGGCATTTAGAGGGGAGTCTGGAGCAACCAGCTCCTCCATGTGTGGTGGGTTAATGCCCTTTTCTGAAAACAAAAGAAGAAAGCAGGGTGGAGGGCTTGCGGGTACTTTACACTCCCTGCAGGGCATTTCCCCTGGGAAAGCTGAGTCTGTTCCACTCCCCCCTCCCTGCCCAGCTAGGGTATAAAAAGCAGGACATCATAGCTGTTGGATCTCCTGTTTGGCTCCTGCCTCTGCTGGATGAGAGCTACTGCAGCTGCCCTCCTGCTCCTCAGCCATGTGGCTGGACCTGATCCTTTTCCCTGCTGCCTCTGCACCTCCTCAGAGAAAGACTGGTTTTGTATTATTCTTTTCGGTTCCCCTCCCATCCATTCTTGTTCCTTGCCCTTGTGAACCTTTTCTTTCCCTGTTATTGTCATATATATATAATTTGAAGAAAAAATTCTTTGCCTCTCTACTTCCAAGCTGACTCCAGATTGTTGCTTAGTGGATTTGCTCATTACCCTTTTTTGTTTTCCTCTCCCTGTTTGGAGGGAGGAGGGGGGGGGGGGAGTGGGGAAGGGATTCTCAGCCTTTTCCCCATTTGAGCTTTTAACTCTCAGTTAAGGCTCAAACCACTACACCATGGTAAGCAGAGTCTAAGAGGGGAGGTTGATGAGTGGTGCAGCAGCAGCTTTGTTTATCTTTGCATAGTCTAACCTCAATTTTCAGGTCACTGTCACAGAAACTTCAGCAGGTGACTTGCTCCTGATGCCTTGCTCTGCAGGTTAAAAATGGAAGTGACTCAAGCAGTTTAAACCTCTTGTCAACACCATGCTATGTGTATAAAATGCATACATAATCACATTGGCTGTTAGGAAGAAATAATTCACTGTGAGTGTGGTGAGGCACTGGAACAGGTTGCCCAGGGAGGTGGTGGAAGCCTCATCCCTGGAGGTTTTTAAGGCCAGGCTGGATGTGGCTCTGAGCAACATGCTCTAGTGTGAGGTGTCCCTGCCCATGGCAGAGGGGTTGGAACTGGATGATCCTTGAGGTCCCTTCCAGCCCTGACAATTCTATGATTCTAACCCAGCCTGGTTTCATAGAATTGTTCAGCTGGAAGAGATCTCTAAGCTCATTGAGTCTGACTGTTCACCTAAAGCCACCATGGCCACTAAACCGTGTCCTGGAATGAAAATGGAATGGAATGGAATGGAATGGAATGGAATGGAATGGAATGGAATGGAATAGAATAGAATAGAATAGAATAGAATAGAATAGAATAGAATAGAATAGAATAGAATAGAATAGAATAGAATAGAATAGAATAGAAGTAGAATAGAATAGAATTAACCAGGTTGCAAAAGACCTTTCAGATCATCAAGTCCAACCTATCACCCAACACCATCTGATCAACTAAACCATGGCACCAAGCAACCCATCCAGTCTCTTCCTAAACACCTCCAGTGATGGTGACTCCACCACCTCCCTGGGCAGCACATTCCAGTGGTCAGTCACTCTTTCTGTGAAGAACTGTTCTCGCTTTTCTCTGTTCCAAAGGTGCATTTGCAGAGCCCACACCAAGTTGGAGATGAGCAAATGTTCATCCCAAGGAAGCAATTCCCAAACACTTCCTCCTAACACCCAGCCTAAACCTCCCCTGGTGCAGCTTGAGACTGTGTCCTCTTGTTCTGGTGCTGGTTGCCTGGGAGAAGAGACCAACCTGCACCTGGCTACAACCTCCCTTCAGGGAGTTGTAGAGAGCAAGAAGGTCTCCCCTGAGCCTCCTCTTCTCTAGGCTCTCTTCTCCAGGCTAAGCAACCAATGGCATGGCCTATACAGTTTTTGAACACCTCCATCACTTCCCTGGGCAGCCTGTGCCAGCGCCTGACCGCTCTTCCATTAAAGAAATGTCTCTTAGTACCCAACCTTAACCTCCCCAGGTGCAATTTGAGGCAGCAAAGCTTGAATCTCTCCTATGAGGACAGACTGAAAGAGTTGGGGCTGTTCAGTCTGGAGAAGAGAAGGCTCCCAGCTGACCTCATTGTGGCCTTCCAGTATCTGAAGGGGGCTACAGGAAGGCTGGGGAGGGACTGCTCAGGATCTCAGGTAGTGATAGGACTAGGGGGAATGGAATGAAGCTGGAGGTGGGGAGATTGAGGCTGGAGGTGAGGAGGAAGTTCTTCCCCATGAGAGTGGTGAAGCCCTGGAATGGGTTGTCCAGGGAGGTGGTTGAGGCCCTGTCCCTGGAGGTGTTTAAGCCCAGGCTGGATGAGGCTGTGGCCAGGCTGATGTAGTGTGGGGTGTCCCTGCCCATGGCAGGGGGGTTGGAACTAGCTGATCCTTGTGGCCCCTTCCAACCCTGACTGATACTAGGATACTAAGAACACTTCCCGGGGAAAGCGCCACTAGAGGGGGCTGGTTGTACGTAATTGATGCTGCATTGCCGGGTAAGGCACCGTGCTCGCTGCCCGGGCGTCCAACACCGCCGCACGGACGCGGCCGATGCGGCCCAGAGGACACCACTGGGCTGCGCAAAATCGCTGCAGGGTAGCTGTAGGCTCAGAAGTGGAAAACCCTGCCCAGAAGTAGAGGCAGAACCAAGAGTGCTAACCTCAACTGCCTTGGATTTCTGGGAGAGGAGAGGTTCGGAGAGGTTCGGAGAGGTTCGGAGAGGAGAGGAGAGGTTCGGAGAGGAGAGGAGAGGTTCGGAGAGGAGAGGTTCGGAGAGGAGAGGAGAGGAGAGGTTCGGAGAGGTTCGGAGAGGAGAGGTTCGGAGAGGAGAGGTTCGGAGAGGTTCAGAGAGGAGAGGTTCAGAGAGGAGAGGTTCAGAGAGGTTCGGAGAGGAGAGGAGAGGTTCGGAGAGGAGAGGAGAGGTTCGGAGAGGAGAGGTTCGGAGAGGAGAGGTTCGGAGAGGAGAGGAGAGGTTCGGAGAGGAGAGGTTCGGAGAGGAGAGGTTCGGAGAGGAGAGGAGAGGAGAGGTTCGGAGAGGAGAGGAGAGGTTCGGAGAGGAGAGGTTCGGAGAGGAGAGGAGAGGAGAGGAGAGGAGAGGAGGGGAGGAGGGGTGGGGAGGGGAGACCAGGTTGGAAAAGACCTTTAAGATCATCAGTCCAACCTATCACCCAACACCATCTAATCAACTAAAGCATGGCATCAAGTGCCCCATCCAGTCTCTTCTTAGACCCTTGAGGTCTGAAGCACAGCCCTATGAGGAGAGGCTGAGGGAGCTGGGGTTGCTTTGCCTGGAGAATAGCAGGCTCAGGGGAGACCTTCTTGCTGTCTACAGCTACCTGAAGGGAGATTGTAGCCAGGTGGGAGTTCATCTCTTCTCCCAGGCAACCAGCACCAGAACAAGAGGACACAGTCTCAGGCTGTGCCAGGGGAGGTTTAGGCTGGAGGTGAGGAGAAAGTTCTTCCCAGAAAGAGAGATTGGCCATTGGAATGTGCTGCCCAGGGAGGTGGTGGAGTCACCATCACTGGAAGAGACTGGACGGGGTGCTTGTTGCCATGGTTTAGTTGATTAGATGGTGTTGAATGGTACGTTGGGCTCGAAGAGCTCAAAGGTCTTTTCCAACCTGGTTAATTCTATTCTATTCTATTCTATTCTATTCTATTCTATTCTATTCTATTCTATTCTATTCTATTCTATTCTATTCTATTCTATTCTACTCTACTCTACTCTACTCTACTCTACCCTATCCTACCCTATCCTATCCTACCCTATCCTACCCTATCCTATCCTACACCTCCAGCGATGGTGACTCCACCACCTCCCTGGGCAGCACATTCCAATGGCCAATCTCTCATGCTGGGAAGCACTGTTCTTGCTGCTCTCTGTTCCGAAGGTGCATCTGCAGAGCCCACACCAAGTTGGCGATGAGCAAATGTTCATCCCAAAGAAGCAACTCCCATACACCAGCAGTTCCAGTGGCTGCAGAACTCAGCTGCACCAAGTGCTCATTTCAGGCTCTGACCCCTCATTCTCACATCTCCAAGCTTGCCCACTTCTGTTCCTGCATTCCTCCAACTCCTTTTACTATTCACATTTGGTGCAAGACACACCAAGTGCCAACTCTTTCTGCTGTTGCCAAGTTAGCAATGCAGAGAACACAGCCATGGAGCCTGGCCAGGAGGCTGTGAGTGGTCCAGGAATCCTGAATGCATTTGGAGCTCTTTCAGTTTGGAGACACTTTCTATTAATTAGTCATTCAAAGCTCTACAACCATTAGTATAATAATGGGAAAAAATTGCTTAGAGATATCCCTTAGAGCAGCTCCATGTTAATGAACTTCATTTCCTTTGGAAGACACAGGACTATGGTCCCTTAAAGGCCTATGATTCAGGCAGGAACTGATAAATGCCACCTCTTCCATGCCAGCCTGGCACAGTTAAAGTCTCAGTTGGAAACCAGAAAGAGAGGCAGTGCTGCACTTGTGATACTACTACTATTACTACAACTACTCCTACTGTGATTACTACTACTACTACTACCAATTTGCATGGAAGACAATGTAACTGCAGCTCACAGCTCCTCCTCTGCCCACCAACTCCATCCAAGCCCAGAGCAGAATCATAGAATCAATAAGGTTGGAAAAGACCTCAGATATCATCAAGTCCAACCTGTCACCCAACACCTCAGGACTAACTAAACCATGGCACCAAGTGCCATGTCCAATCCCCTCTTGAACACCTCCAGGGATGGTGACTCCACCACCTCCCTGGGCAGCACATTCCAATGGCCAAACTCTCTTTCTGGGAAGAGATTTCTCCTCACCTCCAGCCTAAACCTCTCCTGGCAGAGCTTGAGGCTGTATCCTCTTGTTCAGGTGGTGGTTGCCTGGGAGAAGAGACCAACCTCTGCCTGTCAACAACCTCCCTTCAGGGAGTTGTAGACAGCAAGAAGGTATCCCTTGAGCCTCCTCCTCTCCAGGCTAAGCAATCCCAGCTCCCTCAGCCTCTCCTCACAGGGCTGTGCTCCAAACCCCTCCCCAGCTTTGTTGCTTCTCTGCTGCAATTCAGATCAATTTCCACAAAAGTGCTGCAGCCAAGCCTCAGCCTAAGGCATGAAGATTCCATGGCATGACGATGAGCAGGCATGGAAGTAAACTGGATGCCTTTCAAGTGTAAATGTGTTGCTGTGACATCAGATGAGCCAAAGTCCTTTGCCATACACAGGTCCACTGCAGCAATCACAGAGAGTAAAACTACAATGGGGAAGAAACCTTGAGTCCTGTGTCCAGTTCTGGACCCCTCAGTTTAAAAAGGACATTGGGAGACTTAAACATGTCCATAGCAGGGCAATGAGGCTGGGGAGAGGCCTTGAGCACAGCCCTGTGAGGAGAGGCTGAGGGAGCTGGGGTTGCTTAGCCTGGAGAAGAGGAGGCTCAGGGGTGTCCTTCTTCCTCTCTCCAACTCCCTGAAGGGAGGTTGTAGCCAGGAGGGAGTTGGTCTCTTCACTCAAGCAACCAGCACCAGAACAAGAGGACACAGTCTCAAGCTGCGCCAGGGGAAGTTTAGACTCGAGGTGAGGAGAAAGTTCTTCACCGAGACAGTCATTCACCATTGGAATGTGCTGCCCAGGGAGGTGGTGGAGTCACCATCCCTGGAGGGGCAAGAGGGGACTGGATGTGGCACTTGGTGCCATGGTCTAGTTATGAGGTCTGTGGTGACAGGTTGGACTTGATGATCTTTGAGGTCTCTTCCAACCTTGGTGATTCTGTGATACTGTGAAAAACGTTGCATCATCCATCCTAGACCATATACTCCCCCACAGCAGCTGAACTTCCTTAGTCACACATGCAAATTAAAGACATTATCTGGCCTCAAAATGACTATGAGACATCACTGCAGAAGGTGCTTAAACTTCCCTCAGGTCCATTTTAGCAGAGGCCCAGACTTGCAAAGAAGTAACCACTTTAGTCTTAATGCACAGTCTGCATGGCTCCTGTGGGGAAGAAGGCAGGCATCTTAAAAATAGAAAGACAGAATGTGCAGTGCAGAGAGAGAGAGAGAGAGAAGAAAATGATTCTGCAATTCCCAGGAATTGAGCTGGTTATAATTTTTTGTCTCACCTGTAAGCTACAAGTCCATCTCCCTTCTGAACAGACTGGTTTGACACACAGCCCCTCAATTTATGATGGATATTGAGACACTTGAATGTGTCCAGAGAAGGGCAACGAGGCTGGGGAGAGGTCTGGAGCACAGCCCTGTGAGGAGAGGCTGAGGGAGCTGGGGTTGTTTAGCCTGGAGAAGAGGAGGCTCAGGGGAGACCTTCTTGCTGTCTCCAACTACCTGAAGGGAGGTTGTAGGCAGATAGGGGTTGGTCTCTTCTCCCAGGCAACCAGCACCAGAACAAGAGGACACAGTCTCAAGCTGTGCCAGGGGAGGAAGTTTAGGCTGGAGGTGAGGAAAAATTCTTCCCAGAGTGACTGTACATTGGAATGTGCTGCCCAGGGAGGTGGTGGAGTCACCATCCCTGGAGGTGTTTAAGAAGAGACTGGATGGGGTGCTTGGTGCCATGGTTTAGTTGATTAGATGGTATTGGGTGCTAGGTTGGACTCAATGATCTCAAAGGTCTTTTCCAACCTGGTTAATGCTGTATTCTGTGGTCATGAAGAACAGATAAGAGTTCTCAAGCATCAGTTCCTCATTAGGAACAAAGTTCATTAATTTAGTGAAGAGCTGCAAAAAATCCTCCTGATTTTAAATAACTTTGAGGATGTAGAAGCAAAAGCAGAAGCACTTTGTCTACTAAGCAGGAGGTGGAGGTGTTCAAAAAGGGATTGGATGTGGCACTTGGTGCCATGGTTTAGTAGTCCTGAGGTGTTGGGTGACAGGTTGGACTTGATGATCATTGAGGTCTTTTCCAACCTTATTGATTCTGTGATTCTATGATGGCCCTGAGTACAAATATCTTGACAAGCCATTTAGGGAGCTGTGTGAACTGTGGTGGCTCTGTTTCATGTGCAAGCCCTTCCCTTTTTCAGTTCACCCTGTTTCTAAGGGTGTGAATGCTCAGAGCATCCCAAACAGCAGCTGAACCCCAAAAACCTGTCCTGTTTTGGCTTAGAGCATATGATGGTGTTGGGATTCTTTGGTGGGACTAAGCAGGAGGGCTAGCAGTCAGTTTCTTCTTATCTAATATGTTTCTGAGATGATGTGGTGGTTTGAGCCTTAACTGGGTCTTAAGAACTCAGATGGGGGCAGGGCTGGGGTCAGAGTGGCTGGAGAGCTCCCAAACAGAGAGGGACCTGGAGGTGCTGATTGACAGCCACGTAAACATGAGCCAGCAGTGTGCCCAGGTAGCCAAGAAGGCCAATGGCATCCTGACCTGCATCCGGAATAGTGTGGCCAGCAGGAGCAGGGAGGTGAGTCTCTCCCTGTACACTGCAGTAGTTACACCACACCTTGAGTCCTGTGTCCAGTTCTGGGCCACTCAGGTTAGGAAGGACTTCAAGACACTTGAACGTTTCCAGAGAAGGGCAACAAGGCTGGGGAGAGGCCTCGAACACAAGCCCTATGAGGAGAGGCTGAGGGAGCTGGGGTTGCTTAGCCTGGAGAAGAGGAGGCTCAGGGGAGACCTTCTTGCTGTCTACAACTCCCTGAAGGGAGGTTGTAGCCAGGTGGGGGTTGGTCTCTCTCTTAGGAAAATATGATTATTATTATCTTCAACCTTGATCTGGTTGGGGATGTCCCTGCTTACTGCAGGGCACTTGGACTAGATGACCTCTGGAGGACTCTTCCAACTTTGCCTTCTATGATTTAATCTTTATGAATCCACACTGCTTTAATTCTGCTTTTATAAATAAGCTGACATTTCAAAGGCAGCTGACACAGGTGGAGGTTTACTCTGCTGCTCTTCATACGATTGTGCCTCATGCCAGCATCAAAATGGAATGGAATGGAATGGAATGGAATGGAATGGAATGGAATGGAATGGAATGGAATGGAATGGAATGGAATAGAATAGAATAGAATAGAATAGAATAGAATAGAATAGAATAGAATAGAATAGAATAGAATAGAATAGAATTAACCAGGTTGGAAAAGACCTCAGAGATCATCAAGTCCAACCTATCACCCAACACCATCTAATCAACTAAACCATGGCACCAAGCACCCTATCCAGTCTCTTCCTAAACACCTCCAGTGGTGGTGACTCCTCCACCTCCCTGGGCAGCACATTCTAATGGCTAATTACTCCCTCTGGGAAGAACTTTCTCCTCACCTGGGGCCTAAACTTTCCCTGGTGCAGCTTGAGACTGTGTCCTCTTGTTCTGTCACTGGCTTCCTGGGAGAAGAGACCAACCCCCACCTGGCTACAACCTCCCTTCAGGGAGTTGTAGAGAGAAACAAGGTCCCCCCTGAGCCTCCTCTTCTCAAGGCTAAGCAAGCCCAGCTCCCTCAGCCTCTCCTCATAGGGCTGTGCTCCAGACCCCTCCCCAGCTTTGTTGGCCTTCTCTGGACACCTTCCAGCAAGTCAACCTCCTTCCTAAACTGAGGGGCCCAGAACTGGACACAGGACTCAAGGTGTGGCCTAACCAGTGCTGAGTACAGGGCAGAATGACCTCCCTGCTCCTGCTGGCCACACTCTTCCTGATGCAGGCCAGGATGCCATTGGCATAGTGGTGTTAGAAGATAATTATCTTAATAAGCAGTAGGCAAAGTGTACAGAAGTTGACTAAAGTAAGGAGAAGGGGTCATTTGAGGCTCTCAGCTGGTAAAGTGGGGATTAGCTCCATTGATTTGGGTGCTCTGGAGATGATTTATTCAGCTGAGGAATTTATAGACTGTACACTTTCCAGCAAAGAAGAAAAAAGATCTATAAATATTTTTCTCTAGACCCACATAAGGGTATTGCTGGCAAGAATGTGAAACATCAATAATTGGCTTTTATAGTACCAAGAAAGAGAACTCTCATCACAGTTTGCTTTTGATGATGGCTCTGGTATTTCCATCTCTGTCACTGCCAGGTTCCATTTTGGTCACACTTGCAAAGCCAGATAATAAAGTGACATGATCTGTTTGATTTGATACTTAAAACTTCTCAGACATATGGTAGCAAAGAACCTCGAAACCCAGGGATATCAGACAAAATTTTGTACCTTACTGCTACAGCAACATGGAATAATTCTTATCACAGCTTCCAAACACACAGCATCACAGTGTCACAGTATCACTAAGGTTGGAAGAGACCTCAAAAATCATCGAGTCCAACCTGTCACCACAGGTTGGAGCTGGGGTTGCTTAGCCTGGAGAAAAGGAGGCTCAGGGGGAGACCTTCTTGCTGTCTCCAACTCCCTGAAGGGAGGTTGTAGCCAGGAGGGGGTTGGTCTCTTCTCCCAGGCAACCACCAAAAGAACAAGAGGACACAGTCTCAGGCTGCACCAGGGGAGGTTTAGGCTGGTGGTTAGGAATAATTTCTACACAGATAGAGTGATTGCCCATTGGAATGTGCTGCCCAGGGAGGTGGTGGAGTCACCATCACTGGAGGTGTTCAGGAGGAGACTTGATGGGGTGCTTGGTTGAATGGTTTAGTTGATTAGGTGGTGTTGGATGAGAGATTGGACACGATGATCTTGAAGGTCTCTTCCAATCTGGTCTGGTCTATTCTATTCTATTCTATTCTATTCTATTCTATTCTATTCTATTCTATTCTATTCTATTCTATTCTATTCCATTCCATTCCATTCCATTCCATTCCATTCCATTCCATTCCATTCCATTCCATTCCCTGCCTTTTCAGCTGACTGCATTATTTCATCTTCACTTTCTCTCCTTCCCTGCAGGGAAGAGGACACTTCTGCCATGCTATGCTATCTTCCTTTTTTCCCTGGCCCAGGGCTCCAGCTCTCAGGTCTCAGTCTTGCACTTGATGGGGCACAAAACAATTCCATCCATCAAAAGGCCTGAATTACCACTGCTGAAAAGTTGTTGCTGATCAATGGACATGCTGCTCTATAAATATCCTTAGGTGTAATGGTTGCATTTGGAGAAGCAATCCTTGAAGGAGCTTTACTGCACAGCTCTTAGATTCCTGTCAGGTTTGCCATAAAAATAGATAATCTATAGATAGCATCCATCATTAATATGTACTACCACAAGGAGAGCCAGCACAACAGGACTTTGGTTCAGGAGAAAAGGTTTATCTATCACTTTTAAAATGGTTTAAATCACTGATGCACAGCTCTCTGGGAGAGAGCCACAAATACTCAGCATCTGTTTGGACAGCACCAGGCTGGGAATGTGCTGTAGAGAAATAGAATTTAGTCGCCTTTCAACATGATATTCAGAAGGGATTGATATTATCAAGGGGCCCAGAGTTATGTCATCTGATTTCCAACCTTACTGCTGTAAATGAATTTTCCTTGCTATTTTTAATACTGTTAGAAAGGTATCACACAGTGTCACAGCATCACCAAGGTTGGAAGAGACCTCAAAGATCATCAAGTCCAACCTGTCACCACAGACCTCATGACTAGACCATGGCAACAAGTGCCACATCCAATCCCCTCTTGAACACCTCCAGGGATGGGGACTCCACCACCTCCCTGGGCAGCACATTCCAATGGCTAACAACTCTTTCTGTGAGGAACTTTCTCCTCACCTCCAGCCTAAACTTCCCCTGGCACAGCTTGAGACTGTGTCCTCTTGTTCTGGTGCTGGTTGCCTGGGAGAAGAGACCAACCCCTGCCTGGCTACAACCTCCCTTCAGGTAGTTGTAGATCACAATAAGGTCTCCCCTGAGCCTCCTCTTCTCCAGGCTAAGCAACCCCAGCTCCCTCAGCCTCTCCTCCCAGGGCTGTGCTCCAAACCCCTCCCCAGCTTTGTTGCCCTTCTCTGGACACATTCAAGTGTCTCAATGTCCTTTTTAAACTGAGGGGCCCAGAACTAGACACAGGACTCAAGGTGTGGCCTAACCAGTGCTGAGCACAGGGCACAATGACTTCCCTGCTCCTGCTGGCCACACTATTCCTAATGCAGGCCAGGATGCCATTGGCTTTCTTGGCTGCCTGGGCACACTGCTGGCTCATATTCAGGTGGCTGTCAACCAGCACCCCCAGGTCCCTCTCTGTTTGGGAGCTCTCAGCCACTCTGACCCCCAGCCTGTAGCTCTGCATGGGGTTGCTGTGGCCAAAGTGCAGCACCCAGCACTTGGATTTGTTGAATGCCATCCTGTTGGACTCTGCCCATCTGTCCAGTCAGTCGAGGTCCCTCTGCAGAGCCTTTCCACCCTCTAACTGACCAACATCTGCTCCTAACTTGGTGTCATCTGCAAAGTTGCTGATGACTGACTCGACCCCCTCATCCAGATCATCAATGAAGATGTTAAAGAGGATGGGACCCAACACTGATCCCTGGGGCACACACTGGTGCCTGGCTGCCAGCTGGATGTGGCACCTTTCATCACCACTCTCTGGGCTCGGCCCTCCAGCCAGTTCCTAACCAAGCACAGAGTGTAGTGGTCCAAGCCATGGTCTGACAGCTTAGACAGCAGTTTGCTGTGGGGAATGGTGTCAAAGGCCTTGCTGAAGTCCAGGTAGACCACATCCACAGGCCTCCTGTTACTGTTGCTCCTTTTGCATTGAAATGACACCACTATAACAAAAATAGTATGACCCTATTCTAATCCAACCAAAAGTGAAATAACTTACTGTTTTATTTCAAATACCATCAATTATTTATTGTCCTTGTTTGTTTTATTGACTGTGTGATGACTGAGGAATTTTAGGTATTTAGATATTCCTACAGAAGATGGGGGGAAAAAAAAGGCAAAAAGCCCAAAAAGCTTCCTTTCATCTTTTTAAACCAGTCTATAAGGACAGCATTGGTTTTTTGTGCCACCACTTTATTCTACTGTGCTGCAGGATGGCCAAGGGATCAGGTCCAGCATGGATTTAGCAAGTGCAGGTCCTGCCTGACCAACCTGATCTCCTTCTATGCCCACGTGACTGCCTGGTGGATGTGGGGCAGGCTGTAGATGTGGTTTACCTGGACTTCAGCAAGGCCTTTGACACTGTCCCCCACAACAAACTCCTGACCAAGCTGTCAGCCCATGGCTTGGATGGGAGCACACTGCATTGGGTTAGGAGCTGGCTGGAGGCTGAGCCCAGAGAGTGGTGGTGAATGGTGCCACAGCCAGCTGGCAGCCAGGCACTAGTGGTGTGCCCCAGGGATCAGTGCTGGGCCCCATCCTGTTCAGTATCTTTATTGATGATCTGGATGAGGGGTTTGAGTCCATCATCAGTAAATTTGCAGATGACACCAAGCTGGGGCAGGAGTTGATCTGCTGGAGGGTAGAGAGGCTCTGCAGAGGGACCTCAACAGGCTGGACAGATGGGCAGAGCCCAAGGGCAGGAGATTGAACACATCCAAGTGCCAGGTGCTGCACTTTGGTCACAAGAACCCCATGCAGTGCTACAGGCTGGGGTCAGAATGGCTGGAGAGCAGCCAGGCAGAGAGGGACCTGGGGGTACTGGTTGATACTAGGCTGAAGATGAGCCTGCAGTGTGCCCAGGTGGCCAAGATCCTGGTCTGCATCAGGAAGAGTGTGGCCAGCAGGAGCAGGGAGGTCATTGTGCCCCTGGACTCAGCACTGGTTAGGCCACCCCCTTGAGTCCTGTGTCCAGTTCTGGGCTCCTCAGTTTAGGAAAGATGTTTAGTTGCTGGAAGGTATCCATAGAAGAGCAACTAGGATGGTGAGAAGTCTTGAGCACAGCCCTGTGAGGAGAGGCTGAGGGTGCTGGGGATGCTTAGCCTGGAGGAAGCTCAGGGGAGACCTTCTTACTGTCTACAACTCCCTGAAGAGAGGTTGTAGCCAGCTGGGGGTTGGTCTCTTCTCCCAGGCAACCAGCACCAGAACCAGTGCCTCATCCAGTCTCTTCCTAAACATTTCCAGTGATGGTGACTCCTCCACCTCCCTGGACAGCACATTCCAATGGCCAATCTCTCTCTCTGGGAAGAATTTCTTCCTAACATCCAGCCTAAACCTCCCCTGGCACAGCTTGAGGCTGTGTCCTCTGTTCAGTCTCAAGCTGCTGAAAGTTCTTTCCAGCAAGAGAGATTGGCCATTGGAATGTGCTGCCCAGGGAGGTGGTGGAGTCACCATCACTGGAGGTGTTCAAGAGGGGATTTGATGCGGCACTTGAAGCCATGGTTTAGTTAGTCCTGAGGTGTTGGGTGCTAGGTTGGACTTGATGATCCCTGAGTTCTTTTCCCACCTTATTGATTCTATGATTCTATGAGATTGGATGACATCTAAGGAAGCAGAGCTCTCTGAAGCAGTTTTGGTTGCTGATTTTCTGCTTCTCTTCTGTTCCTGCTGGGTAACTGAAGATGTTTCAAACAAAATCAGAAAAACAATGACAAGGCAAAAGAGAAGAAATGGTCATCTGTACTTGAAGGTGCTGAACTGCCTGCTCAGTTAAACCAGGTGTTAAAATATTCCTAATAGAGGAGAAGTAGCCAAAAAGGCTTTTTGGTTTTCCCCTTAGCAACTGATTCAACAGTTGTTCTACTTATCATTAGTGTTACAGGAAATACAGCAGTTGCATTCAAAAAAACCTCACAACAGTAAAAGAAAAGCTATGCTATTAACTTTGGAATGCTTTCATTCAAGGATGGTTTTCAGCACTTGTGTCACAAAAGGTGAGGCAATTGGGGGTTTTAATCTCCGAGCCAAATGAGGAGCAGTGAAATGGAGACATGCCTCCTCTCAGGCATTCTGAAATCTCCCACAACTCCCTGAAGGGAGGTTGTAGGCAGGTGGGGGTTGGTCTCTTCTCCCAGGTGACCAGCACCAGAACAAGAGGACACAGTCTCAAGCTGTGCCAGGGGAAGTTTAGGCTGGAGGTGAGGAGAAAGTTCTTCCCAGAAAGAGAGATTGGCCATTGGAATGTGCTGCCCAGGGAGGTGGTGGAGTCACCATCCCTGGAGGAGTTCAAAAGGGGATTGGACGTGGCACTTGAAGCCATGGCTTAGTTAGTCCTGAGGTCTTGGGTGATAGGTTGGACTTGATGATCTCTGAGGTCTTTTCCAACCTGGTTAATTCTCCTCTCCCTCTCCCTCTCCCTCTCCCTCTCCCTCTCCCTCTCCCTCTCCCTCTCCCTCTCCCTCCCCCTCCCCTCCCCTCCCCTCCCCTCCCCTCCCCTCTCCTCTCCTCTCCTCTCCTCTCCTCTCCTCTCCTCTCCTCTCCTCTCCTCTCCTCTCCTCTCCTCTCCTCTCCTCTCCTCTCCTCTCCTCGAGTCTCCTCTCCTTGAGTCTCCTCTTCTTTTCCCTTCCCTTCCCTTCCCTTCCCTTCCCTTCCCTTCCCTTCCCTTCCCTTCCCTTCCCTTCCCTTCCCTTCCCTTCCCTTCCCTTCCCTTCCCTTCCCTTCCCTTCCCTTCCCTTCCCTTCCCTTCCCTTCCCTTCCCTTCCCTTCCCTTCCCTTCCCTTCCCTTCCCTTCCCTTCCCTTCCCTTCCCTTCCCTTCCCTTCCTTTCCCTTCCCTTCCCTTCCCTTCCCTTCCCTTCCCTTCCCTTCCCTTCCCTTCCCTTCCCTTCCCTTCCCTTCCCTTCCCTTCCCTTCCCTTCCCTTCCCTTCCCTTCCCTTCCCTTCCCTTCCCTTCCCTTCCCTTCCCTTCCCTTCCCTTCCCTTCCCTTCCCTTCCCTTCCCTTCCCTTCCCTTCCCTTCCCTTCTTTCCCAAGTCTCCTTGAGTCTCCTCTCCTTGAGTCTCCTCTCCTCTCCTTGAGTCTCCTCTCTTCCCTTCTCTTCCCTTCTCCAAACCTCTCCTCTCCAAACCTCTCCAAACCTCTCCTCACCTCTCCTCTTGGCAGCAGTTTTCTGCTGGATGAACAGATTCAATAAGAGCAACAGTTAACCCTGGTAAAAGGCCAAGTCTGCAAGTACCAATTTTAGGTCTATTTTCTAGTTTCCTAGTAGTTTATGAATTCATACAATGATACTGATTTCCATCAAAGAACTCCTGATTTGGCTTCAGAAATCCTGTTATTAGTAGCCAAGATTAGCACATCTCTGGCTTGCAGTAATTAACAGGATAAAAAATGCAGAGCTTGGGGTTTGCTTTTTTTAAATGATGGGGCTAAAAGCATGTAAGACATCATGCAGTATCCTCTGTCCTAAAGAACTGCAAATCAGAAGGAAAACACAGAAGGGAAAGCATTGATGAAGGTGACTTTGAAGAGAAACTGAAAGCACCATCAGAAAACTATTGGCTCACAGGAAGATTTAAGAAGATAAAGAAAATTCCCACATGAAGCTGCAAGCAAGGGCATCGCTTCTGAATGGTGCCACATCCACCTGGCAGCCAGTCACTAGTGGTGACCCCCAGGGATCAGGGCTGGGCCCCATGATCTGATAGAATGGAATGGAATGGAATGGAATGGAATGGAATGGAATGGAATGGAATGGAATGGAATGGAACAGAACAGAACAGAATAGACTAGACTAGACTAGACTAGAATAGAATAGAATAGAATAGAATAGAAAATAGAACAGAACAGGATAGAATAGAATAGAATAGAATAGAATAGAATAGAATAGAATAGAATAGAATAGAATAGAATAGAATAGAATAGAATAGAATAGAATTAACCACGTTGGAAAAGACCTTTCAGATCATCGAGTCCAACCTATCACCCAACACCATCTAATCAACTAAACCATGTCACCAAGTGCCTCATCCAGTCTCTTCCTAAACACCTGCAGTGATGGTGACTCCACCACCTCCCTGGGCAGCACATTCCAATGGCCAATTACTCTTTCTGTAAAGAACTTCTTCCTAACATCCAGCCTAAACCTCTCCTGGCACAGCTTGAGGCTGTGTCCTCTTGTTCTGGTTGCCTGGGAGAAGAGACCAACCCCAACCTGGCTACAACCTCCCTTCAGGTAGTTGTAGACAGCAAGAAGTTCTCTCCCCTGAGCCTCCTCTTCTCCTCACTGCTGCCCGTATCTGACTTGCTGCTCCAGGCACTCTGCCACTGGTCACAGTATCACGGTATCACAGTATAACTTAGGTTGGAAAGGACCTCGAGGATCATCGAATCCTCGGGCTGGGAGCTGAGGTTCTCCCTGGGCATTCTCCCAGGAGATTCACCTTCCTCTCTCCACAGGGGCAGTGCGGGTTCCCCTCAGCCGCAGCCCTCCGGGAGCCAGGGCTTGCCGCGGGCGGCCAGACACCCCCACCCCCCCCCCCACACACACACTCCCGGTGTAAGCCCACCACAGCCCCGAGGAGGGCAGCCGGGGGTGCCGCTCGCCTCCCGCTCCCTGCCAAAGCAGGCTCTGGCGACGACGCCTGGGAGCCGGCCGCGGGGCCAGGCGAAAGGGGCGTGATCATACGGGAGAGTGGGCGAGGCAGAGGCCATGGCGCCCGGCGCCGCGCCGCTCAGTGCAGCGGAAGAGGGCTGCGGCAGCCCCGCCGCTTGCCCCGGCCGCCCAGCATCGCCCGCCGCAGCGCCGCTCCTCGCCGGTAACTACTCTCTAATGATACCGTTAGTAGGCTTTCTCCTTAAAAACTGTTACGGTTGTTATTATTATCATCATCAATATTGTTATCATAACTATTAATAATATCTAGTAATATTTAGTAATAGTAATTAATGTTTATTAATATTTATTAATATTATTTATTATTACTACTATGATTACGAATTAGTATTATTAATTAATACATCAGTTATTACTATTACCCTTCGTGATCAGGAGAGAAAATTACAACTAGAAGGAAGTTGAGCCCTCGCTGCTGGCCCCAGGGCAGTGACCCTCTCCCCTGTGGGGTCAGCGGGGAGTGGTGTGGGAGCCCTGGCTGGTGGGCTTCAGCAGGGGCTCGCACCAGGCGCTGGGTCCGGTGGGGCGCGGGTGCGCAGGTGTGGAGCCCTGCAGGGATAACGTCCATCATCGGAAGGGCTGGAAATGGGGCTCAGCTACTTTTGGTTTCACGCTCTGCCCTGCCACAGCAGCACTCTCCGGCTGTGGGTACCCTGCCTGGGTGGGATGGCCGGTCTAACTCTGGTGCTGGTTTGAGCTAAGCCAAACCTGATCAAATTAAGTCCTGCAAATAGAATTGATTTCAGAAGCAGACCCAGTGCCTCAGTCCTGGTCCAAGCAAACCCCACTGGATCAGGTGTGATGGAAATCTTGCCTGAGCATAAAGTCGATTGTGAGTGACTTGGGAGTGTGGAAAAGGGGAGAGAGGGGGACTAGACAGGGCAGGGAGGGCTGTGACACTAAAGTGAAGGTAGTTTTAGCGTCTCTGTTGGCTGAAAACGATCACATTATGTTGCATTTAGGGATTGATGAGTAGTCTGCTTCTGCATTACGTGAACGCTGAGCACCCAGCGTCGTTTTCCGTGTCAGAAACTGCTTAGCTGATACATACAATCCTAGTATTTATTTGGTTTTCCTAATTCCTTATTGTCCACAGGGTCCTGCTACAGACAACTTCTTGTATAGTGCTAATAGTTTTGAGCAGCTCTGAAGGGCATTTCCCTTCACTCGCGGTAGAAATGAAGAAGGCGGTTTGCATGTTGCCGATGACTCTGCTGTTTGTTCCCTGCCTGCAAGGTTAATGTTTCCCCCACCAGGCTGGCAGCAATCAATTTCCCTCTCTTTCCCTCTGCTTCTGCTCCTCCTTTGCACTTATTTCACTGCATAAAGCGAGTGGAATAGGGCTGAGGCAAAAATGTGGACGTCTTTCCTCAGAAGAAACTCTGCTAATGAAATTAAAGGTATGGCTGCAGTGTGAATCATAGCTGCCAGAGGACACATTATTCATGTGACACACCAAAGGATTTGCATTTTCCCCATGCATTCCTCGTTCAAGAACCAGTCCTTCTGCCCAAGTGATTTGTTTTATCATTGGCTTTTAGGCATAGCAGTGTGAGATTCAGAGCAAAATGTCACGACGAAGAAGTCCACATTGTGTGCACAATGTATGAAATCAGGAGCTCTCTCTCTAAGGGTTCAAACTTGTTTGGGCAGGTCCTCTGGTTTTACAGCCTTTGTGCAGTTGCAGGGGTTGTAGTGGTTGCAACTCCATTGTGATGTGACCACCTGGTGCATTGTGCACACCTCACTTGCTGCCCTGGCACCCCTTTCAAGTGGCAGGGAGAACATGGGTCTTCATGGTCAAGTTATGACCAAGATATGCATCCAGAGCTGGGAGCCCAGACACACTCCTGAGTCCCCTCTTCAGCTGTAGGTATGTGCACTGTAGATGACACGCTGAGGAGAGCTAGAATAGAATAGAATAGAATAGAATAGAATAGAATAGAATAGTCCAGGTTGGAAGAGACCTTCAAGATCATCTTGTCCAACCCATCAACCAATCCAACCCACCTAAACAACTAACCCATGGCACCAAGCATCCCATCAAGTCTCCTCTTGAACACCTTCAGTGATGGTGACTCCACCACCTTCCCAGGCAGCCCATTCCAATGGGCAATCACTCTCTCTGTGTAGAACTTCTTCCTAACATCCAACCTAAACCTCCCCTGGCGCAGCCTGAGACTGTGTCCTCTTGTTCTGGTACTGGCTGCCTGGGAGAAGAGACCAACCTCTGCCTGTCTACAACCTCCCTTCAGGTAGTTTTAGAGAGCAATAAGGTCACCCCTGAGTCTTCTCCTCTCCAGGCTAAGCAGCCCCAGCTCCCGCAGCCTCTCCTCACAGGGCTGTGTTCCAAACCCCTCCCCAACTTTGTTGCCCTTCTCTGGACACCTTCCAGCAAGTCAACCTCCTTCCTAAACTGAGGGGCCCAGAGCTGGACACAGGACTCAAGGTGTAGCCTAACCAGTGCAGTGTACAGGAGCAGAATGACCTCCCTGCTCCTGCTGGCCACACTGTTCCTGATGCAGGCCAGGATGCCATTGGCCCTCCTGGCTTCCTGGGCACACTGCAGAAGGATGCATTCATGCCATTGGCAGCAAAATACTGGGTTGCAATCTTCTGTTGGAGGTAAATGTGGAATTTTGTGACTGGCAGTAGGGATAATCCAGCAACACCTTAACAAAATTTTCATAGAATCATATAATCAACAAGGTTGGAGAAGACCTCAGAGATCATCAAGTCAAACCTATGACCCAACACCTCAGGACTAACTAAACCATGGCTCCAAGTGCCATGTCCAATCCTTTTTTGAACACCTCCAGTGATGGTGACTCCACCACCTCCCTGGGCAGCACATTCCAATGGCCAATCTCTCTTGCTGGGAAGAACTTTCTCCTCACTTCGAGCCTAAACCTCCCCTGGCACAGCTTGAGACTGTGTCCTCTTGTTCTGGTGCTGGTTGCCTGGGAGAAGAGACCAACCCCCACCTGACTACAACCTCCCTTCAGGTAGTTGTAGACAGCAATGTGGTCTCCCCTTAGCCTCCTCTTCCCCAGGCTAAACAACCCCAGCTCCCTCAGCCTCTCCTCACAGGGCTGTGCTCCAGACCCCTCCCCAGCCTCGCTGCCCTTCTCTGGACACCTTCAAGTGTCTCAATCTATTTTTCTTTACTGAAGCACTGACTTCAGCCGGGTTAGTAGTGTCACTGACCTGCCTGAAGACAAGGATTTGGATGTTGGGTTGGCCCAGGTAAAAGAGATGATGAGCTCTTGGGCTTGGTCAGGTCCCATTTGCCAGGTACCTGCTGGTGGGGGTGATAGAGGAAGCTTCTCCTGCAGTGATGTCTCCTACCTCTGCAGTGGTGTCTTTATGTCTGTACAGGCCAATGAGTGGCAGCATATGGACCCTGGACTGAAAACCTAACATGTTGAGTACCAGAGTGTCATAAGGGGACTGGAGCTGTTTAGTCTTGAGAAGGTTGAGAGGGAATCTTATTCATGTCTATAAATATCTGAGGGGTGGGTGTCAAGAGGAAGGGGCTAGTCTCTTTTTGGTGGTGCCCAATGACAGGACAAGGAACAACAGGTACAACCTGGAACACAGGAGGTTCCACCTCAGCACAAGGAGACACATCTTTATGGTGAGGGTGTCAGAGCACTAGAATAGGCTGCCCAGGGAAGTTGTGGAGTCTCCTTTGCTGCAGGCTTTCAACTTCTACCTGGATGTGTTCCTGTGTGTCCTGCCCTAGGTGATCCTGCTCTGGCAAGGGTGTTAGGCTTGATGATCTCTGGAGGTCTCTTCCAACCCCTCACATTCTGTGATTCACAGAATCATAGAATCACAGAGTCAGCCAGGTTGGAAAAAACCTCAAAGATCATCAAGTCCAACCTGTACCTAATACCTAACACCTCCTGACAACTAAACCATGGCTCCAAGTGCCACATCCAGTCCTTTTTTTGAACACCTCCAGGGATGGTGGTTCCACCACCTCCCTGGGCAGCACATTCCAATGGCCAATTACTCTTACTGTGAAGAACTTTCTTCTCACCTCCAGCCTAAACCTCCCCTGGCACAGCTTGAGACTGTGTCCTCTTGTTCAGGTGCTGGTTGCCTGGGAGAAGAGACCAACCCCCACCTGACTACAACCTCCCTTCAGGTAGTTCACAGTATCACCAAGGTTGCAAGAGACCTCAAAGATCATCAAGTCCAACCTGTCACCACAGACCTCATGACTAGACCATGGCACCAAGTGCCACATCCAATCCCCTCTTGAACACCTCCAGGGATGGTGACTCCACCACCTCTCTGGGCAGCACATTCCAATGGCAAACATCTCCCCTGAGCCTCCTCTTCTCCAGGCTAAGCAACCCCAGCTCCCTCAGCCTCTCCTCATAGGGCTTGTGCTCCAGACCTCTCCCCAGCCTCCTTGCCCTTCTCTAGGCTTCCTCTCCCAAGTTTCACATCCTGTATTCTACGAGCAGGGTGAAGTTTTGCTCTTACAGAGTCTCCTAGCAAAACTTCTCCAGGCTTCAAAGGGATTGGGATGTTCCTTTTTGCAGAGTAAGCTGCCCCTTGTGTTTGCAGATCAAGGCCTACCTTTCCTTGTTTCCTCATAAAAGACAGGTACAAAAGCTGTGCTTACAGCACCATCTCACTCAGAGGCTTTTCTGTTTCTGATGGGGACAAAAGCCTGTTTCCACTTTCTGTTCCAGACCCTTTCCACAGCAGTTGCAGGGACTGTGATAGCAGCTGGGTGGTGGCAGTCATTTGAATGACTAGTTGGTGTGACAAGACCCACTGGCATTCACAGCAGTGTCTGGCAGTGATCATAGTATCATAGTATCAGTCAGGGTTGGAAGGGACCACAAGGATCACCTAGTTCCAACCCCCCTGCCATGGGCAGGGACACCCCACACTACATCAGCCTGGCCACAGCCTCATCCAGCCTGGGCTTAAACACCTCCAGGGATGGGGCCTCAACCACCTCCCTGGACAACCCATTCCAGGGCTTCACCACTCTCATGGGGGGAGAACTTCCTCCTCACCTCCAGCCTCAATCGCCCCACCTCCTGCTTCATTCCATTTCTCTTACCTCCCTCTCTCTCTCATGTGGTAGAGTGGAAGCCCTTTGGGAAAGGTTGCTGTCTTACCCTCTTTCTTCATTCCTGGAACCATAGTGACCAGAGGCTCTGGGAGCTCTTACAGAAACCAGCCCTTGGAGCAAACTTGAGGTGCAAGAGATGATGGATTCTGGCCAGCACTTCATAGTGTCCCCAGGAGCAGGGGAGGTTCAGACTGGAGGTCAGGAGGAAGTTTTACACAGAGAGAGTGATTGCCCATTGGGATGGGCTGCCTGGGGAGGTGGTGGAGTCACCATCATTGGAGATGTTCAGGAGGAAAGTTGACGGGGTGCTTGGTTGCATGGTTTAGTTGATTAGGTGGTGTTGGATGATAGGTTGGACTCAATGATCTTGAAGGTCTCTTCCAACCTGGTCTATTCTATTCTATTCTATTCTATTCTATTCTATTCTATTCTATTCTATTCTATTCTATTCAGTAATGTGATTTCTTGTACCTGGTCCTGAGTTTTGAAGTGGACTGCATGACCAGACTGTGTGTATTGCCCATGAAAGCACTTCCCAAGCGTGTCTTTGCCATCACCTTTGGTGGGAATGTACCTTGCAGAATGAGACTGGCAGCCACAGGGTGGATGTGTAGATATTCCTGCCTGTGGAGGTCTATAGAAAATATACATTGCAGACTCTGTGGCTTCATCCATGTGCCCGTTAGAGCATGCAAAATGCTGTCAGCAGTATGAGATGTTGGAGCTGCAGAAGGAAATCCAGGCATCCTGGCCTGCATCAGGAGCAGTGTGGCCAGCAGGAGCAGGGAGGTCATTTTGCCCCTGTACTCAGCACTGATTATAGGACACACCTTGACTCCTGTGTCCAGTTCTGGGCCCCTCAGTTTAAGAAGGACATTGAGACACTTGAAGGTGTCCAGAGAAGGGCAACAAGGCAGGGGAGAGGTTTGGAGCACAGCCCTGTGAGGAGAGGCTGAGGGAGCTGGGATTGCTTAGCCTGGAGAAGAGGAGGCTCAGGGGAGACCTTATTGCTGTCTACAACTCCCTGAAGGGAGGTTGTAGGCAGGTGGGGGTTGGTCTCTTCTCCCAGGCAACCAGCACCAGAACAAGAGGACACAGTCTCAAGCTGCACCAGGGTAAGTTTAGGCTGGAGGTGAGGAGAAAGTTCTTCCCAGAGAGTGTTGACATCTGTTGGAATGTGCTGCTCAGGGAGGTGATGGAGTCACTGTCCCTGGAGGTGTTCAAGAGGGGATTGGATGTGGCACTTGGTGCCGTGGTTTAGCAGTCATGAAGTGTTGGGTGACAGGTTGGACTTGATGATCTCTGAGGTCTTTTCCAACCTTATTGATTCTATGATTAGCACAAACCATCAAATAGCTCCAGGGAAAGAGGGTTCAATGTCAAGGAGCTGTCTGGCTGCTGGTTAAGCCTGCTGTGGTTGGTTTAGTGCTTCTTCAAGCATTGCTTTGCCTTTTCCCACCTGGTGAGTTATGAGGTTCAGATGACCAGCAGTGAATTTCCCACCTGATAGCAACTCTAAATCCCTTTCTAAGCAGTAGAGTGGAAAGTACTTAAGTTTTATGTATAACAAAATATGTTCTTCAGCTCTTCACAGTGTTACATGTTACATTACTGAGTAGTGTGTCATGAAATAATCTGTTTTAACTGTGAGAAATAGAGGACACAGAACAAGAGGACACAGTCTCAAGCTTCACCAGGGGAGGTTCAGGCTGGATGTTAGGAAGAAGTTCTTCCCAGAAAGAGAGATTGGCCATTGGAATGTGCTGCCCAGGGAGGTGGTGGAGTCACCATCCCTGGAGGTGTTTAGGAAGTGACTGGCTGGGGTGCTTGGTGCCATGGTTTAGTTGATTAGATGGTGTTGGATGATAGGTTGGACTCAATGATCTCGAAGGTCCTTTCCAACCTGGTTAATTCTATTCTATTCTATTCTATTCTATTCTATTCTATTCTATTCTATTCTATTCTATTCTATTCTATTCTATTCTCTAAAGCTGGGATTGCTGCTCACTGGCTCAGCTGTACAATGAGGCTGCTCAGGGGCGTTATGGAGTCTCCTTCTCTGGAGGTACTCAGAACCTGCCTGGATGCATTCCCATGTCACCTACTCTAGATGATCCTGCCTAGGCATAGGGGTTGGACTGGATGATCTTTCAAGGTGTCTTCCAATCCTTAACATCCTGTGATTCTGTGAAACTGTGTAGCACAGCTGTGTGGCATCAGTACTGGTATCACTGTCCCTTTGAGGGGGGGTGTGGACACAGTCTCAAGCTGTGCCAGGGGAAGTTTAGGCTCCAGGTGAGGAGAAAGTTCGTCACCGAGCGAGTCATTCGTCATTGGAATGTGCTGCCCAGGGAGGTGGTGGAGTCCCCATCCCTGGAGGTGTTCAAGAGGGGATTGGATGTGGCACTTGGTGCCATGGTCTAGTCATGAGGTCTGTGGTGACAGGTTGGACTTGATGATCTTTGAGGTCTTTTCCAGCCTTGGTGATTCTGTGATACTGGTTTAGGGCTGGGGTTTGGGTTTGGCTTGGGTTGTATGCTCTTGCTCTCTGTAGGTCAGTGAGTGCCTGGGAAAATGAGCCTCACTGTTGACTTGAGGGTGACTTGTGAGGGTGCCATGGTCTGTTCATCTGTGTAGTGGGATCCTAAGCTGAATGTGGCCAAATACTCTTGCTCCTGGGGCAGTTGATGCAGGTGATTTCTGGGCAGCTGTCTGGAAGGGTTTGTTCTTTTTCCGTGATGGGTGAGAACAAACAGGGCACTTACTGGGATAACTGGTGTGTGTCACTTGCCTAGCACAGGGCTTATCTCCTACAGAAGGCTTTGCTTTCTGAATTCCTGACAACACAGGCAAACACACACAAAGGAAAGATCAATAGGGCTGGAGTTTGCGTTTGCTGCTGAACTGTTTAACATTTCTGTTTCCCCTGTGCCTCTTGAATGCCCTCTCAAAAGAGCAATTAATGTTTGCTTCAAGTTTATCTGTCTTTTAGATAACACTCAAAAGCTAATGTTCCTTGCTCCTTTTCAAGAGGTTGTTTAGAGGCTGTTTGAGTGTTCTGACATTTGACCTGGTGACTTTGCCTTTTTAGCTCTCAGAGCACTTTAGTGCACTGAAATATGTAAAGAGGTGATAGGGAACAGTCAGCATGGCTTGGCCAAGGGCAAATCCTGCCTGACCAACCTGGTGGCCTTCTATGAACAGGTGACAACATTAATAGCTGAGGGGCGAGCAACTGATGTTGTTTGCCTGGCCCTGAGCAAAGCCTTCAACACTGTCCAGCACCACATCCTGGTCTCCAGGCTGGTGATACATGGGTGTGATGGGTGACCACCAGATGGATAAGGAACTGGCTTGATGGCTGCACCCAAAGAGTGGCTGTCAATGGCTCCATGTCCCAGTGGAGGCCAGGGACAAGCAGAGTCCCTCAGGGATCAGTCCTGGGACCAGGCTTGTTCAACATCTTTGTGGGTGCCATGGACAGTGGCATTGAGTGCACCCTCAGCAAGAGTCATTGGTCATTGGAATGTGCTGCCCAGGGAGGTGGTGGAGTCACCATCCCTGGAGGTGGTCAAGAGGGGATTGGATGTGGCACTTGGTGCCATGGTTTAGTCATGAGGTCTGTGGTGACAGGTTGGACTCAATGATCCTCGAGGTCTCTTCCAACCTTGGTGATACTGTGACACTGTGATACTGAGTCTCCCTGGTGCAGTCAGAAGCAAGGCTGACTCTGCAAACACAGCTGTGCCAAGGCTGGAAATGAAACCCCCTTGGTCTGGCATTTGATTTCCACATTGTGTACTAAGTTGTTTGGCTTTTTTTTTTTCACACAGGAACTTCCTCCTGCGGTAACCAAACTTCCCCTCCTGACAGGGAACTAATAACTAGTTGTAGGGGTTTCTGAGTGGCAGCACCAGTGCAGAATTTTGGGCCATTGGCTCTCTGGCTTGGAAAATGCAGGCAAGAGGCTGCAAAAAGAAGTAGGGCTTCTGAGGTGGAAAGAATGTTGGCAGAGAACCATATAAGAGCAAGAGAGCAGGAACTGCTAGAGTGGGAATCAGTGAGTCAAGAAATAGAATGGAATGGAATGGAATGGAATGGAATGGAATGGAATGGAATGGAATAGAATAGAATAGAATAGAATAGAATAGAATAGAATAGAATAGAATAGAATAGAATAGAATAGAATAGAATAGAATAGAATAGAGCAGCTTGGAAGAGGCCTTCAAGATCATCAAGTCCAACCTATCATCCAACACCACCTAATCAACTAACCCATGGCACCAAGCACCCTATCAAGTCTCCTCCTAAACACCTCCAGTGATGGTGACTCCACCACCTCCTTGGGCAACACATTCCAATGCAACCACTCTTTCTATGAAGAACTTCTTCCTAACAGCCAGCCTGGCACAGCTTGAGGCTGTGTCCTCTTGTTCTGGTATTGGTTGCCTGGGAGAAGACGAGTGTTTAAGACGAGACTGGATGAGGTACTTGATGCCATGCTTTAGTTGATTAGATGGTGTTGGGTGATAGGTTAGACTTGATGATCTTGAAGGTATTCTCCAACCTGGCTAATTGTGTTGTATTGCATTCTATTCTATTCTATTCTATTCTATTCTATTCTATTCTATTCTATTCTATTCTATTCTATTCTATTCTATTCCATTCCATTCCATTCCATTCCATTCCATTCCATTCCATTCCATTCCATATCAGCTCACAAGAACCACTATTCACAGTGTCACAGTATCACCAAGATTGGAAGAGACCTCAAAGATCATCAAGTCCAAGCTGTCACCACAGACCTCATGGTACCATGGCACCAAGTGCCACATCCAATCCCCTCTTGACCACCTCCAGGGATGGTGACTCCACCACCTCCCTGGGCAGCCCATTCCAAAGGCTAACAACTCTCTCAGTGAAGAACTTTCTTCTCACCTCCAGCCTAAACTTCCCCTGGTGCAGCTTGAGACTCTGTCTTCTTGTTCTGGTGCTGGTTGCCTGGGAGAAGAGACCAACCTCCACCTGCCTACAACCTCCCTTCAGGGAGTTGTAGACAGCAAAAAGGTCTCCCCTGAGCCACTTCTTCTTCAGGCTAAACAATCCCAGCTCCCTCAGCCTCTCCTCATAGGGCTTGCACCCTTTGTTGCACCAGCCTCCACAAATGACAGTCCTAGACCCATATCCTTCTGGAATTGGGTTTATCAGCTGAGGGAGTCACTGCCAGTCTCTGAGATGAGGGATTCAAGCACTTCCCTTGGTAAGTCAGGGGGACATGCCCTTCTCCCACTGCAGTCAGGCCTGGGGGCTTGCTGTTGGCTCTTCCCAACATCTTTTTCTCTCTCCTCTCCCAAGTAAAAGCTAAGATTAGCTCATACACAGTTATTAATATTTCACTAGTAGGCCCCATTGCAGCAAATGGAGGGTTCTGCTCAATAATTCATGGCTGGGTGTAGCCTATTAAACTCATAGCAGGGTGTACACTTTCCTCTTATTTATTTATCATTGCTTGCATTTTACAGGTGTGGTTTTTTTTCCCCCCCCTGCTATTTCATTTTTCACTTGCTTAAATGCCTCTCCTCCATAGTTCAGACTGCTTACAGGAAATTAATCTTGTTCCTTCAGTCTGTTAAGTAAGGCTGAGCTCTTACCACAAGGGCCTGGGACTGGGCCATGAGGAAAACTTCTGGATGCATGCAGCCACTGCAGTGCAGGAGATCTCTTTGAAACAAATGGCCTTGGGAATTTGGTACCAAGTCTGACAGCCTAAAGGTCATCTCTGACCTCAGAGCTGTGGTTTTTGTTGTTTGTTTGTTGGTATTGTTGTTGTTTGCTTGTTTGGCTACTTCTGCTGAGGGAAAACCTGCTCCAAGAGCAGCAATTGATTGATTGTCTCCTCCTCTGTCACCAGGCACTGCTCTCTCCTAGGCCCATATACAAATGTTTTAGGTACTATAAATCGTTCTGTGCTGGTTGTAGCTTGTACCCCCTGCATAGAATCAAAGAACTATAGAATCCTGCAATCACAGAATGGTTTTAGTTGGAAGAGATAATCTGGAATGGAATGGAATGGAATGGAATGGAATGGAATGGAATAGAATAGAATAGAATAGAATAGAATAGAATAGAATAGAATAGAATAGAATAGAATAGAATAGAATAGAATAGAATAGAATAGAATAGAATTAACCAGGTTGGAAAAGAACTTTGAGATCATCAAGTCCAACCTATCACCCAACACCATCTAATCAAATAAACTATGGCACCAAGCACCCCCTTAAACACCTCCAGTGATAGTGACTCCATCACCTCCCTGGGCAGCACATTCCAATGGCCAATCTCTCTTTCTGGGAAGAATTTTTTCCTCACATCCAGCCTAAACCTCCCCTGGTGCAGCTTGAAACTGTGTCCTCTTGTTCTGGTGCTGGTTGCCTGGGAGAAGAGACCAACCCCCACCTGTCCACAACCTCCCTTCAGGGAGTTGTAGGCAGGAAGAAGGTCTCCCCAAGCCTCTTCTTCTCCAGGCTAAGCAACCCCAGCTCCCTCAGCCCATCCTCACAGGGCTGTGCTCCAAACCCCTCCCCAGCTTTGTTGCCCTTCTCTGGACACCTTCCAGCAACTCAACATCTTTCCTAAACTGAGAGGCCCAGAACTGGACACAGGACTCAAGGTGTGGCCTAACCAGTGCTGAGTCCAGGGGCACAATGACCTCCCTGCTCCTGCTGGCCACACTGTTCCTCATGCAGGCCAGGATGCCCTTGGCCTTCTTGGCCACCTGGGCACACTGCAGGCTCATGTTCAGCCTCCTATCAACCAGCACCCCCAGGTCCCTTTCTGCCTGGCTGCTCTTAGCCACTCTGACCCAGCCTGTAGCACTGCACAGGGCTGTTGTGGCCAATGTGTAGATCTCTGCGCTTAAGATGTGTTAAACCTCATGCCCTTAGGCTCTGCCCATCTGTCCAGCCTGTCAAGGTCCCTCTGCAGAGCTCTCCTACCCTCTAGCAGATCAACTCCTGCCCCTGTCTCACTCCTCCCTGCATAGACAGATTGAGACAAGGAGTGAGATGCTTTTGTTGCACCAACAGATATTTCATGGTGTTGTGGTTCCACCCCCAGAAGACCCCAGCATCCCTGTTGTGACAGGGTCAGTGGCATCACCCACCACTGCTCTGCATTCTCAAGGCTTTTCCAGGCAGATGTAATGCAAGGAGAGTACTTCATGAAAGGTATTATTTTCACATGCATTCTGCAGAGCCCTCAGGCTTTAGCCCTCTCTCTCCTGCAGAGATCACACATGGTATTTCAGGATCCAGTGCTAACATAGGCAGCCCCAGCATGGGTCAAATTACTTCCCCCTGCCTGAGCACATGCCATCAGAGTAATGACTCCCACTTCCCAGGGACTCATTTACCTTTCAACAGCATTTAAGTTCTCAGGGTCCATTTTCAGCCATGAGGCAGGCATTTCAATACCTCAGTCACCAGTGGCTGCAGGAAGTGTTCCTGGCTTTACAGGGAACAAGGGCAGGGTCACAGAGAATATTGGTGTGATTCAGATTGTGTAAAACTGGAGTGGGAATCAGATCAGGGCCTTTGCACCTACAGGACAGCAAGGTATATTTTGGCTTAAATTAGATCACTATTAAATAACTTCCATTAATTCTGACTTGCCCTTGGCAGGTGTTAAGGCTGCACCAGCCACTAGGTGAATGACAGATGCTCTCTATTATCCCCTCTCCTTTCCCAGAGGGGGAAGGGAAAGGGAATAAAGGAGAGAGACTTCAGGGTTGGAAAAAACCCAAGATCAGATTTTATGAAACAGTAACAACAGAAAAGAAAATGCAATAATAGTAATATGATTGAGTCCATCATCAGTAAATTTGCAGATGACACCAAGTTGGGAGCAGGTGCTGAGCTGTTAGAGGGCAGAAGAGCTCTGCAGAGGGACCTTGACAGGCTGGACAGATGGGCAGAGTCCAACAAGATGGCATTTAAAAAGTCCAAGTGCCAGGTGCTGCACTTTGGTCACAACAACCCCATGCTGTGCTACAGGCTGGGGTCAGAGTGGCTGGAGAGCAGCCAGGCAGAAAGGGACCTGGGGGTAGTGGTTGATATCAGGCTGAACATGAGCCAGCAGTGTGCCCAGGTGGCCAAGAAGGCCAGTGGCATCGTGGTCTGGATCAGGAATAGTGTGGCCAGCAGGAGCAGGGAAGTCATTGTGCCCCTGGACTCAGCACTGGTTAGGCCACACCTTGAGTCCTGTGTCCAGTTCTGGGCCCTTCAGTTTAGGAAAGATTTTGAGTTGCTGGAAGGTGTCCAGAGAAGGGCAACAAAGCTGGGGAGGGGTTTGGAGCACAGCCCTGTGAGGAGAGGCTGAAGGAGCTGGGGTTGCTTAGCCTGAAGAAAAGGAAGCTCAGGGGAGACCTTCTTGCTGTCTATGACTCCCTGAAGAAAGGTTGTAGGCAGGTGGGGGTTGGTCTCTTCTCCCAGGCAAGCAGCACCAGAACAAGAGGACACAGTCTCAAGCTGCGCCAGGGGAAGTTTAGGCTGGAGGTGAGGAGAAACTTCTTCCCAGAAAGAGAGATTTGCCATTGGAATGTGCTGCCCAGGGAGGTGGTGGAGTCACTGTCCCTGGAGATGTTCAACAAACGACTGAATGAGGCACTTGGAGCCATGGTTTACACACAAACTGTAGAGAGCCACAAGACTCACTGCCCTCTACAACTACCTGAAAGGTGGTTGTAGCCAGGAAGGGGTTGGCCTCTTCTCCCAGGCAACCAGCACCAGAACAAGGGGACACAGTCTCAAGCTGCGCCAGGGGAGGTTTAGACTCGAGGTGAGGAGGAAGTTCTTCACCGAGCGAGTCATTCGGCATTGGAACGGGTTGCCCAGGGAGGTGGTTGAGTCATCGACCCTGGAGGTGTTCAAGGGGAGATTGGACGTGGCACTTGGTGCCATGGTCTAGTCATGGGGTCTGTGTTGATAGGTTGGACTCGATGATCCTCGAGGTCCTTTCCAACCTAAGCGATACTGTGATACTGTGATACTGTGATACTGTGATACTTTGACTGGGCTGGAGCACACAGGATTTGAGAAAAGTTGGTGACAGGTGGACTTGTTCAGTCTGGAGAACAGTAGGCTGAGAGGTATCTTAGAATCATAGAATCACTAAGGTTGGAAAAGACCTCAGAGATCATCAAGTCCAACCTGTCACTCAAGACATCATGACTGCTAAACCATGGCTCCAAGTGCCACATCCAATCCCTTTTTGAACACCTCCAGGGATGGTGGCTCCACCATCTTCTTGGTGTCTACACCTATCTAACTCAAGCTTACAGAGAAGATGAAGCTAGACTTTCGTCAGGAGCATGCACTGAGAACAGAAAGGCCACAAAGTCACCTCAAGGTCCTAATTCCAACCACACACATGGAAAAAAAGGTTTTCACAGTGAGGAGAGATAAATGTTGTCAGAGATTGCTCAGAGAATACATAGAATACATAGAATAAACCAGGTTGGAAGAGACCTTCAAGATCATCGTGTCCAACCCATCAACCAATCCAACCCACCTAAACAGCTAACCCATGGCACCAAGCACCCCAGCAAGTCTCCTCCTGAACACCTCCAATGATGGTGACTCCACCACCTCCCCGGGCAGCACATTCCAATGGCCAATCACTCTTTCTGTGTAGAACTTCTTCCTAACATCCAACCTAAACCTCCCCTGGCGCAGCCTGAGACCGTGTCCTCTTGTTCTGGTGCTGGCTGCCTGGGAGAAGAGACCAATATCTACCTGGCTACAACCTCCCTTCAGGGAGATGTAGAGAGCAATAACATCACCCCTGAGCCTCCTCCTCTCCAGGCTAAGCAACCCCAGCTCCCTCAGCCTCTCCTCACAGGGCTGTGTTCCAAACCCCTCACCAACTTCGTTGCCCTTCTCTGGACTCGTTCCAGCAAGTCAACCTCCTTCCTAAACTGAGGGGCCCAGAACTGGACACAAGACTCAAGGTGTGGCCTAACCAGTGCAGTATACAGGGGCAGAATGACCTCCCTGCTCCTGCTGGCCACAACATTCCTAATGCAGGCCAGGATGCCATTGGCCCTCCTGGCTGCCTGGGCACACTGCAGGCTCATGTTCAGCCTACCATCGACCAGCGCCCCCAGGTCCCTCTCTACCTGGCTGCTCTCAGCCACTCTGACCACTGAGGAGCCGCTGAGGAGTCTCCATCCCTGGAGACGCCAGCTCAAGTGCCTCAGCCTGGCTTAGCAGCCAGCCCTACACTGAGCACAGGATAAGACTGCAAGTTGAAAACATGGCTGCATTAGTCACCAGGGAGAAGGGGGTTTGTGTGCACACATATGTGTACCGAGTGAGAGAGAACGGAACCGGCGAGGGCTAAGACGGAGAGGAAGTGGTACAAGCCAGCGGACCTATTGTAGGAGTAACGAGGTGAAGAGCGAGACCAGAGGCTGCTAAATTTCCTTATAAAGACAAAATCTATGATGTTCTGTCACCAGACACTTCCCTTTCTGGGCTCAGTCTTGGGGCTTACAGCCTTGGGTTTGACTGGCTGCTCTGCAGAGAAGGAAGATTTTCCGAGTCACGCAGCAGCGCGTTTCGACACACCGCTTCACAGTTCCCCAACCCTCCCCAAAAGCTGGGAGTTTTCTTTCAAGAAGTTGCCTCCTTTCTGTTGGATTTGCAGCTGTTGAGCTGGTGCTTCAGCAGTTGGGACCCGCTGCTTGAGGTAAGATGACGGCACCTGCTGGGTTTTCCAGCGCGCTGCCCTCGCCGAGCGTACGAGCAGCTTAACTGCACAGGAAATTGTGGTGGCCGTGAAAAAAACAGCCAGTTCTGTATCAGGGTGAAGTTTATTCCTGTGTTCTTGTGTGTGGCATTTCTGCTGACCTTCAGGAAAGTGATTTTGACAGATTTAATTGGGTAGAGTGCTTCTGGGCCCCTCAGTTTAAGAAGGGCATTGAGACGCTTGAATGTGTCCAGAAAGGGCAACGAGGCTGGGGAGAGGCCTCGAGCACAGCCCTGTGAGGAGAGGCTGAGGGAGCTGGGGTTGTTTAGCCTGGAGAAGAGGAGGCTCAGGGGAGACCTTCTTGCTCTCTACAACTCCCTGAAAGGAGGTTGTAGTCAAGAGGGGGTTGGTCTCTCCTCCCAGGCAACCAGCACCAGAACAAGAGGACACAGTCTCAAGCTGCACCGGGGGAGGTTTAGGCTGGAGGTGAGGAGAAAGTTCTTCAGAGAGAGAGTTGTTAGACATTGGGATGTGCTGCCCAGGGAGGTGGTGGAGTCCCCATCCCTGGAGGTGTTTAAGAAAGGATTGAACGTGGCACTTGGTGCCATGGTTTAGTCATGAGGTCTGTGGTGACAGGTTGGACTTGGTGATCTTTGAGGTCTCTTCCAGCCTTGGTGATTCTGTGATTCAGTCATTCTGTGGCCTTGGACTGGATAGAGTAGTAGTCTGAATTTGCCTTGCTTTGGCAGGGTGTGATGATGTAAGAAGCCATTATTTAGGTTAGAGAGGGGATCCCTGTAAGGAGGTAATTATAACCCCAGGGATGAAAACTACTGATTGATAAAGTTCATGTATTTTGGCATGCAATGCTTACAATATACTCTGCTGACTGTTAGGACATTTATATTAGGCTTTTAAAAGTCTAAATTTACTCTCCAGAGAATAAACAAAATTGAGGAAAGAGTTTTACACAGAGAGAGCTGTTAGCTGTTGGAATGTGCAGCCCAGGGAGGTGGTGGAGTCACCATCCCTGGAGGTGCTCAAGGGGGGATTGGATGTGGCACTTGGTGCCATGGTTTAGTAGTCCTGAGGTGTTGGGTGACAGGTTGGACTTGATGATCTTGGAGGTCTTTTCCAACCTCATTGATTCTGTGGTTCATGATGGAGCCTGATTGTATCAAGGACTTCTGCCTTAGAAACAGTGTCATGGGGTGGTCTTAACACTGTATTTGCTTTTTAGGATTCTGGCTGTTGAAGCTAGTCAGGCTTGTCACAGGATCACAGGATGTTAGGGGTTGGAAGGGACCTCAGGAATCATCGAGTCCAACCACAGAGTCACACAGAATCACAGAATCACCGAGGTTGGAAGAGACCTCAAAGATCATCAAACCCAACCTGTCACCACAGACCTCATGACTAAACCATGGCACCAAGTGCCACATCCAATCCCCTCTTGAACACCTCCAGGGATGGTGACTCCACCACCTCCCTGGGCAGCACATTCATGAGGGTGTCTCAAGATCGGCCAAGGGATGGTTTGGAGCTGGGGGAGAGCAGGGTTAGACTGGAGCTGAGCAAGAAATGCTTCAGTACAGGGATGGTGAGACTCTGGCACAGGCTGCCCAGGGAGGCTGTGGCTGCCTCCTTCCTGGAGGTTGGATGAAGCCTTGAGCAGCCAAGTCCAGTTGAGAGGTGTCCCTGCCCGTGGCAGGGAGGTTGAAACAGATGATCTCTGAGGTCCCTTCCAACCTGAGCCATTCTGTGATCAACTCCAACCATTAACTCTGCCAGGGCCACCGCTGCACCGTGAGCACCAACACACCAGGGGATCTGACAGAGCAGCTGACATCTCAGCCCCCCTGCCAGAGCAGGAACATAGACTCTAGCACAGATGCGGTGGGTTGAAGTTCCCCCCCAACATTCATTTTGCCAGACCAACACAGGAATGCATCCAAATGGGTCTTGAAAGTCTCCAGAGAAGAAGACTTTGTCCCTCATCATCTTTTTGGAACTTCAGGCTGCAGATAAACTGTGACTGTGATGGAATGAAGCTGGAGGTGGGGAGATTCAGGCTGGAGGTGAGGAGGAAGTTCTTCCCCAGGAGAGTGGTGAAGCCCTGGAATGGGTTGTCCAGGGAGGTGGTTGGGGCCCCATCCCTGGAGGTGTTTAAGAGCAGGGTGGATGAGGCTCTGTCCAGCCTGATGTAGTGTGGGGTGTCCCTGCCCATGGCAGGGGGTTGGAACTAGCTGATCCTTGTGGTCCCTTCCAACCCTGACTGATATTATGATACTATGACTTGCAAATGTCTGTAGACATTTGAGGTGGTAGCACTGTGAACAGGAGCTCTTGGCCTTAACTGTATTCTCTATCAGAGCAGTAGGCTTGCTGGCTTTGTTTGACAGTGGTTTCCTCAGCATGTGAATTTGATTTGAACACTGTCTGTACAGCTGGCCCTTAAGCCAGTGAGCAACTGGAATTTTCAAGCACCTCAAGTCTTTGTTAACATAGCTAAATTACAGGCAATGTTGGCCAGTAGAGAGGATCTCTAGTAAATGGCAGGTGAGACTGTGCCATCAGAAGTGCAGGTGGGTGCTCAGCAGATGGCTGTTTGATTGTCTTGATAAAAGCAGATCATGTCCTTAAACTTCTCATGTAGAGGAGCTCCAGCACACATCACCTTCCTCTCCTCTTGATTATCTCCCAGGAGCAAGTTTGCTCTGATGAGATGGGGCCAGAGGTGGGGTGGGGTTAGGGACGGGGCTGGGGAAGCTCTCCTGACTGGACAGGAGATGTGTAAAACCCTGTGGTGGGAATCTCCATTGAAGAGGGGTGCTGGAGCCAGGAGGGACTGGGAAGTACCTGCAGGGATTTCTATTTCACTCTTGACTGTGAGGTGCAGATTTACTTCACTCAGAAGCTGAGGACAGAAAAATACATTATGTTACTGCTTCTGAGCTTGATTTCTCAGCTGAGAAATCCCCCCCATGGCGGGGGGGTTGGAACTAGATGATCCTTGTGGTCCCTTCCAACCCTGAATGATACTATGATACTATGAAATCCAGTGAGGTTTTGGTCTGAATACTGTTATGGTTATAAAACATTTGAGAGTCTATATGAAACTCATTGTACTTAAACCAGTCCAGTGGTGTTGTTTCTCTCTCCCTGGTCATGGGACATGCCCTAACTCCACCATGCTGGATTATGCCACCATTCTCTTTTTTGATCCTGCTTCCTTCTGATTTCCATAATGAGCAACTCAAAACACAGCCATGCAGCATGGAGCAGAGCTGTTTTGATAGCCAAAGAATCATAGAATCATGGAATCAATAAGGTTGGAAAAGACCTCAGAGATCATTGAGTCCAACTTATCACCCAACACCATCTAATCAACTAAACCATGGAACCAAGTGCCTCATCCAGTCTCCTCTTAAACACCTCCAGTGCTGGTGACTCCACCACCTCCCTGGGCAGCACATTCCAATGGCCAATCTCTCTTGCTGGGAAGAATTTCTTCCTCATATCCAGTCTGAACCTCCCCTGGCACAGCTTCAGACTGTGTCCTCTTGTTCTGGTGCTGGGAGCAACAGACACACATTTGTAAATCCAGGTGGAATCAGTCAAAGGCAAATGTATGTTTGTACCTAAAACTAAGATATTCATGGCCTTTTCACACCTGGAACAGGCTTTTCATATTTTCCATGCACAGAGGAACTGTTTTCCTGCAAATGAGCTGGAAACACAGGACCTGTTCTCCTTTTCTTGCATCAGACACCAGGCTTTCACAGGACATTATGGATTGAGTCAGTACTTCATGACCCAGCCTTCTGCCACTGGGCAGCAGTATGATGATTACCTCATAGGAACAGGAAGAGAGGCTTTTATCTGTCTGTCCAATGTTTTGTGTGACCACATCAGTCATGATGGAGCAGTAGTGGGGTGATTCCTCATACTTGTATCCAAAGCAGCCCCTGTAGATACTGTCCTCATCCCAAACTTTGGTTAGTGAAGAGTGAACTGGGTGGGGTGGGGCAGGGCTTTCCTTGCCGTGGAGGATGTGTGCAGAATGACTGAAGGATTTGTCAGTCTGACTTGGTTTGAAAAGTGGTTTTGATGAAAGGAAGAGAGAAAAGAAAGAAAAGAAAGAAAAAGAAAATGGAAGAGAGAAAAGGAAGAAAAGAAAGAAAAAAGAAAATGAAAGAGAAAGAAAGGAAAAAAAAAAAGAAGAAAGAGAAAGAACAAGAAAGAAGGAAAGAACAGAAAGAAAGAAGAAAGGAAAAAAGAAAGAAAAAAAGAGAAAGAAAAGAGAAAGAAAAGATAAAAGAAAGAAGAAAAGAAAGAAAGGAAGAAAAGAAAAAGAAAGGAAGAAAAGAGAAAATAAGAAAGAAGGAAAGAAAAGAAAGGAAGAAGGAAAAAATAAGAAAGAATAAAGGAAGAAAGAAGAAAAAGAAAAGAAAGAAGAAGAAAAGGAAAAGAAAGAGGAAGAAAGAAAGGAAAAAGAAAAAGAAAGAGAAAGAGAGAAAGAGAGAGAAAGAAAGAAAGAAGAATAAAATAACAAGAAAGAAGGAAAGAAAGAAAGAAAGAAGGAAAGAAGGAAAGAAAAGAAAGGAAGAAAGAAAATATAAGAAAGAAAGAAAAAGAAAAGAGAGAAGAAAGGAAGAAAAGGAAAACAAAGACAGGAAGAAAAGAAGAAAGAAAGGAAGAAAGGAAGAAAGAATGAAAGAAAGAACGAAAGGAAGGAAGGAAGGAAGGAAGGAAGGAAGGAAGGAAGGAAGGAAGGAAGGAAGAAAGGAAGGAAGGAAGGAAGGAAGGAAGGAAGGAAGGAAGGGAGGGAAAGAAAGAAAGGAAGGAAGGAAGAAAGGAAGAAAGGAAGAAAAGAAAGAAAGAAAAGAAAGAAAGAAAGAAAGAAAGAAAGAAAGAAAGAAAGAAAGAAAGAAAGAAAGAAAGAAAGAAAGAAAGAAAGAAAGAAAGAAAGAAAGAAAGAAAGAAAAAGAAAGAAAGAAAGAAAAAGAAAGAAAGAAAGAGAAAGAAAGAAAGAAAAAGAGAAAGGAAGGAAGGAAGGAAGGGAGAAAGGAAGAAAGAAAGAAAAAGGAAGGAAGAAAGGAAGAAAAGAGAAAAAGGAAGAAAAGAAAAAATAAAGAAAGGAAGAATGAAAAGAAAGAGATAAGAAGAAAGAAAGAAAGAAAGAAAGAAAGAAAGAAAGAAAGAAAGAAAGAAAGAGAAAGAAAGAAAGAAAGAAAGAAAGAAAGAAAGAAAGAGAAAGAAAGAAAAGAAAGAAAGAAAGAAAGAAAGAAAGAAAGAAAGAAAGAAAGAAAGAAAGAAAGAAAGAAAGAAAGAAAGAAAGAAAAAGAAAGAAAGAAAGAAAGAAAGAAAGAAAGAAAGAAAAGAAAGGAAGGAAGGAAGGAAGAAGAAAGAGAAAAAGAAGAAAAAAGCAAAGAAAAAGAGAAAGAAAATGAGAACAAAAAAGAGAGTGACTGGAAAACATTTGAGAATCAAAATGTTCCTTTTCAGTGCCCAAACGTTTTAGCTTTAATCTAGCTAGCTTGTGCTGGTAAAGAGATAGAGAAGATAAATGAGCCAACAAAACATGTAGTGTACTGAATCAATTTAGTTTTCTTTTTAAGGAAAAGTTACACAGGTAGAGATTTAAAAACAATCTGCTGCTGCAGGCTGGCTCTCTAGTGGGAGGTAGCTGACAGATAAAAGACACATAAGGAGAGTAGTTATGGGTTCACAGCTCTGCTTCTTCACTGTCTTAATATCTTTGAAGGATTGCAGTGTGCCCAGGCAGCCAAGAGGGCCAATGGCATCCTGGCCTGCATCAGGAACAGTGTGGCCAGCAGGAGCAGGGAGGTCATTCTGCCCCTGTACACTGCACTGGTTAGGCTGCACCTCGACTCCTGTGACCAGTTCTGGGCCCCTCAACTCAACATCTTTCCTAAACTGAGGGGTCAATGTGCAGAACCCAGCACTTGGATGTGTTGATTCTCATACTGTTGGAGGTTTAGGTTGGATGTTAGGAAGAAGTTCTATACAGAGAGAGTGATTGCCCATTGGAATGGGCTGCCTGGGGAGGTGGTGGAGTCACCATCACTGGAGGTGTTCAGGAGGAGACTTGATGGGGTGCTTGGTTTAGTTGTTTAGGTGGGTTGGATTGGTTGAAGGGTTGGACACGATGATGTTGAAGGTCTCTTCCAACCTGGTTTATTCTATTATTCTATTATTCTATTGTTCTGCCCATCTGTCCAGCCTGTCGAGGTCCCTCTGCAAAGCCTCTCTACCCTCCAGCAGATCGACTCCTGCCCCCAGCTTGGTGTTGTCAGCAAATTTACTGATGATGGACTCAATTCACTCATCCAGATCATCAATAAAGATATTGAACAGGATGGGGCCCAGCACTGATCCTTGGGGCACACCACTGGTGCCTGGCTGCCAGCTGGCTGTGGCACCATTCACCACCACTCTCTGGGCTCAGCCCTCCAGCCAGTTCCTAACCCAGCTCAGAGTGCTGTGGTCCAAGCCATGGGTTGACAGCTTGGCCAGGAGTTTGCTGTGGGGGACGGTGTCAAAGGCCTTGCTGAAGTCCAGCATTATAATAACATCCACAGCATAATAACAGAAATAATGAGAATATGAAACTCATATGAGATAAGATGTTCTTGGATTATGCAAAAGACCACGTGCTTGACTGCCAACAAGATGTCTTAGCTTGGTTGCACTGAAGTCTTTTTGCCAAAAAGCACAAGATACTGCTTTAAAATTGAGGAACTTCCAGGCCACACTGTTTGGCTTATAGCTTTGATTCCTCTTTTGACTTGAGATCCATGGAATGGTTTCTCTTTTTCTTACCCCTTAGTGAAAATGAAATGTACAAAACCTTGTCTCTGGAAGGGAAATACTTACCAGATCCTAACTCAAAAACCTCCTCTTCTTTTCACACTGTGTCCAGTTCTGGGCCCCTCAGTTTAGGAAAGATGTTGAGCTGCTGGAAGGTGTCCAGAGAAGGGCAACAAAGCTGGGGAGGGGTTTGGAGCACAGCCCTGTGAGGAGAGGCTGAGGGAGCTGGGGTTGCTTAGCCTGGAGAAGAGGAAGCTCAGGGGAGACCTTCTTGCTCTCTACAACTCCCTGAAGGGAGGTTGCAGCCAGGTGGGGGTTGGTCTCTTCTCCCAGGCAAGCACCAACAGAAAAAGAGGGCACAGTCTCAAGCTGTGCCAAGGGAGGTTTAGGCTGGATGTTAGGAAGAGGTTCTTCATAGAAAGAGAGATTGACCATTGGATCGTCCTGCCCAGGGAGGTGGTGGAATCACCATCCCTGGAGGTGTTTAGGAAGAGACTGGGTGAGGCACAGATTGTAATAGGCCAACAACCACCAACAGAACAGGAGGACACAGTCTCAAGCTGTGCCAGGGGAGGTTTAGGCTGGATGTTAGAAAGAAATTCCTCACAGCAAGAGAGATTGGCCATTGGAATGTGCTGCCCAGGGAGGTGGTGGAGTCACCATCCCTGGATGTGTTCAAGAAGAGACTGGATGGGGCGCTTGGTGCCAGGGTTTAGTTGATTAGATGGTGTTGGATCATAGGTTGGACTTGATGATCTCAAAGGTCTTTTCCAACCTGGTTAATTCTTTCTATTCTATTCTATTCTATTCTATTCTATTCTATTCTATTCTATTCTATTCTGTTCTGTTCTGTTCTGTTCTGTCTATTCTATTCTATTTCTTATGAATTAAACATGTGTTTGTGAAAATTAAAGTCACCCCATGGAATCTGCTGCTTTTGCTTAGGGGAAAGCTACAGCTTTATGTCTAGCTGTAAAATACCATTTGCCTCCTCAAGGTTTTCATTGCCTGGCTTGCAATGAAGCTTAAACACCAGAGAAGCAGAGGGAAATATGAAACAAGGTAACCATTTAATACAAGGCTTGGAAATCTTTAGGTTTTTAATAGCTTTGCCATTTATTATTTATATTGCATGGTGGCTGCACACTTTGCCAAGCCATACATAGCCAGGCAGCTCCTCAGGCTAGGACTTCAAACCCCAAAGAGCTGAAAGGACATCAATATTACTGTGCTTCAATTTAGCAGCAGTGTTCAGGTTTGAGATTATTTTAGTTCTTCCTTTATATTCCAGACTGCAAAGAGCTTGTTATTAGGTGTCTTAAAACAGCAGTGTGATAGTAGGTTCTTCTGAGGATAAGGTCAAATAAAAGAAGGCTTTCAGGAGAGACTAACAGGTTGGTTTGGAAATGATGGCAGGGAAGGAAAGATGTATCATAGTAGTATCATAGTATCAGTCAGGGTTGGATGGGACCACAAGGATCATCCAGTTCCAACCCCGCTGCCATGGGCAGGGACACCCCACACTAGATCAGCCTGGCCACAGCCTCATCCAGCCTGGGCTTAAACACCTCCAGGGATGGGGCCTCAACCACCTCCCTGGACAACCCATTCCAGGGCTTCACCACTCCCATGGGGAAGAACTTCCTCCTCACCTCCGGCCTCAATCTCCCCACCTCCAGCTTCATTCCATTCCCCCCAGTCCTATCACTACCTGAGATCCTGAGCAGTCCCTCCCCAGCCTTCTTGGAGGCCCCCTTCAGATCCTGGAAGGCCACCATGAGGTCACCTGGGAGCCTTCTCTTCTCCAGACTGAACAGCCCCAACTCCTTCAGTCTGTCCTCACAGGAGAGGTGCTCCAGCCCTCTGCTCATCCTTGTGGCCCTTCTCTGGACACCTTCCAGCACCTCCACATCCCTCTTGGAATAGGGGCTCCAGAACTGGAGGCAGGACTCCAGGTGGGGTCTCAGCAGAGCTGAGCAGAGGGGGAGAATCACCTCCCTTGCCCTGCTGGCCACACTTCTCCTGATGCAGCCCAGGATCTGATTGGCTTTGTGGGCTGCAAGTGCACACTGAGAGCTCCTGGTGAGCTTCTCCTCCCCCAGCACCCCCAAGTCTCTCTCCTCAGGGCTGCTTTCCAGCCAGTCCCTGCCCAGCCTGGATTTGTGCCTGGGATTGCCTCCACCCAGCTGCAGGACCCTGCCCTTGGTCTTGTTGAACCTCCTGAGGTTGGCTTGTGCCCACCTCTCCAGCCTGTCCAGGTCCCTCTGGATGGCCTCCCTTCCCTCCAGCCTGTCTGCTGCACCACACAGCTTGGTGTCATCAGCAAACTTGCTGAGGGTGCACTCAGTGCCACTGTCCATGTAGTATGAAGATAGTAGTAGGAAAGATGTTGACTTGCTGGAAGGTGTCCAGAGAAGGGCAACAAAGCTGGGGAGAGGTCTGGAGCACAGCCCTATGAGGAGAGGCTGAGGGAGCTGGGGTTGCTTAGCCTGGAGAAGAGGAGGCTCAGGGCAGACCTTCTTGCTCTCTACAGCTCCCTGAAGGGAGGTTGTAGCCAGGTGGGGGTTGGTCTCTTGTCCCAGGCAACCAGCACCAGAACAAGAGGACACAGTCTCAAGCTGTGCCAGTGGTGGTTTAGGCTGGATGTTAGGAAGAAATTCTTCCCAGAAAGAGAGGTTGGCCATTGGAATGTGCTGCCCAGGGAGGTGGTGGAGTCACCATCACTGGAGGTGTTTTAGAGGAGACTGGATGAGGCACTTGGTGCCATGGGTTAGTTGATCAGATGGTGTTGGGTGATAGGTTGGACTCGATGATCTCAAAGGTCTTTTCCAACCTGGTTAATTCTGTTCTGTTCTAAAGGGAGTGCTTCACAGAAGCTCTTTTGATAATGTTTTTTTGTGATCCTCAGCAACCTAGGTGAAACCCTTTTCCCTTTTTCTACATTAACCTGTCCTCCCCACAGTCTTCTGCGGAGGAAGGAGTGTAGTTGCACAACTTTATTTTGGTTTTGCAAGAGGGGATTTATGCTGTTTAGCAAACAGGAATGAAGTGTCACTTCCAGGCAGCATGTAATCCAGATGCTCTGAGGCCATCTGAAGCTCAGTGTTTCTCAAGGAGTGTTCTATTTTCCTTCTGAAGTTTTATTACCTTCTATTTCTTTCTTGTTGGCAGTTCCACTGCTTTTCTTGCTCTGATCTGTGGAGCTGTCATCCCCTCCTCAGTATCCTGCCTCTATATCCAAGAACACGTTGACTTTATCATAGTATCAGTCAGAGTTGGAAGGGACCACAAGGATCATCTAGTTCCAACCCCCCTGCCATGGGCAGGGACACCCCACACTACATCAGCCTGGCCACAGCCTCATGCAGCCTGGGCTTAAACACCTCCAGGGATGGGGCCCCAACCACCTCCCTGGACAACCCATTCCAGGGCTTCACCACTCTCATGGTGAAGAACCTCCTCCAACCTTTCATCTTGTTCACTCTAAGGAGCTTCATTTTTTTTCACTGATCTTTGAACATACCTTCAAGATCCTTCCTCCTAGCTGCTGCTACTCTTCAAAACCTCATTTGTGCTGATAGCTATGTTGTTTGTACTCCTTCTCCCTCAGACTCCCCTCCCTCTTGCTATGTCTTCCTCCCTGCACAGCTTTTCTCTTCGCTTCTTGCTGTCCATCCCTGCTCAAAGCCATCACCTGGTTCACATCAGTTGATTTTCCCTTTGCAATTCACAGTATCACAGTATCACTAAGGTTGGAAGAGACCTCAAAGATCATCGAGTCCAACCTGTCACCACAGACCTCATGACTAGACCATGGCACCAAGTGCCACGTCCAATCCCCTCTTGAACACCTCCAGGGACGGAGACTCCACCACCTCCCTGGGCAGCACATTCCAATGGCTAACAACTCTCTCAGTGAAGAACTTTCTCCTCACCTCCAGCCTAAATTTCCCCTGGCACAGCTTGAGACTGTGTCCTCTTGTTCTGGTGCTGGTTGCCTGGGAGAAGAGACCAACCCCCATCTGGCTACAACCTCCCTTCAGGTAGTTGTAGAGAACAATGAGGTCACCCCTGAGCCTCCTCTTCTCCAGGCTAAACAACCCCAGCTCCTGAACAGCTATTCCCTTCAAAGAAGCTGTTTCAGTTTGTTCATGTTGCCCATCATCTCTGCATATGCTCCTTTGCTGTTATGCCATCCTCTGCATTTTCTTCTCTGTCTTGTCATCCTGATTTTACAAACAGCTCAGAGCGGAGCAGTGCCCCATATGCTTGCAAGGCTTTGTGGATTAGCAGTGAGTGGCCTATTCCCCTAGGGCTGTTGGATGCCCTCTTTGTGGGATGCCCAAGGTATTTTGAGTGGTTGGAGAGCAGCCAGGCAGAAAAGGACCTGGGGGTGCTGGTTGATAGTAGGGTGAACATGAGCCAGTAACATGCCCAAGTGGCCAAAAGGCCAATGGCATCCTGGCTTGCATCAGGAACAGTGTGGCCATCAGGAGCAGGGAGAAGTCATTGTGCCCCTGGACTCAGCACTGGTTAGGTCACACCCTGAGTCCTGATTCCAGTTCTGGGACCCTCAGTTTAGGAAAGATGTTGAGTTGCTGGAAGGTGTCCAGAGAAGGGCAACAAAGGTGGGGAGGGGTTTGGAGCACAGCCCTGTGAGGAGAGGCTGAGGGAGCTGGGGTTGGTTAGCCTGGAGAGGAGGAGGCTCAGGGGAGACCTTCTTGCTGTCTACAACTCCCTGAAGGGAGGTTGTAGCCAGGTGGGGGTTGGTCTCTTGTCCCAGGCACCCAGCACCAGAACACTGAAGGTGTGGCCTAAGCAGTACTTAGTCCAGGGGCAGAATGACCTCCCTGCTCCTGCTGGCCACACTATTCCTAATCCAGGCCAGGATGTCATTGGCCTTCTTGGCCACCTGGGCACACTGCAGGCTCATGTTCAGCCTAGTATCAACCATTACCCCCAGGTCCCTTTCTGCCTGGCTGCTCTCAGCCGCTCTGACCCCAGCCTGCAGCACTGCCTGGGGCTGTTGTGGCCAATGTGCAGAACCTGTCTTTCTATAAAGGTTGGACTCCAAGCCTCCAGGATGCAGTGGTGGATTTAGCCTGGGAATGGGGGATTTCTGATTTATGTTCTCTCATTTGAGCACTGTAGCTGCAGCAGCCACTTCCCATGATCAGCTCAGGTTTCCTTTCTAGTCTATTTAAGAAGTTGCTTGGTTAATTAATACTTAAAGAGACATAGGACACTGGAGTCATTCTTACAAATATAGAATAATAGCCTGCCTCCTGAACAGCTTCCTCATGAAAAGATGCAAGGGAGAGTGGGCACAGGAAAAGGCAGAGGGGTACAATTTGCATCTTCTGGTAGGGAATTAATGATGACAAATGAAAGTAAACTTCCCCACTTTGATTATTAAGAAAAGTGCCTAGAAAGGGGAGGTCTAATCCTTCCTCCTGCTATCTGCCTTTGATGATGGGAAAGGTAGGAAAAATCCTTCCAGCCATCCATTCCTAAAGGTCCAAGCAGCATCAGACACTAACTTAGCTACCTTTAAGGGGCAAGTCTCTATACTCTCCTCGTAGCCAGAAGAGAAGTAGCCCTCTGGGAAGCCTGAGCTGGTGCTCTGAACACCTTGTGATGGAATGGAATGGAATGGAATGGAATGGAATGGAATGGAGTGGAATGGAATGGAATGGAATGGAGTGGAATGGAATGGAATGGAATGGAATGGAATGGAATGGAAAGGAATGGAATGCAATGCAATGCAATGCAATGCAATGCAATGGAATGCAATGGAATAGAATAGAATAGAATAGAATAGAATAGAATAGAATAGAATAGACCAGACCAGGTTGGAAGAGACCTTAAAGATCATCATCCAGCCTATCAACTAATCCAACCCACCTAATCAACTAAACCATGGCACCAAGCACCCTATCAAGTCCTGAACACCTCCAATCTCCATCCATCTACCCTGTAAGGGTGATCAGCCTCCTCATTAGGTACCCAAAGATAGGTGGTGTCAGTATCCCCCGGGTCTGCAGCTCCGCTCCAGGGCCCCAGGAGCAGACAAGGCTCCAGAGAAGGGCAACAAAAGCTGGGGAGGGGTTTGGAGCACAGCCCTGTGAGGAGAGGCTGAGGGAGCTGGGGTTGCTTAGCCTGCAGAAGAGGAGGCTCAGGGGAGACCTTCTTGCTCTCTACACCTCCCTGAAGGGAGGTTGCAGACAGGAGGGTGTTGGTCACCCAGGCACCCAGCACCAGAACAAGAGGACACAGCCTCAAGCTGTGCCAGGGGAAGTTTAGGCTGGAGGTGAAGAGAAAGTTCTTCACAGAGAGAGCTGTTAGCTGTTGGAATGTGCTGCCCAGGGAGGTGGTGGAGTCACCAGCCCTGGAGATGTTTGAGAGGGGATTGGATGTGGCACTTGGAGCCATGGTTTAGTTAGTGCTGAGGTGTTGGGTGACAGGTTGGATTCGATGATCTCTGAGGTCTTTTCCAACCTTCTTGATTCTCTCTATATAAATATATGTGTGTATGTGTATATATTAAAAAAATACATAAATGTGTGTGTAATTTGAGCATTTGCCTCTTTTCCATCATGATCATAACCCCCAAAGGCATCCTATAAGCCCAAGTGCTTTCTTCTTGCAGATCTGCCACTCCAAGGAGCGAGACATGGCGGCGGCAACACACTTCTCGGAGGAGGAGATGGCAGAGCTACAAGAGGCTTTTGGCAAAGTTGGTGAGTACAGCAAACAGGAAGGGCACTGCAGAAGTGTGAAGCTGCAGCAAGCTCTTTTCTCAGGGGCTGGCCAGCCAGGAGGAAATGGAACTTAGTCCAGCACCCATCTGCTTTGTCACAGAAACCACAGAAAGTCCTTTTCCTGCCCCTGCAGGCCTCCAGGAGGAAACCACTTCAGCAGTGGCCTTTTTACTGGAAGGGGGTGGCAGAGCAATAAGGAGCAGCAAGGTTTATGAAATAACCTCCAAAACCAAGCAGAAAACCATGCCAGATATGCTCTCAAGTGTTTTCTTAAGGATATTGTTTGTTCATGACAGACTTTGGGAGGGAAAAAACAGCCCTGTGTTAATATGAGTTAAATACTCCTTCTGGGGAGGACAAATGTGCCAATGGCTACAAAATTTGTAGTCCCTTTACTGTGACCTTTCAAGCCTCATGTATTTTTGAAGTGTGTTTCCTTTCCAAGCCTTTAAAGGTCTTACCTGATTTGTCTCCCCTAAAGTCAGGCAGACCCATCACTCTCAACCCAAATTCTAAGCCAAGGTCCTTGTGCTTCTCACAGCTCACTTAACTCTGATTAGCAGCTCTGGCAGCCTCGCTGGGTTTTGTGTGGCTCAGTTGTCCTTGCAGTTCCAGGTGATGTCTTTCTGATTCCTGAGCACACAGCAGTCCAAGCTGTTGCTTTTGAACATCTGGGCACTGTGTGTGCCCCATACACTTGATACACTGAGAAGGCAAATTCTCCAAGGAAGCTTTTCTCCTTTCCCCAGACATTTCCCTCTCCACATCCAGATCCTTTTCACAGCATCACAGGATCACTAAGGTTGGAAGGGACCTCGAGGATCATCGAGTCCAACCTGTCACCACAGACCTCATGACTAGACCATGGCACCAAGTGCCACATCCAGTCCCCTCTTGAACACCTCCAGGGATGGGGACTCCACCACCTCCCTGGGCAGCACATTCCAATGACGAACAACTCGGTGAAGAACTTTCTCCTCACCTTGAGTCTAAACTTCCCCTGGCACAGCTTGAGACTGTGTCCTCTTGTTCTGGTGCTGGTTGCCTGGCAGAAGAGACCAGCCCCTTCCTGGCTACAACCACCTTTCAGGTAGTTGTAGAGGGCAATGAGGTCTCCCCTGAGCCTCCTCTTCTCCAGGCTAAACAACCCCAGCTCCCTCAGCCTCTCTTCACAGGGCTGTGCTCAAGGCCTCTCCCCAGCCTTGTTGCCCTTCTCTGGACACATTCAAGTGTCTCAATGTCCTTCTTAAACTGAGGGGCCCAGAATTGGACACAGGACTCAAGGTGCAGCCTAACCAATGCAGAGTCCAGGGGCACAATGACTTCCCTGCTCCTGCTGGCCACACTATTCCTAATGCAGGCCAGGATGCCATTGGCCTTCTTGGCTAGCTGGGCACACTGCTGCCTCATGTTTAGGAGGCTGTCAATCAGCACCCCCAGGTCCCTCTCTGTTTGGCAGCTCTTCAGCCACTCTGACCCCAGCCCTGTAGTGCTGCATGACATTGTTGTGACCAAAGTGCAGCACCCAGCACATGGACTTGTTAAATGCCATCCCATGGCATTACTTCAGATAGGGATAGGATGGTCTTTGCCCTCTGTATGATGCTGATGCAAAGAGCTGATTGCCTGTTTGCAGCATGCAACAAGTGACTCACATTGCAACTTAACCACGCAGGAAATCAGCCCATGCTGCTTTGAAACTGCCATGGCCTCTGGGCTGGGGAGAAAGAGCCTGCAGAACAAGAACCAGAAACACACAGAAAGATAAACAGTGTACAAACCCAAAGTGTTTTAACAGAAACTTTCCACATGCTAGATTCAGTTTGCTTTATGATCTGTGGAGATTTTAACAAGCTGTTGAAGAAGAAAGGAATATTTAACCTGTGTAGGTGATCTTCTCATCAAATCTTACCCCAGATCATAGAATCATAGAATCAACAAGGTTGGAAAAGACCTCAGAGATCATCAAGTCCAACCTGTCACCCAACACCTCGTGACTAACTAAACCATGGCACCAAGTGCCACGTCCAGTTCTTTATTGAACACCTCCAGGGATGGTGACTCCACCACCTCCCTGGGCAGCACACTCCAATGGCCAATAACTATCTCTTAACAACCCTAAACCTCCCCTGGTGCAGCTTGAGACTGTGTCCTCTTGTTCTGGTGCTTGTTGCTTGGGAGAAGAGACCAACCCCCACCTGGCTACAACCTCCCTTCAGGGAGTTGTACACAGCAAGAAGGTCTCCCCTGAGCCTCCTCTTCTCCAGGCTAAGCAACCCCAGCTCCCTCAGCCCCTCCTCACAGGGCTGTGCTCCAAACCCCTCCACAGCTTTGTTGCCTTCAGAGCTCATCAAGTCCAACCTAGCCCCCAACACCTCAGGACTAACTAAACCATGGCTTCAAGTGCCGCATCCAATCCCCTCTTGAACATCTCCAGTGATGGTGACTCCACCACCTCCCTGGGCAGCACATTCCAGTGGCAAATAACTCTTTCTGTGACACAGAACCAGGCAAAGATGTTTGTGGCAAAGGTAGAAGCTCAGGTCTGAGTTGCACTTCTCTGTTTCTCTGTACATGTATGAGCAATCTGACTAAACAAACTTTGTTTGTGTTTGCACTTAACCCAGTGTCTACCAGTCCCAGCTTTAGATACCTTTGTGATAGATGCCACACAGATATAAGAACAACTAGATAGTGCAGTGACCAGTTCCAGTTGCAGTGGCTCTCAGAAGGCTGAACCTCACATCCAAGGTCATGTAAGCATGGCCATGGACCTGAATTCACAACTGCTGTGTTGCAGCCTGATATCCTCATTGAAATATTAACTGTAGCATTGCATGGGGTTGTTGTGACCAATGAGTCCTGTGTCCAGATCTAGGCCCCTCAATTTAAGAAGGATATTGAGGCACTTAAAGGTGTCCAGAGAAGGGCAACAAAGCTGGGGAGAGGTCTGGAGCACAGCCCTGTGAGGAGAGGCTGAGGGAGCTGGGGTTGCTTAGCCTGGAGAAGAGGAGACTCAGGGGAGACCTTCTTGCTCTCTACAACTCCCTGAAGCGAGGTTGTAGCCAGGTGGGGGTTGGTTTCTTCTCCTAGGCAATGAGCATCAGAATAAGAGGACACAGTCTCAAGCTGTGCCAGGGGAAGCTTAGGCTGGAGGTGAGAAGAAAGTTCTTCACAGAGAGAGTTGTTAGGCATTGGAATGTGCTGCTCAGGGAGGTGGTGGAGTCACCATCCCTGGAGGTGTTGAAGAGGGGACTGGATGTGGCACTTGAAGCCATGGTTTAGTTAGTCCTGAGGTGTTGGGTGCTAGGTTGGACTTGATGATCTCTGAGGTCTTTTCCAACCTTACTGATTCTATGACTCTCTCTATATAAATATATGTGTGTGTCTATATATATACTCTTGGGTGTGAATGACAGCACAGTGGTTGAAAACACTAGATAAGAGAATAGCAAGTCTTTCTGTATAATGTACTCTTCCCCAGGTGAAATAGAAACAACAACAGCCTTTGTGTGCCTAGCATTTCATTGGGCTGATGTAGCACCTAAACCTTTGTCTTTAATCCTTGCAGACATCAGCGGGAGCGGGTTCATTCATGCCAATGACCTGACAGATGTGTTGAAGGCAGCCAACCTCCCTCTGCCAGGATATAAAGCCAGAGAACTCATTCAGAACTTGACAACCACGGGGAATGGCAGGATCAGTTTTGATGAATTTATATCAGTAAGTAAGAAGTTGTTGATTTCAGTCAGTAGGATGCCTACAAGAAGCAGGATGCCTACAAGTAGGGCCTACAAGAAGGCTGGGGAGGGAGTTCTCAGGATCTCAGGGAGTAATAGGACTAGGGGGAATGAAGCTGGAGGTGGGGAGATTGAGGCTGGAGGTGAGGAGGAAGTTCTTCCCCATGAGAGTGGTGAAGCCCTGGAATGGGTTGTCCAGGGAGGTGGTTGAGGCCCCATCCCTGGAGGTGTTTAAGCCCAGGCTGGACGAGGCTGTGGCCAGCCTGATGTAGTGTGGGGTGTCCCTGCCCATGGCAGGGGGTTTGGAAGTAGATGATCCTTGTGGTCCCTTCCAACCCTGACTGATACCATGCTACTATGACTCTATGCCAGGCACAACACTCAAGGTAGTCCCTAGGGCACAACAGAGGCACCAAGCCAAGTGTCTCAGGAGCTTCTGCCTATTTAATCCAAGAGGTCCCTTTGCTGGAAAAGGTGTCAGTAGAGGATATCTTGCTACTAACTGGGACAAGTTACATGAATGCAGCAGCACATAGAATAAACTTCACATCTTTCAGCTTGATTGATGCAGCAGGATAAAGTTTTTCAGTTATAAGTGGCAAGAAGATTCTGCTTTGGTTAGATGGTTATGAAAAATGGAAGCAGATGGACACTGAAGACTTTATGGGGCATTGTTTTTCCTGTTTAAAAAGCTGCTTTTTCTGGTCTGAACTGGGACAAAAGCAAGGGCTGAGGGAGTGGAATTCCACTTGGGATGGAAAACCAGATTTTTACTGGTTCCTTCTTCAAAGCAAATCTATCAAAGAGCCTCTTCCTGAACACTTTGGCTCTGTGGTTTCATACCATATACATTTCTGCTACTGTAGCTGACATTTGTTAACTGCTTTGAAAAAGGAAAAGCTGTGGCAGAATAGAATAGAATAGAATAGAATAGAATAGAATAGAATAGAATAGAATAGAATAGAATAGAATAGAATAGAATAGAATTAACCAGGTTGGAAAAGAACTTTGAGATCACCAAGTCCAACCTATCATCCAACACCATCTAATCAACTAAACCATGCAACCAAGCACCCCATCCAGTCTCTTCCTAAACACCTCCAGTGATGGTCACTCCACCACCTCCCTGGGCAGCACATTCCAGTGGCCAATTACTCTTTCTCTGATGGAGTTCTTCCTAACATCCAGCCTAAACATTCCCTGGCACAGCCTGAGACTGTGTCCTCTTGTTCTGGTGCTGGTTGCCTGGGAGAAGAGACCAACCCCCACCTGGCTACAACCTCCCTTCAGGTAGTTGTAGAAAACAAGAAGGTCTCCCCTGAGCCTCCTCTTCTCCAGGCTAAGCAACCCCAGCTCCCTCAGCCTCTCCTCACAGGGCTGTGCTCCAAACCCCTCCCCACCTTCGTTGCCCTTCTCTGGACACCTTCCAGCACCTCAACATCTTTCCTAAACTGAGGGGCCCAGAACTGGACACAGGACTCAAGGTGTGGCCTAACCAGTGCTGAGTCCAGGGGCAGAATGACCTCCCTGCTCCTGCTGGCCACACTGTTCCTGATGCAGGCCAGGATGCCATTGGCCTACTTGGTCACCTGGGCACACTGCAGGCTCATGTTCAGCCTACTATCAACCAGTACCCCCAGGTCCCTCTCTGCCTGGCTGCTCTCCAGCCACTCTGACCCCAGCCTGCAGCACTGCCTGGGCTTGCTGTGGCCAATCTGTAAAACCTGGCACTTGGATGTGTTCAATCTCATGCTCCTGGACTCTGCCCATCTGTCCAGCCTGTCGAGGTCCCACTGCAGAGCTCTTCTACCCTCTAACAGATCAAGTCCTGCCCCCAGCTTGCTGTCATCTGCAAATTAACTGATGATGGACTCAATCTCCTCATCCAGATCATCAATAAAGATATTGAACAGGATGGGGCCCAGCACTGATCCCTGGGGGAACAAGGCTGCTCCTGCTCTACCACAGCAGATGCTCAGGTTTGACACAGAAACCCAAGGGATAATACGCAAGCTGTGCTTCCCTATCTATGACGCAGAGACGACAGGATTTCTGGCCCAGGAGCTCACTTGGTTTCACCTTGCTTTAATTGTCCAAAATGTTTGAAACTGTTTCTCCTGCTTCAAAGATTTTCCAAAACCTGAAGAGTGATGATGTGGCTAAGTCGTTCCGGAAGCAAATCAACAAAAAGGAGGGGATCTGTGCTATCGGCGGGACCTCCGAGCAGTCCAGTGCTGGCACACAACACTCTTACTCAGGTAGGTACAGCTGTCCTACACTGACAGCAACAAGAAAGAATGGAATGGAATGGAATGGAATGGAATGGAATGGAATGGAATGGAATGGAATGGAATGGAATGGAATAGAATAGAATAGAATAGAATAGAATAGAATAGAATAGAATAGAATAGAATAGAGTGGAGTGGAGTGGAATGGAATGGAATGGAATGGAATGGAATGGAATGGAATGGAATGGAATGGAATGGAATGGAATGGAATGGAATGGAATTGAATGGAATAGAATAGAATAGAATAGAATAGAATAGAATAGAATAGAATAGAATAGAATAGAATAGAATAGAGTGGAGTGGAGTGGAGTGGAGTGGAGTGGAGTGGAGTGGAGTGGAGTGGAATGGAATGGAATGGAATGGAATGGAATGGAATGGAATGGAATGGAATGGAATGGAATGGAATGGAATGGAATGGAATGGAATAGAGTAGAATAGGTTGGAAAAGACCTTCAAGATCATCGAGTCCAGCCTATCACCCAACACCATCTAATCAACTAAACCATGGCACCAAGCGCCCCATCCAGTCTCTTCCTAAACACCTCCAGTGATGGAGACTCCACCACCTCCCTGGGCAGCACATTCCAGTGGCCAATCTCTCTTTCTCTGAAGGAATTCTTCCTAAGATCCAGCCTAAACATTCCCTGGCACAGCTTGAGACTGTGTCCTCTTGTTCTGGTGCTTGGTTGCCTGGGAGAAGAGACCAACCCCCACATGGCTACAAGCTCCCTTCAGGTAGTTGTAGACAGCAATAAGGTCTCCCCTGAGCCTCCTCTTCTCCAGGCTAAGCAACCCCAGGTCCCTCAGCCTCAGCAATAATGTCACCCCTGAGCTTTTGTCAGTAGAAAGGAGTATGTGAGGAGTGTTAACCTGCTCAAACCCATGCCTGTCAGCTCATTTGGCTATCTCCTCATGACCTTCCCTGCTCATAGAGATTTGTTGATTTATCGCTGCCCCGGGGAGGTGGTGGAGTCGCCGTCACTGGAGGTCTTCAGGAGGAGACTTGACAGGGTGCTTGGTTGCATGGTTTAGTTGATTGGGTGGTGTTGAATGATAGCTTGGACACGATGATCTTGAAGGTCTCTTCCAACCTTCTCTTCTCTTTTCTTTTCTCTCTTCTCTTCTCTTCTCTCTCTCTTCTCTTCTCTTCTCTTCTCTTCTCTTCTCTTCTCTTCTCTTCTCTTCTCTTCTCTTCTCTTCTCTTCTCTTCTCTTCTCTTCTCTTCTCTTCTCTTCTCTTCTCTTCTCTTCTCTTCTCTTCTCTTCTCTTCTCTTCTCTTCTCTTCTCTTCTCTTCTCTTCTCCACCTGCTTAAGTAAAATGAGGTCGGTATTGCACCACAAACTGATGGGTTTCCTGTTATGTCCACAGAGGAAGAGAAGTATGCTTTTGTCAACTGGATTAATAAAGCCCTTGAGAAGGACCCTGACTGTAAGCACGTGGTGCCAATGAATCCAGAAACAGATGACCTCTTCCAGGCAGTCGGTGACGGCATAGTGCTCTGGTAACGAATCTTTCTTACAGATGGGAGCCATGAAGCTGCAGAAACTCACATCTCTGCTTAAATGGAAGCTGCTGACTGTACATTAAGCTCCTTAATCTTTGCCATTTCAGTGTCTTGATAATGTTAGGGGGATGTTTTTTCTTCGTTTTTTTCTTTCTTTCTTTGAAAATATAAAAGTGGAATGGGATGGGATGGGATGGGATGGGATGGGATGGGATGGGATGGAAAGGGATGCAAAGGGATGCAAAGGGATGGAATGGAATGGAATGGAATGGAATGGAATGGAATGGAATGGAATAGAATAGAATAGAATAGAATAGAATAGAATAGAATAGAATAGAATAGAATAGAATAGAATAGAATAGAATAGAATAGAATAGAATAGAATAGAATAGAATAGAATCAGTCAGGGTTGGAAGGGACCACAAGGATCATCTAGTTCCAACCCCCCTGCCATGGGCAGGGACACCCCACACTACATCAGCCTGGCCAGAGCCTCATCCAGCCTGGACTTAAACACCTCCAGGGATGGGGCCTCAACCACATCCCTGGACAACCCATTCCAGGGCTTCACCACTCTCATGGGGAAGAACTTCCTCCTCACATCCAGCCTGGATCTCCCCACCTCCAGCTTCATTCCATTGCCCCTAGCCCTATTACTACCTGATATCCTACGAATAGAATAGAATAGAATAGAATAGAATAGAATAGAATAGAATAGAATAGAATAGAATAGAATAGAATAGAATAGACCAGAGCAGGTTGGAAAAGAACTTTGAGATCATCAAGTCCAACCTATCACCCAAGACCATCTAATCAACTAAATCATGGCACTAAGTGCCCCATCCAGTCTCTTCTTAGACACTTGCAGTGATGGTGACTCTTTTCTCTTTCATTTCCAGTAAGATGATCAACTTTTCAGTGCCAGATACCATTGATGAGAGGACAATCAACAAAAAGAAGCTCACACCTTTCACAATACAGGTAATAAATACTGAAAGATTTTATGGTTGTCCCCTTAGGGTGCCTTGGTATAATCACTTAGAGCAAAGGCTGGATATACCATAGTCCTGCCCAATAGAATCATAGAATCATAGAACCAATAAGGTTGGAAAAGACCTCAGAGATCATCAGGTCCAACCTGTCACCCAACACCTCACGGCTAACTAAACCATGGCTTCAAGTGCTGCGACCAGTCCGCTCTTAAACACCTCCAGGGACAGGGACTCCACCACCTCCCTGGGCAGCACATTCCAATGGCCAATCTCTCTTTCTGTGATATAGAACCAAGGAAAGTTGTTTGTGGCAAAGGTAGATGCTCAAGTCTAAGTTGCACTTAGTCCTGAGTCCTGAGTCCAACCTATCACCCAACACCATCTAATCAACTAAACCATGACACCAAGTGCTTCATCCAGGCTCTTCCTGAACACCTCCAGTGATGGTGACTCCACCACCTCCCAGGGCAGCACATTCCAATGGCCAATTACTCTTTCTGGGAAGAACTTCTTCCTAACATCCAGCCTGAACCTCCCCTGGCACAGTTTGAGACTGTGTCCTCCTCTTCTGTTGGTGGTTTGTTGGCCTATTACAATCTGTGTTCTTTCACCTTAAATGCTGAATCTCTTCTTTCATAGAATCAATAAGGTTGGAAAAGACCTCAGAGATCATCAAGTCCAACCTGTCACCCAACACCTCATGACTACTAAACCATGGCACCAAGTGCCACATCCAATCCCTTTTTGACCACCTCCAGGGCTGGTGACTCCACCACCTCCCTGGGCAGCACATTCCAATGCCTAACAACTCTCTCTGTGAAGAGCTGAGCTCTTTCTCTTCTGTATTTCTATTACATGAACATGTATATGGTTTAAAAACTGGACAGAAAGAAGCTGATTCTTACCTCTTTAAAGTTGATTTGGTTTCTCCCACAGATGTCTGTGGAGAGATCATTTTTATCTGAACAGCATCTGCCTGTCTGGATGCAGGACATAAATCGATGCATGGAATAGATATGAACCTAACCCAGTTTAGCCTTCAGCTGCTCTGATTTGATGGAACATTAGCTAGGCTCAAGTAAGCTCAGAAGCCATCAAATTGGATCTTTATGCTGTATGCAACATCTTTCAGCCCTAATCATTTTGGTCAGCAGCATGGCTTCGTGATGCAGCTCAGATCAATCCTTGTCACAAACAGACATGATTTGATCAATATTTTTTTCCACTTTAACTTAACCCTTTTCCAGCTGTCTGCTGGACACAAGGTAATTAATTTGAAAGGCTCCAATGTTTCTGTCTTGGGAGAATTTACACTGTCCCCCTCTGTGTATTCTAGCTAATCAGATTCTTTTTGTCATGCCAGCAGTGATGAAATTCGTTTGAAAAATGGGAAATCTGTGTGATAAATTATGTTTTCTAGCCTTCTTTGCCTGCTCTGCTTGCCCTCTGCTTATCAAGCTGCCTTGTTGAATAGTGCATAGCTGGGGGCCAGGTTTTGGTACACCCTTTGTTGCTGGGGGAGGAGAAGCTCAACAGGAGCTCTCAGTGTGCACTTGCAGCCCGCAAAGCCAATCAGATCCTGGGCTGCATCAGGAGAAGTGTGGCCAGCAGGGCAAGGGAGGTGATTCTCCCCCTCTGCTCAGCCCTGGGGAGACCCCACCTGGAGTCCTGCCTCCAGTTCTGGAGCCCCTATTCCAAGAGGGATGTGGAGGTGCTGGAAGGTGTCCAGAGAAGGGCCAGGAGGATGAGCAGAGGGCTGGAGCACCTCTCCTGTGAGGACAGACTGAAGGAGTTGGGGCTGTTCAGTCTGCAGAAGAGAAGGCTCCCAGGTGGCCTCATTGTGGCCTTCCAGTATCGGAAGGGGGCCTCCAAGAGGGCTGGGGAGGGACTGCTCAGGCTCCCAGGTAGTGCTAGGACTAGGGGGAATGGAATGAAGCTGGAGGTGGGGAGATTGAGGCTGGAGGTGAGGAGGAAGTTCTTCCCCACGAGAGTGGTGAAGCCCTGGAATGGGTTGTCCAGGGAGGTGGTTGAGGCCCTGTCCCTGGAGGTGTTTAAGCCCAGGCTGGATGAGGCTGTGGCCAGGCTGATGTAGTGTGGGGTGTCCCTGCCCATGGCAGGGGGGTTGGAACTAGCTGATCCTTGTGCTCCCTTCCAACCTTGACTGATACTATGATACTATAAATGGAATGGAAATAGTGAAGAAACATAACATCCTGGAGAAAAGGAGGCTCAAGGGAGACCTTCTTGCTCTCTACAACTTCCTGAAGGGAGGTTGTAGAAAGGTGGGGGTTGGTCTCTTCTCCCAGGCAACCACCAACAGATCAGAAAGAGAGATTAGCCATTGGAATGTGCTGCCCAGGGAGGTGGTGGAGTCACCATCCCTGGAGGTGTTCAAGAGGGGATTGGACGTGGCACTTGGTGCCATGGTCTAGTCCTGAGGTCTGTGGTGACAGGTTGGACTCGATGATCTTTGAGGTCTCTTCCAACCTCGGTGATTCTGTGATACTGTGAATAGATTGCCCATAGAGAGAGCAGATGCTCCATCTATGGAGACATTCAGGATCACGTTGGAAGAGGCTCTGAGTAACTTGATGTCTCCTGAAGATGCTTGCTGCAGGGGATTTGATGAGATGACATTTGAAAGGTCCCTTCCAACCCAAACTATGGTATGATTCCATGTACATTAATACATTTACCATGAAGCCCCTCAGAGTTTTGGAGGTGTTCAGGAGGAGACTTGATGGGGTGCTTGGTGCCATGGGTTAGCTGTTTGGGTGGGTTGGATTGGTTGATGGGTTGGACACGATGATCTGGAAGGTCTCTTCCAACCTGGTCTGGTCTATTCTATTCTAAAGTAACAAAAAGAGATGTCACCACTGCTGCTTCCTGTGTACTCAGCTCTTCAGTTCCTTTCCCCAGGAAAATCTGAACCTGGCTTTGAACTCTGCTTCAGCCATTGGGTGCCATGTTGTCAACATTGGAGCTGAAGACTTAAAAGAAGGGAAACCTTACCTGGTTCTGGGTCTTTTGTGGCAAGTCATCAAAATTGGACTCTTTGCTGACATAGAGATCAGCAGGAATGAAGGTAGGTATGGGTTTTCATTTCTTTGCTCCACTGCTATCACTGAACAATCTGTAGGATAAAGGGCTTTACATTTTCCCCTCCCCCCCCCCCAGCATTTGGTGCCTCTCATCATCTGCTGTAATTTCCTTTGCCCTTCATTAGTTCCAGCACTCCAAAATCCAAGGCTGTATGCAGGCTTGTGTGGACTATGCAAAGTTAATTTCATGCTTCTTGCCTCATGGTCTACACCCATTGTGTATTGGGGTAAGGAAATGCTGCACCACATCCAAGAAGCTCTTTGCTTGCTCTTGGTGACTCTTGATTGCCAAACATTTCCTCTACCTTTGGGAAATCAGAATTATAGGATCACAAAAAAAATGGAAGGATCCTCTGGAGCTCCACCCTGGAGGTCCTCTGGGTCAGGCATCCACTTATCCACTTACAGCAGTACCAGGCTCTAGGTTAGATGAGGCTCTGCAGGGCCTTTTCCAGTGAATAGAATAGAATTAACCAGGTTGGAAGAGACCTTCATGATCATCGAGTCCAACCTATCACCCAACACCATCTGATCAACTAAACCATGGCGCCAAATGCCTCATCCAGGCTCTTCTTCCAGTGATGGTGACTCCACCACCTCCCCAGGCAGCACATTCCAATGGCTAATCATTCTGTCTATGAAGAACTTCGGCCTAACATCCAACCTAAACCTCCCCTGGTGCAGCTTGAGACTGTGTCCTCTTGTTCTGCTGCTGGTTGCCTGGGAGAAGAGACCAACTCCCCCCTGGCTATAACCTCCCTTCAGGTAGTTGCAGACAGCAAGAAAGTCTCCTCTGAGCCTCCTCTTCTCCAGGCTAAGCAACCCCAGCTCCCTCAGCCTCTCCTCATAGGGCTGTGCTCCAAACCCCTCCCCAGCTTTTATGTTAAAATCCCCTTCTCTCACCACCACTTCTTTCACCACCACCTCCCATGTCCCACCAGATCTGCCCTTTTCCCCACCACCACCCCGTTTTCCCCCTCTTTCTTCCCCCTCCCACCCTATTTTCCCTTTTTTTCTCCTCACCCACTCTATTTTCTCCTTTTTCCCCTCAAATCCCACAGCACCTGGGCTCTGTTGGAGTCTCCTCCCACCCCAGGTGTGGCCACTTGGCCCTCCCCACCCACTCCCCTATTTAATCCCCACCAGGAGAGGCAGCAGCCCCAAGCTGAGCCCATCTGGGCTGAGGATCCTCCTCTCCTCACTGGTGAGTGCCCCTGGTGCACACTGGGTGTTGGTGGTGGTGACTCCAAAGGCCGGGGGGCCTGGTGGCCCCCCAGCTGTTAGGGACAGGGTTGATGACTACTCCAATATCATCCACAGGTGCTGGCTGGGGCTGAGCTCCTCTGTGTGGTATCTTGGCTGGTTAAGGGTCTTGCCCCTGGCTCTGGGATGGGTGCAAAAGTGGTGATGGAGCAGGAGCTGTTTAGGCAGGGTGGAGGATGGTGTAGTGGGAGCAGGAACTGCTTTGGGAAGATGAAGCAGGGGGATGGAACAGGAGATCAGGTTGCTCAGAGCCTTGTCAAGCCTTACCTTGAATATAGTTTCGTAGTTTCATTCAGGGTTGGAAGGGACCACAAGGATCATCTAGTTCCAACCCCCCTGCCATGGGCAGGGACACCCCACACTAGATCAGGCTGCCCAGAGCCTCATCCAGCCTGGGCTTAAACACCTCCAGGGACAGGGCCTCTCCAGGGATGTGTGATTCTCATTGAGAGCTTTAGGTGGATGGATAGGCTCAGTAATCCCAGACTCCTGAATCTGGTGCTCCCAGTGTATGAAGGACATCTTACTGCTGGTGCAGGTTCAGAGGAGGCCCCAAAGATAATCAGAGGGCTCAAGCACCTTCCCTTTGGGGACAGGCTGAGGGAGCTGGGCTTGTTCAGCCTGGAGAAGAGAAGGCTCCAGGGACACTTTATAGCAGCCTTCCAGTACCTGAAGGGGGCTTCAGGAAAGCTGGGGAGGGACTGTTTAGAAGGGCTTGGAGTGATTGAGGTATCTACCAACCTTGGTGATTCTGTGACAGGATGAGGGGCAAGGGATGGAATCTTGAGGTAGGTAGACTTAGATAGGATATTAGAACTTCTTTGCAGGGAGGGTGGCAATACACTGGAACAGGTTGCCCCTTCCCTGGAGGCACTCAAGGCCAGATTGAATGAGGTCTTCCTCAACTTCTTCTGCTGGAAGATATCCCTGCCCATGGTGGGGGGGCAGGGTCTGGAACTGGAACCAGATGATCTCCAAGGTCCCCTCCAGTCCAAACCACACTATGAATCTATTAATCTCAAAGGTCTCTTCCAACATGACGCCAAGCTGTGTGGTGCAGCAGACAGGCTGGAGGGAAGGGAGGCCATCCAGAGGGACCTGGACAGGCTGGAGAGGTGGGCACAAGCCAACCTCAGGAGGTTCAACAAGAGCAAGGGCAGGGTCCTGCATCTGGGTCGAGGCAATCCCAGGCACAAATCCAGGCTGGGCAGGGACTGGCTGGAAAGCAGCCCTGAGGAGAGAGACTTGGGGGTGCTGGGGGAGGAGAAGCTCACCAAGAGCTCTCAGTGTGCACTTGCAGCCCACAAAGCCAATCAGATCCTGGGCTGCATCAGGAGAAGTGTGGCCAGCAGGGCAAGGGAGGTGATCCTCCCCCTCTGCTCAGCTCTGGGGAGACCCCACCTGGAGTCCTGCCTCCAGTTCTGGAGCCCCTATTCCAAGAGGGATGTGGAGGTGCTGGAAGGTGTCCAGAGAAGGGCCACAAGGATGATCAGATGGCTGGAGCACCTCTGCTATGAGGCCAGACTGAAGGAGTTGGGGCTGTTCAGTCTGCAGAAGAGAAGGCTCCCAGGTGACCTCATTGTGGCCTTCCAGTATCTGAAGGGGGCCTCCAAGAAGGCTGGGGAGGGACTGCTCAGGATCTCAGGGAGTGATAGGACTAGGGGGAATGGAATGAAGCTGGAGGTGGGGAGATTGAGGCTGGAGGTGAGGAGGAAGTTCTTCCCCATGGGAGTGGTGAAGCCCTGGAATGGGTTGTCCAGGGAGGTGGTTGAGGCCCCATCCCTGGAGGTGTTTAAGCCCAGGCTGGATGAGGCTGTGGCCAGGCTGATGTAGTGTGGGGTGTCCCTGCCCATGGCAGGGGGGTTGGAACTAGCTGATCCTTGTGGTCCCTTCCAACCCTAAATGATACTATGAACTGTTCTATGATTCTAAGTGATATTAGCAAATGTGAAAGCAAACTTCACTCAGGTGTGTGGAAGAGCCTCAAGTGTGGCTTGCTGGCATGAAGAATGCATTCCTACCCAACTGTTTGATCTTGCAAACTTTGATAATGCTGTGAAGATCTCCTGCCAGATGAAGGATGGCTCAGGACAGAGCTCTTCTCTTGGCATTGGATAATTCATTTCAATTGCAGTAGAAAATAATTGTTCTGTTCAAGCATACCTGGGTGTACTTCACTCTGGTCCTAATGAGTGCATTACCACAGGCAGCTCATCCTTGCCTGACTTTAGCACAGGCCACAAACTTTATGGCCATTTGCCACAACAACCCCATGCAGTGCTCCAGGCTGGGGTCAGAGTGGCTGGAGAGCAGCCAGGCAGAGAGGGACCTGGGGGTACTGGTTGATAGCAGGCTGAACATGAGCCTGCAGTGTGCCCAGGCAGCCAAGAAGGCCAAGGGCATCCTGGCCTGCATCAGGAACAGTGTGGCCAGCAGGAGCAGGGAAGTCATTGTGCCCCTGGACTCAGCACTGGTTAGGCCACACCTTGAGTCCTGTGTCCAGTTCTGGGCTCCTCAGTTTAGGAAAGATGTTGAGTTGCTGGATGGTGTCCAGAGAAGGGCAACAAAGCTGGGGAGGGGTTTGGAGCACAGCCCTGTGAGGAGAGGCTGAGGGAGCTGGGGTTGCTTAGCCTGGAGAAGAGGAGGCTCAGGGGAGACCTTCTTGCTGTCTAAAACTTCCTGAAGGAAGTCTGTAGCCAGAAGGGAGTTGATCTCTTCTCCTAGTCAACCAGCACCAGAACAAGAGGACACAGTCTCAAGCTGTGCCAGGGGAGATTTAGGCTGGATGCTAAGAAGCAGCTCTTCCCAGCAAGAGAGATTGGCCATTGGAATGTGCTGCTCAGGGAGGTGGTGGAGTCACCATCACTGGAGGTGTTTAGGAAGAGGGTGGATGAGGCACTTGGTGCCATGGTTTATTTGCTTAGATGGTGTTGGGTGATAGGTTGGACTTGATGATCTCCAAGTTCTCTTCCAACCTGGTTAATTCTCTTCTATTCTTCAGTCACCTCTCAGTCTTAGAGAATAAAACTCCAAAGAGTTGCAGTCTTTTAGAGTAGAATTACCCAGCAAGTGTTCACAACATCATTCATTTTTCCTTTTTACCCTGCTTAGCCTTGATTGCCCTTCTGAGAGAAGGAGAGAGTCTGGAGGATCTGATGAAGCTGTCTCCAGAGGAACTGCTGCTGAGGTGGGCAAACTACCACCTGGAGAACGCAGGCTGCAACAAAGTTGGCAACTTCAGCACAGATATCAAGGTATGAGGAGAACAAAGAATACTAAGAATGTCAAAATGACCAGGAATAACAGTTCAGCTGTCTTCCAAAGCCACTGTTTCATCAGACAATCCAAGCAGCTGAGGCTGCTCAGCCCAACTCAGTACATGAAATCATTTTAGTGGGGGTTCTGTGCAGTAGTATTCTTCCTCCTCCTAACCTCAGTCCTCACTGCCAGCCCCAGCACACCAAATGCCTGGGAAGTGAATGGCTGCTGGTTCTGGACATGGCACACTGGACTCTACCACTGTATTTTCACTTCCCTGCCTCTATTGCTCTTCTCCTTCCTTAATGTCCTTAAATGCCTCTTGACCTGGCTTTGTTTTGGAAAGGGCTGTAACTTACTCAGACATACAACTAGGTGTAGGCATGATCTTGCCTTCAGCACAGCACCTTGGGTATGTGCTACTCAGTCCCAGCTTTGCTACAACCCTTCATGCACCTACTTAGTATCATAGTTTCAGTCAGGGTTGGAAGGGACCATAAGGATCATCTAGTTCCAACCCCCCTGCCATGGGCAGGGACACCCCACACTACATCAGCCTGGCCACAGCCTCATCCAGCCTGGGCTTAAACACCTCCAGGGATGGGGCCTCAACCACCTCCCTGGACAACCCATTCCAGGGCTTCACCACTCTCATGGGGAAGAACTTCCTCCTCACCTCCAGCCTCAATCTCCCCACCTCCAGCTTCATTCCATTCCCCCTAGCCCTAGCACTACCTGACAGCCTCAGAAGTCCCTCCCCAGCCTTCCTGTAGCCCCCTTCAGATCCTGGAAGGCCACAATGAGGTCACCTGGGTGCCTTCTCTTCTCCAGACTGAACAGCCCCAACTCCTTCAGTCTGTCCTCATAGGAGAGGTGCTTCAGCCCTCTGCTCATCCTCCTGGCCCTTCTCTGGACACCTTCCAGCACCTCCACATCCCTCTTGGAATAGGGGCTCCAGAACTGGAGGCAGGACTCCTGGTATAAAGGGACAAGAATGGAGGCTTTCCCATCTTTCTGTAGCCTGGCAGGGAGGACTATAGTGCCTAAGTCCCATCTGCAACTGAAAGATAAATCACAGTTGTGTACACCCATATGTGCAGTTGGAAAAAATAAGGCACAGGTTTACTTCTCAGAGGTCAAGACAGAATCACCAAGGTTGGAAGAGACCTCAAAGATCATCCAGTCCAGCCTGTCACCACAGACCTCAGGGCTAAACCTTTACAGCCATTCTTTAAGTGTCTCCCAACTCACTTCTGCTATAAATAACCACTTTCTGGGTATGGTGAGAAACAAGGTAGATGTGTAAGGTCTAAAAGAATTAGAATTGCAATTAACCAGGTTGGAAAAGACCTTCTAATTCAGGTAATTTACTTTATATGTTGAAGAGTATTAGAATAGAATAAACCAGGTTGGAAGAGACCTTCAAGATCATCACGTCCAACCTATCATCCAACACCACCTAATCAACTAAACCATGCAACCAAGCACCCTGTCATTACCTAGTTAGTAAAGTCTTTAGACATGAACATGTAGCTTTGTTTTCAGTTCTTTGAGTTATTTCTGAAGGGGGATTAATATTTAGAATCAGTAAGGTTGGAAAAGACCTCAGAGATCATCAAGTCCAACCTGTCACCCAACACCTCAGGACTAACTAAACCGTGGCTTCAAGTGCCACATCCAATCCCTTTTTGAACACCTCCAGGGATGGTGACTCCACCACCTCCCTGGGCAGCACATTCCAATGGCTAACAACTCTCTCAGTGAAGAACTTTCTCCTCACCTCCAGCCTAAACCTCCCCTGGCACAGCTTGAGACTGTGTCCTCTTGTTGTGGTGCTGCTTGCCTGGGAGAAGAGACCAACCCCCACCTGGCTACAACCTCCCTTCAGGGAGTTGTAGACAGCAATGAGGTCTCCCCTGAGCCTCCTCCAGGCTAAGCAGCCCCAGCTCCCTCCGCCTCTCCTCGTCCCACACACGGAAGCCAACGCTGCATCTTGTAAAAGATTAAAAGACACAACATGTGAAATCCTTGTCTTGCTCCCACCCTTTTGCCTGCTGCTGATACTGCTGTTTGTGTTAACTTCTGTCCTTGAAAACTCTGCTTTCTCTCCCATAACTGTTGCAGCGTTGCTTTGAAACCCGCTTTAAACATCTGTTTTCTCCTTCTACATTTTCTTTGTTAAATGCCCAGAAGCCTGACTTCTACAGCATTATAAAGGTATGCATTTCTGTGTCTCTCATTTACAAGCTTCAGATCAAGCTCATTCTGATGCCTCTTTATTGTTGCTCTCCTCTTTGTGCATGCAGCACGCAGCCTTTTGGCAGGTGCCGAGCGCTCTGCAGCACATAGTATCATAGTATCAGTCAGGGTTGGAAGGGGCCACAAGGATCATCTAGTTCCAACCCCCCTGCCACGGGCAGGGACACCCCACACTACATCAGCCTGGCCACAGCCTCATCCAGCCTGGGCTTAAACACCTCCAGGGATGGGGCCTCAACCACCTCCCTGGACAACCCATTCCAGGGCTTCACCACTCTCATGGGGAAGAACTTCCTCCTCACCTCCAGCCTCAATCTCCCCACCTCCAGCTTCATTCCATTCCCCCTAGTCCTATCACTCCCTGGGAGCCTGAGCAGTCCCTCCCCAGCCTTCCTTCAGCCCCCTTCAGATACTGGAAGGCCACAATGAGGTCACCTGGGAGCCTTCTCTTCTCCAGACTGAACAGCCCCAACTCCTTCAGTCTGTCCTCACAGGAGAGGTGCTCCAGCCCTCTGCTCATCCTCATGGCCCTTCTCTGGACTCCTTCCAGCACCTTCAGATCCCTCCTGGAATAGGGGCTCCAGAGCTGGAGGCAGGACTCCAGGTGGGGTCTCAGCAGAGCTGAGCAGAGGGGGAGAATCACCTCCCTTGCCCTGCTGGCCACACTTCTCCTGATGCAGCCCAGGATCTGATTGGCTTTGTGGGCTGCAAGTGCACACTGAGAGCTCCTGTTGAGCTTCTTGTCCACCAGCACATAGATCTTTATAGGCTGGCTTAGGGATGAAACAGAGCTGGCAAATACAGCATAAAGTAGGAATCACTGTGTGCTTGCAGCCTAATTAATTTAATCATGTAGTCAGTGTAATAAAAATGAAGTATGCAGGCATGTTCAGGGGACTGCTGGCATGCACAACCTGAGCTGTAGATGCTAGGGTTGGGTTTTTTTTTGCCTCCTTCTAATTTCTCTCTCTTGTCACAGGACTCAAGAGCTTATTACCATTTGCTGAACCAAGTTGCCCCCAAGGGAGATGAAGAAGGCATTCCAGCTATTACTATTGACATGTCAGGATTAAGGGTAAGAGGAGATAAGTTGTTTATTTGGAGCCTCATTTTCTGTCTGCAGCTTGCACTGCTGGCCAGCAGAGTGGCCCTGGGGTGCCAGAGCAGCAAACTCTCTTTAGCACTGCCACACAAGCTTGTGTTTCAGAAATGCACAGTTTCCAAAGAGCTGAGTGATGTGCTTTGCCTCTCATTAGATATCATCACTGAGAATGGCTGTTAAACCACACTGATGAACTACTAACATGTAACAAGGGTGTTTAAATAGGTTGATTTGGGAATCACATCAAACTATCCCATTTGTCAACTTGAGAGAACCCCAACATTTGCCTGTCCCAGAGCCCAGGATTCTTGCTGGAACTATGTGGCAAAATTAACCTCCACTTTTCCAGTGCCTCAATAAGGCCTTGCTCAATATGGACACAGCTCAGAAAGTGACCATCAAATTAAACCCTAAAATGGTTTAACTGTTCAAGATAGAACAGATTCAGGATTGCTGGTGATGAATGCACTGACTTGAAGGTCACAGGATGCCAGGGATTGGAAGGGAGATCAAGTCCAACAGCCCTGTCAGAGCAGGACCATAGAATCCAGTGCAGGTCTCATAGTCTTGAAAGCCTCCAGGGAAGGAGACTCCACAACCTCTCTGGGGAGCCTGCTCCAGTGCTCTGTGACCCTTAAAGTAAAGAAGTTCTTCCTCATGTTGATGCAGTGTACATCCATTGCCCCTTGTCCTAGCACAGGGTGCAAGGAGAAGAGGCTGTCCCTTCCTTCTTGACACCCAGCCCTCAGATTTATAAACTTCTATTAAATACCCTCTCAGTCTGCCCCAGCTCTCTCAGTCTCTCCTCACAAGGCAGTGCTCCAGTCTCTTAATCATCCTTGTAGCCCTCCACTGGAGTCTCTCATGTAGATCCCTGCCCCTCTTAAACTGGGGAGCCCAAGACTGGATGCAGTAGTCCAACCTGTCACCTGAGACCTTGTGACTACTAAAGCTTGGCACCAAGTGCCATGTCCAGTCCCCTCTTGAACACCTCCAGGGACGGGGACTCCACCACCTCCCTGGGCAGCACATTCCAGTGGGCAATCACTCTTTCTGGGAAGAACTTTAACCTCCAGCCCAAACTTCCCCTGGCATGGCTTGAGACTGTGTCCTCTTGTTCTGGTGCTGGGTGCCTGGGAGAAGAGACCAACCCCCACCTGGCTACAACCTCCCTTCAGGGAGTTGTAGAGAGCAAGAAGGTCTCCCCTGAGCCTCCTCTTCTCCAGGCTAAGCAACCCCAGCTCCCTCAGCCTCTCCTCATAGGGCTGTGCTCCAGACCTCTCCCCAGCCTCATTGCCCTGCTCTGGACACGTTCAAGAGTCTCAATATCCTTATGAAATTTAGGGGCCCAGAACTGGACACAGGACTCAAGGTGTGGCCTAACCATTGCTGAGTCCAGAGGCATAATGACCTCCCTCCTCCTGCTGGCCACACTATTTTTGATGTAGGCCAGGATGCCATTGTCCTCCTTGGCCACCTGGGGACGATGCTGCCTCATGTTCACCCTACTATCCACCCATACCCCCAGGTCCCTTTCTGCCTGGCTGCTCTCCAGCCACTCTGACCCCAGCCTGGAGCACTGCATGGGGTTGCTGTGGCCAGTATGTAGAACCTGGCACTTAGGTGTGTTAAAGCTACAGCTTATTGGGCAAAGCTCTTCATGCAGGCACCCTGTCTCTCAGAAGCTGCTTTGAAGCTGGCTGTTTCTGTCATTTGAGCCCTGCTTCATCAGTTCTAGCCCAAACAGGACTATCTTATCTCCCTAAGACTGCCTCCTTCAGCTCCCTGGCAGGCCAGCTTCCTGGGTCCTCATTTAACACAAACACCTGCTGATTGTCAATGACCTTGGTCTTGAAGTGTGCTAAATCACCTTGCTTGCCAGTCCCACGGCCAGCTCGCTGGTTTCAGGGCTCCTTTTCCTGGGGAACATGACGGTAAGAGCGGCGTGGGGAGGCGGAGGTGAAGCCTGATTGAAAGCGCAGTCCTGCTGCTAGGACTCTGTGGGGCAGAGCTGTAAATCTGACAAACCCCTGCTATAAGCACCCCTCCCCCCAGAGAGAGGCTGTGTGGGTGCTGCAGACTGAGGCTGATGGCTGTGTTTCCCCCCCGGTGCAGGAGAAGGACGATGTCCAGCGAGCGGAGCGCATGCTGCAGCAGGCGGAGCGCCTGGGCTGCCGGCAGTTCGTCACCGCCACCGACGTCGTCCAGGGCAACCCGAAGCTAAACCTGGCCTTCATTGCCAACTTGTTCAACAAATACCCTGCCCTGCATAAGCCAGAGAACCAAGACATCGACTGGACCTCTATTGAAGGTAAGGAAAATGAGGAGTTGTGGTGGGTTGAAATTCCTCCCTCCACCCCCCTTCCCCCCGGCCCCAGCATTAGGCTGGATGTTGGGAAGAAGTTCTTCCCAGAAAGAGAGATTGGCCTTTGGAATGTGCTGCCCAGGGAGGGGATGGAGTCACCATCCCTGGGAGTGTTTAGGAAGAGACTGGATGAGGCACTTGGTGCCATGGTTAATTGATTAGGTAGGGTTGGCTGATAGGTTGGACTCGATCTCGAAGGTCTTTTCCAAGCTGGTTAATTTTCTGTTGTTCTAACATTAACTTTGCCAGACCAGCTCAGCTGGAAGCAAATGAAAGCTGTATCTAAAGGCAAAACTCCAATCCACATTGGAATGCAGTAAATATGTACAAAATATACACTCTTCACAGGTATCTACACTTAATAAACAGCACAAGAACCCCCCCTGGCCAAGGACCAGAGGAAGCTACTAGCTTCACCCTTTTTGCCCCCACCCATGTGGTTACTTGTGCCACAGTATCCCCAGCTCTGACATGGTGATGCTTTAACCTCACTTTAGCATTACAATTAACCAGGTTGGAAAAGACCTTCTAATTCAGGTAACTTACTTTACATGCTAAAGAGTGTTAGTTAGTAAAGTCTCTAAACACTAACATGTAGCTTTATTTCAGTTCTTAGAGTTATTTCTGAAGGGGGATTAACATTTAGAATCATAGAATCAATAAGGTTGGAAAAGACCTCAGAGATCATCAAGTCCAACCTAGCACCCAGCACCTCAGGACTAACTAAACTACGGCTTCAACACCTCAGGACTATCTAAACCATGGCACCAAGTGCCACATCCAATCCCTTTTTGAGCACCCCCAGTGATGGTGACTCCACCACCTCCCTGGGCAGCACATTCCCATGGCCAGTCTCTCTTTCTGGGAAGAACTTTCTCCTCACCTCAAGCTTAATCTTCCCCTGGCACAGCATGAGACTTTATGCCCTTGGGATGTACTTTCACTGCAGCCTTAACAAAATGAGGCTGCTTTTTACCTGCATGGAGCTTCTTGGGGGGGGGCCTGTTCAGTGCACAGCATGCTAAACAAAAATGTTTGTGGGGTGTCTGAACCAGTATCAGAGTATCAGTCAGGGTAGGAAGGGACCACAAGGATCAGCCAGTTCCAACCCCCCTGCCATGGGTAGGGACACCCCACACTAGTATGGACTACTGAGCCTGCTTGTGAGTTGAAAGTGGGGTTGATCTGGCATTCCCCTTCATTTAGCATATCACTTGAAAATTAGGGCTTGCAGAACCCTGCTGCCTTCTTGCTCTGCATTGGGGTCAGGACCACCATGGTGTGGATCATTTCCTGAGCTTCAGGTCCTCCTGGGTTGCCCAGGGAGGTGGTAGAAGCCCCATCCCTGGAGGTTTTTAAGGCCAGGCTGGTTGTGGCTCTGAGCAACCTGATGTAGTAAGGTCTCCCTGCCCATGGCAGGGGGGTTGGAACTGGGTGATCCTTGAGTTCCCTTCCAGCCCTAACAATTCTATGGTTCTCAGCCTCACAGTGAAACTGTGCTAAGGCACAGGCTGTTCTCAAATCCTTGAAGACCTTTCAAAGCCAGTCTGCCCATAATACTGTAATACATAAGGCATGAAGAAATGCTACCTGCTGCACTGTGCTCCCTTGTTTCATGTCAGCCAGTGTCTCCTGCTGTTTATGGTTCAGTGCACTGTAAAGTCAGAGTTATGGTTTCATCCCAAGACACTTTGCTGGAGTGTAGTGTTTTACAGGTCTGTTGTTGCTCTCTGCAACTACCTTAAGGGAGGTTGTAGACAGGCAGAGGCTGGTCTCCTCTCCCAGGCAACCAGCACCAGAACAAGAGGACACAGTCTCAGGCTGTGCCAGGGGAGGTTTAGGTTGGAGGTTAGGAGGAAGTTGTACACAGAGAGTGATTGCCCATTGGAATGGGCTGCCTGGGGAGGTGGTGGAGTCACCATCATTGGAGGTGTTCAGGAGGAGACTTGATGAGGTGCTTGGTGCCATGGGTTTGTTGATTAGGTGGTGTTGGGTGATAGGTTGGATGCAATGATGAGAGCTCCCTAACAGAGAGGGACCTGGGGGTGCTGATTGACAGCTGCCTAAACATGAGCCAGCAGTGTGCCCAGGTGGCCAAGAGGGCCAATGGCATCCTGGCCTCCATTAGGAACAGTGTGGCCAGCAGGAGCAGGGAGGTCATTGTGCCCCTGGACTCAGCACTGGTTAGGCCACACCTTGAGTCCTGTGTCCAGTTCTGGGCCCCTCAGTTTAGGAAAGATGTTGAGTTGCTGGAAGGTGTCCAGAGAAGGGCAACAAAGCTGGGGAGGGGTTTGGAGCACAGCCCTGTGAGGAGAGGCTGAGGGAGCTGGGGTTGCTTAGCCTGGAGAAGAGGAGGGAGGCTCAGGGGAGACCTTATTGCCCTCTCCAACTCCCTGAAGGGAGGTTGTAGCCAGGTGGGGGTTGGTCTCTTCTGCCAGGCAACCAGCACCAGAACAAGAGGACACAGTCTCAAGCTGTGCCAGGGGAAGTTTAGGCTCTGGTGAGGAGAAAGTTCTTCACTGAGAGAGTCATTAATCATTGGAATGTGCTGCTCAGGGAGGTGGTGGAGTCCCCATCCCTGGAGGTGTTCAAGAGGGGATTGGATGTGGCACTTGGTGCCATGGTCTAGTCATGAGGTCTGTGTTGATAGGTTGGACTCGGTGATCCTTGAGGTCTTTTCCAACCTTGGTGATGCTGTGATCTTGAAGGTCTCTTGCAACCTGGTTTATTCCATTCTACCTGTTGCTTTAGGTGAGACAAGGGAAGAGAGGACCTTCAGGAACTGGATGAACTCCCTAGGTGTTAATCCACGTGTGAACCACTTGTATAGGTAAGAGGAGGTGGTATTGCTCATCGAGAGGATAAATGTAGCCAATAATTGCTTACAAAACCACTTTTTGACCCTATAAGAATATACACTTCCTTTTTTTTTTGTGAGGAAACTAAGTTTCCCTCTACTAAGAGTTGACTTTTCCTCTGTTCTTTGGGCAATGATGCATCTTTTTGTTGTTGTTGTTGTTTGCAGTGACCTATCAGATGCCTTGGTTATCTTCCAGCTCTATGAAAAGATCAAAGTGCCAGTGGACTGGAACCGAGTGAACAAACCACCATATCCTAAATTGGGTGGCAATATGAAGAAGGTAGGAAGAGCTGGAGAGTTGCTTCAGCAGTGATTCCTTATCCTCAGTGGGTGTCTGTGTAAATTCATGGAATCAATAAGGTTGGAAAAGACCTCAGAGATCAGCAAGTCCAACCTGTCACCCAGCACCTCAGGACTAACTAAACCATGGCTTCAAGTGCCATGTCCAGACCCCTCTTGAACATCTCCAGGGATGGTGACTCCACCACCTCCCTGGGCAGCACATTCCAATGGCTAACAACTCTCTGAAGAACTTTCTTCTCACCTCCAGCCTAAACCTCCCCTGGCACAGCTTGAGTCTGTGTCCTCTTGTTCTGCTGCTGGTTGCCTGGGAGAAGAGGCCAACCCCCACCTGGCTACAACCTCCCTTCAGGTAGCTGCAGAGAGTGAGGAGGTTTCCCCTGAGCCTCTTCTTCTCCAGGCTAAGCAACCCCAGCTCCCTCAGCCTCTCCTCACAGGGCTGTGCTCAAGGCCTCTCCCCAGCCTCGTTGCCCTTCTCTGGACACCTTCAAGTGTCTCAATGTCTTTCTTAAACTGAGGAGCCCAGAACTGGACACAGGACTCAAGGTGTGGCCTAACCAGTGCAGTGTACAGGGGCAGAATGACCTCCCTGCTCCTGCTGGCCACACTCTTCCTGATGCAGGCCAGGATGCCATTGGCCTTCTTGGCCACCTGGGCACACTGATGGCTCATATTCAGCCAGATGTCAACCAGTACCCCCAGGTCCCTTTCTGCCTGGCTGCTCTCCAGCCCCTCTGACCCCAGCCTGTAGCACTGCATGTGGTTCTTGTGACCAAAGTGCAGCACCTGGCACTTGGACTTGCTGAATGCCATCCTGTTGGACTCTGTCCAGCCTGTCAAGGTCCCTCTGCAGAGCCCTTCTACCCTCTAATACACCTGCCCCCAGCTTGATGTCATCTGCAGATTTACTGATGATGGGTTCAACCCCCTCATCCTGATCATCAATAAAGATTTTGGACAGGATGGGACCCAGCACTGATCCTTGGGGCACACCACTAGTGCCTGGCTGCCAGCTGGATGTGGCAGCATTCACCACTGTTTCAAGCAGCAATGTGGGCACTGCTGTTGCTCCCTAGTACAGCACATTAAATGATGAAGACTTTTTTGCCTGGTCAGTGAATAATTTTTCCTCCAAGAAAGGAAACACACATTTGACTCCCTGGCTCCATTGACAGGAGGACAATATCTGTGAAGTAAAAAGCCTTGACACTTTTTCTGTCAATATTTAACAGCTGTGTTTGCAGATCACTTCTGCTCCTGTCTTGGTCACTAACTTTTTAATGCATCTTCTCTGTGAGTCACATGGAACCTGCTTAATTGCAGCTCTCTGGATCACTGCCCTCTGCATCAAGTGAAGGCAGTGATGATAAGCAGTCTTGACCAGATGCCTCAAGAAGTGATCACAGATTTGCTGCTAACTACACAGCTTTCCCCCAGCTATCAGGATGAGTAATTCCCCCCAGTTAGGCCAGAGTGATTACCTGACCTAAGCTATTGACTGGGACACTAATCCTTTATCTCAGCGCACTGCCATGGTGATGGAGGTACCCCTGAGCCATGGATTGGTATTTTACAAGGTAATTGGTTTTTTTGGGGGCCCTGATGATGAAGTAGAGCATTTCCTCCTGTGTTAACTGTTTACCATGGTACTTCAGGGATGGAGCTGGCTGCTGGTGGCATTATCCCAGAGCCCCCCCCGAAGCAGCTTCTGCTTGCCTAGGGTGATCTGGTCTAAGTGATCCAAAGAATTTCAAGTTACAGTGTCTTGGCTTTAGTTTTACATACTTCTTTGGGGACCATACTAATCAATCCTGTCTTCCACAGCTTGAGAACTGCAACTATGCAGTGGAACTGGGGAAGAATCAGGCCAAGTTTTCCCTCGTTGGCATCGCTGGGCAAGATCTGAATGAAGGGAATCGAACGCTGACGCTGGCCTTAGTCTGGCAGCTGATGAGAAGGTATGGCAGGCAGACCCCAGCTTCACAGTGTGTGGCTGCACTTGGTTTGCATGCTAACAGTTTTCCTGCTGCTATCTATGGGCTGCAGCTTGCTCACTTGTTTACACTTCTATGCAAAGAACAGAATAGAATAGACCAGGTTGGAAGAGACCTTCAAGATCATGGCGTCCAACCCATCAACCAATCCAACCCACCCAAACAGCTAACCCATGGCACCAAGCACCCCATCAAGTCTCCTCCTGAACACCTCCAGTGATGGTGACTCCACCACCTCCCTGGGCAGCCCATTCCAATGGCCAATCTCTCTTTCTGTGAAGAACTTCTTCCTACCATCCAGCCTAAACCTCCCCTGGCACAGCTTGAGACTGTGTCCTCTTTTTCTGGTGCTGGTTGCCTGGGAGAAGAGACCAACCCCCACCTGGCTACAACCTCCCTTCAGGGAGTTGTAGAGAGCAAGAAGGTCTCCTCTGAGCCTCCTCCTCTCCAGGCTAAGCAACCCCAGCTCCCTCAGCCTCTTCTCATAGGGCTTGTGCTTGAGACCTCTCCCCAGCTTTGTTGCCCTTCTCTGGACTTGTTCCAGCACCTCAATATCTCTCCTATACTGTGGTGCCCAAAATGGAACACATCACTCAAGGTGCAACCTCACCAGTGCTGAGTACAGTGGGCAAATCACCTCTCTAGTTCTGCTGGCCACCCTATTCCTGATGCAGGCTAGGATGCTGTTGGCCTTCTTGGCCACTCAGGCACTCTGCTGAAATTCAGGATGTGATCAGGGGGCACATTGTCTTGTGGGCAAGGCCATTACAGTGAGCTCAAGCAGAAGATTATTATTGTCACTATCTGTGGAGCATGAATAAATGGTCATTGCATGGAAGAGAGAAAAAGAAGTTGGAGGGTCTCAGTGTCAGGGAAAGTGGAGAATGTACCAGAGAGAGAGAATTGATGTAGAAGTTTTGTAATCTGCTACCTGAAGCAGATCACACCTCAGAAGCTCTTCCCCCTTGAGCATACTTCTGTGTGTGTGTCCATTTAAGAGCTCTACCATTGGGTGTGGAGACCTAATAGTTAGGAACTGAGTAAAATAGAATTAACCAGGTTGGAAAAGACCTTTGAGATCATTGAGCCCAACCTGTCACCCAACACCATCTAATCAACTAAACCATGGCACCAAGTGCCTCATCCAGGCTCTTCCTAAACACCTCCAGTGATGGTGACTCCACCACCTCCCTGGGCAGCACATCCCAATGGCCAATCTCTCTTGCTGAGAACAAACTAAATGGAGTCTATAAAACAAGGTTTTTCAGGCAGGTAATTAATCTAGGCATGTGGTGGTTACTTGAGATCAATTTGATGTCTTCCTATGGTGTGTGCTGACAGCATAATCCAAGCTTATGTTCATGCAGAAGGTCAGTCTTAGAGAAGCATAACAATACCCTTCTGGCCTTAAATTTAGCCACAATAACTCTTTGCAGTGCTACAGGCTGGGATCAGAGAGGCTGGAGAGCAGCCAGGCAGAAAGGGACCTGGGGGTACTGGTTGATAGTAGGCTGAACATGAGCCAGCAGTGTGCCCAGGAAGACCAATGGCATCCTGGCCTGTATCAGGAACAGTGTGGCCAGCAGGAGCAGGGAAGTCATTGTGCCCCTGGACTCAGCACTGGTTAGGCCACACCTTGAGTCCTGTGTCCAGTTCTGGGGCTCTCAGTTTAGGAAAGATGTTGAGTTGTTGGAATGTGTGCAGAGAAGGGCAACAAAGCTGGGGAGGGGTTTGGAGCACAGCCCTGTGAGGAGAGGCTGAGGGAGCTGGGGTTGCTTAGCCTGGAGAAGAGGAGGCTCAGGGGAGACCTTCTTGCTGTCTACAGCTCTCTGAAGGGAGATTGTAGCCGGGGGGGGTTGGTCTCTTCTCCAAGGCAACCAGCACCAGAACAAGAGGACACAGTCTCAAGGTGCACCAGGGGAGATTTAGGCTGGATGTTAGGAAGAAATTCTTCCCAGCAAGCGAGATTGGCCATTGGAATGTGCTGCCCAGGGAGGTGGTGGAGTCACCATCACTGGAGGTGTTTAGGAAGAGACTTGATGGGGTGCTTGGTTTAGTTGATTAGATGGTGTTGGGTGATAGGTTGGACTCAAAGGTCTCTTCCAACCTGGTTTATTCTATTCTAATGTCAGTCATTATTTTTTCTAGGACTATGACAGTGAGTCACTTACACCAAGGTCCACTAGGAAGGACCTTTTGGGAAGTCTGAGTATCCAAAGCTTTTGATCCTCCTAAAACAGTGATCAGAGAGCTGGGGACTAATTATATCAGAATAATTATGTTATGATGTAAATTATATACACTGTGTGTTTGGGAAGCAGGGGAGTATCAGATGTAAGAGCACTGTTGGGGTGGTCCCAGTCAGCTGCACATGTAGTCTTCTATATGTGCTTGTGAGGCTGTGAGAAAATGCATTGACCCTGGCTTCCCTCTTGAAGGTACACCCTGAATATCCTTGAAGACATTGGTGGTGGAGAGAAGGTCAATGATGAAATCATTGTCAGCTGGGTCAATGAGACACTTACTGCAGCTGGGAAGGATTCAACCATCTCCAGTTTCAAGGTACAGTTTTTTTTCATAGAATCAATAAGGTTGGAAAAGACCTCAGAGATCATCAAGTCCAACCTAGCACCCAACATCTCAGGACTAACTAAACCATGGCTTCAAGTGCCACATCCAGTCCCCTCTTGAACACCTCCAGGGATGGGAACTCCACCACCTCCCTGGGCAGCACATTCCATTGGCCAATCACTCTTGCTGTGAAGAACTTTTTCCTCATCTGGAGCCTAAACTTCTCCTGGCACAGCTTGAGACTGTGTCTTCTTGTTCTGGTGCTGGTTGCCTGGCAGAAGAGACCAACCCCCAGCTGGCTCCAACCTCCCTTCAGGGAGTTGTAGACAGCAAGAAGGTCTCCCCTGAGCCTCCTCTTCTCCAGGCTAAGCAACCCCAGCTCCCTCAGCCTCTCCTCACAGGGCTGTGCTCCAAGCCTCTCTCCAGCCTCATTGCCCTTCTCTGGACATGTCCAAGTGTCTCAATATCCCTATTAAATTGAGGGGCCCAGAACTGGACACAAATGAAGGTATTAAAAAGAACAATGGTGATATGTTTATAATCTGGCAGTGCCCTTCAGGGATGCCCTGCCCTGCTTTGCAAGGCACCATCCAAACACAGAGGTGGACCAATTCTAGGGAGCTTCCAACGTTGCTGATTCACCTGTGATGCTTCCCAGGCTGGGAAAGGCTCAGTGGGTGTAAATGAGCAGCTTGCACCAGGCAAGGATAGATCCATCAGGTCTCATGTAATGAGCTCAGGAGTAGCACATCTGGTCTCCCTCACACCTCCCACTAGTAGAAGTGTATTGTCATCTCCCTACAGGAAGCTCCATCTTTTGCTTTAATGATGTCTCATCCATTGGGGGTAAAAAACATCCTTGAAAGGGTTCTTAGTCTGCCTTACATGAAAAATAATGCTAAGTAGCCCTTTGTGAAGGTCTAAAGGGCTGCCTGTGGCTCTTCAGACCAGTCTCTGGCTTTGTGGGAGGTGTGTCATCCTGTTCTTGCATCTAACTCTTTCTCATCTATGCAGGACAGCAAAATCAGCACCAGCATGCCAGTCCTGGATCTCATTGATGCCATTCAACCAGGATCAATCAAGTATGACCTGTTGAAAACAGAAGATCTGAATGAAGAGGAGAAACTAAACAATGCTAAGTATGTTAAGTGACACCTCACATTAACTTGAGCTGCTCAGGCTTGCCTGACTGCCTTTGAAAGCTACTCTGCCATCATTCTCATCTGGCACAGCCTCAGCTGAGAAATACCTTGAGTCAGAAGCATGAAGGCTAGGAGTTTCCCCCACAGCAAACTCCTGGCCAAGCTGTCAGCCCATGGCTTGGATGGGAGCACACTGCAATGGGTTAGGAACTGGCTGGAGGCTGAGCCCAGAGAGTGGTGGTGAATGGTGCCACAGCCAGCTGGCAGCCAGGCACCAGTGGTGTGCCCCAGGGATCAGTGCTGGGCCCTGTGCTCTTTAACATCTTTATTGATGATCTGGATGAGGGCATTGAGTCCATCATCAGTAAATTTGCAGATGACACCAAGCTGGGGGCAGGAGTTGATCTGCTGGAGGGCAGAGAGGCTCTGCAGAGAGACCTGGACAGGCTGGACAGATGGGCAGAGTCCAAGGGCAGGAGATTGAACACATCCAAGTGGCAGGTTCTGCACATTGGCCACAGCAACCCCATGCAGTGCTACAGGCTGGGGTCAGAGTGGCTGAGAGCAGCCAGGTAGAAAGGGACCTGGGGGTGCTGGTTGATGGTAGGCTGAACATGAGCCTGCAGTGTGCCCAGGCAGCCAAGAGGGCCAATGGCATCCTGGCCTGCATCAGGAACAGTGTGGCCAGCAGGAGCAGGGAGGTCATTCTGCCCCTGGACTCAGCATTGGTTAGGCCACATCTTGAGCCCTGTGTCCAGTTCTGGGCTCCTCACTTTGGGAAAGATGTTGAGTTGCTGGAAGGTGTCCAGAGAAGAGCAACGAAGTTGGTGAGGGGTTTGGAGCACAGCCCTGTGAGGAGAGGCTGAGGGAGCTGGGGTTGCTCAGCCTGGAGAAGAGGAGGCTCAGGGGAGACCTTCTTGCTGTCTACAACTTCCTAAAGGGATGTTGTAGACAGGCAGAGGTTGGTCTCTTCTCCCAGGCAGCCAGCACCAGAACAAGAGGACACAGTCTCAAGCTGTGCCAGGGGAGGTTTAGGTTGGGTGTTAGGAAGAAGAGAGAGAGATTGCCCCTTGGAATGGGTTGCCTGGGGAGGTGGTGGAGTCACCATCCCTGGAGGTGTTCAGGAGGAGACTTGCTGGGGTGCTTGGTGCCATGGGTTAGTTGTTTAGGTGGATTGGATTGGTTGATGGGTTGGATGCGATGATCTTGAAGGTCTCTTCCAACCTGGTTTATTCTATTCAGTTAAAAAGATCATGAGTGGAAATTGTGTGTCATGTTGTAACTCCTGCTTTGCCAATCAATTGACTTCCCAAGTTCCTCTCTTCTCTTATTAAAACTGTTTTGGAGAGGAAGGGGAAAATGCCAACAACAGTGAAGTGTGGTTAGAGGTTATGACACCTCTTCAGTCAGATAGAGGTGGAACAAGGGCATATGTGAGAGAGAAGGGGGAGGACAGGATTTGTGCCTGAAAGCCTGGATTTATGGATATGGATATTGATTTTTATTCTTTCCCCAGAGTGCAAACCATTTCCTAGCACAGAGCTATTCCTGGGGGCACCTCCCTTTCCTTTCAAGAGTTACAGAGATGACCTCCTGGTCTGGTCCTCAGTTTAGCTTCTCTTTTGCTATGTGCAGCTAAAAACCAGGATGACTTATTTAAGACAATCAAAGTTACCATCACTTTTGTGAAGACTTTCCCCCACTTGTTCTTTTTTCCCTTCCATTTCCTACCCTCTGTTCTCTCTCTTTCCATGCAAGCCTGCATGTGCTGATTTTCATACTGAACTTTATGAGCCCTCTTATTTTTGGCCTCTTTTCCCCTCCATTTCTCCCCATCCCTCCCAAATATTTTCCCTCTGTATTTTGGGGAGGATTTCAGAAGTTTGTGTTCTGAAGTGGGGGGTTAAAGAATGGCCTTTCCTGTATCTTTTTGAATGCCCTTTTTTTCTTATGGAGCACAGCCAGTAGCTGTGTGACAGTGCCCTCTAAGCAGGGAGATGGGAAGGTCAGCTTGCAGATTCTGAGTGTGACTCAAGCAGAAGAGCAGTCCCTGGATGTTTAGTTCCAACCACACTGTTTTCCCACTAAAATCAGCCTTCTGCTTTCTGTCCTTGTGGATTTAGAATCACAGAATCAATGAGGCTGGGAAAAAAACCTCAGAGTTCATCAAGTCCACCCTACTACCCAGCACCTCATGACTACTAAACCATGGCTTCAAGTGCCACATCCAATCCCCTCTTGAACACCTCCAGGGATGGTGACTCCACCACCTCCCTGGGCAGCACATTCCAATGGCCAATCACTCTAGCTGTGAAGAACTTCTTCCTCACCTGGAGCCTAAACTTCTCCTGGCACAGCTTGAGACTGTGTCCTCTTGTTCTGGTGCTGGTTGCCTGGGAGAAGAGACCATAACCTTATTTACATGCAAGGAGCAAGACAGAGAGATGGAGGGGTGACAAGACTGGAAAAGCTGGTTGTAAGGATATCCTTTCAGGGGGTTGGACTCTAAATGTTTGATGCCAATGTTTGCTGCAAGTAATCAGTGCTCTCTGACCATCAGGCAATACATGCTGTCTCTTACTGGAAATGTAGTTCCCTATGACCTGTCTCATACTCTCCTAGATAAAAGTTTAATTTCTATGGATCAGTGAGAAAGTTCCCAACCCACTCAGGTACTCAATACAGAATTAACCAGGTGGGAAAAGACCTTTGAGATCAAGTCCAACCTACCACCCAACATCATCTAATCAACTGAACCATGGCACCAAGTGCCTCATTCAGTCTCTTCCTAAACACCTCCAATGATGGTGACTCCACCACCTCCTCAGGCAGCACATTCCAATGGCAAATCACTCTTTCAGGGAATAACTTCTTCCTGACATCCAGCCTAAACCTTCCCTGGTGCAGCATGAGACTGTGTCCTCTTCTTCTGGTGCTGCTTGCCTGGGAGAAGAGACCAACCCCCACTGGGCTACAACCTCCCTTCAGGGAGTTGGAGACAGCAAGAAGGTCTCCCCTGAGCCTCCTCTTCTTCAGGCTAAGCAACCCCAGCTCCCTCAGCCTCTCCTCACAGGGCTGTGCTCCAAACCCCTCCCCAGCTTTGTTGTCCTTCTCTGGACACCTTCCAGCAACTCAACATCTTTCCTAAACTGAGGGGCCCAGAACTGGACACAGGACTCAAGGTGTGGCCTAACCAGTGCTGAGTCCAGCAGCAGAATGACTTTTCTCCTCCTGCTGGCCACACTGTTCCTGATGCAGGCCATACTGATCATGTAGAAAAACCTCTGAAGAGAAAGAAAACAAGTGGTGCTGCACTAACTTCCTGTTCTGTGTCTCTTCCCCCCCTGCACTGCAGGTATGCCATCTCCATGGCGAGGAAAATCGGAGCCAGAGTCTACGCCCTTCCCGAAGACCTGGTGGAAGTGAAGCCCAAAATGGTCATGACAGTGTTTGCTTGCCTGATGGGCAAAGGCATGAAGCAAGTTTAAAGCACAGAGGACTTGTAGTGCTGCCTGGTATTCCCCCTCCTGGTCTCCTCCACATGAATGCTGTTCTCTGTGCCAGGGAACGCCGCAGCCTGCTCGTGCTCTCAAGGCAGGGATGCTGCACACACTTCCACATCAGGAAAGATTTGTCTGTCCAGGCTGTGTTTTGTTTGGAACTGTTCTGTGCTTCATTTCTTGCCTTGTTTTCCACTGTGCTAGTCATAACCATTTCATATTCCTCAACAAGATCTCCCTAGTGAGACTTAGACATATCCCTTTATTGATGGCCACCAGGGTTTCCTGTTAGAGGTCACCTGCAGCCCTTCCTCTGGGGAGGGACAGGCACCTTTCAGGATGATGAAATGCTCTATACTGCTGCTGCCTGAAAATGCCTTTATGCTTTGGGTAGCATCTCTGCCCTGCTTGCCTTCAGTTTGCACCCAGGAGAACACCACAGGTTTTCCCAGGCCCATGCAAATATTGATGACTCTGGTTTTGGAAGGGTAAGATTCTCTTCAGAAATATTTGGGGGGTGGAGGGAGGGGGGAAAAGAGAAGTGTTTGGGGTCTGCAGTGTGTTGCTGGCATGTGAACTGAGGGTTACTTTTGCCCTGCAAGTTCTCCCTCTGCTCTCTGTGGCATTACTCAGAGTACATTACCAGTCACTGGAAAAAAAAAACACCCAAATCCTAACTCAGTCCTCCAAGAATACCTTGGGAAAGGATAACTCATTTTTGTGTCATAATGCACTTAAACCATAAGCAGAGGGCAAAGCATGAGTGAGATTCAAAGTGTGATCAAGCAACCAAGTGAGTAGCAAGATGAGAGGAAGGGAACCACAGGGACACAGAACAACATCCCTGCAAAAATAGGTTCTGTTAGCTTCACAGACTTGCACTCAAAGGCTGTGGCCCTGATGCAGGAGAGCATTTGAATCTGTGCTTGCACATGGAGCAGCTACTACAATGCTTCCCTGAACTCCAGCTGGGATCCTCCCCACAGCTTTGTGGCTAACACAGTGCTGTAAGCTTGCTCTGCTGAGGACCAAGTCCTGTCTGTGGATAGCCAGTAGGATATCTTGGCACTGAATCCATTTCCTTGGCCTGAGTCATTCACTGTGCCTGGCCTTTACAGGGATGTTCCTGTGGTGAAATGCAGGAGGAGGGAATCTTGCCTTAATGCAATCCTGTTGACACAGTCTCTGTTCCCTCCCTCTCCCTTCCCTCCTGTTCAGCCCCTTTGGAATTGCCTTAATAAAGAACCAATATTCAATGATGTGAGAAGTGTCTCCAAATAAAATGTTCTCTAAAGCCAAATGTGTGCTCTCTGCTTCCAGCCATGCAGGTGCTCAGGGGGGAGTGTGTCTTGTAGACTATCATACTCTCCATAGTCAGGTTTGGAAGGGAGCACAAGGATCATCTAGTTCCAACCCCCCTGCCATGGGCAGGGACACCCCACACTACATCAGCCTGGCCAGAGCCACAGCCAGCCTGGGCTTAAACACCACCAGGGATGGGGCCCCAACCACCTCCCTGGGCAACCCATTCCAGGGCTTCACCACTCTCATGGGGAAGAACTTCCTCCTCACCTCCAGCCTCAATCTCCCCACCTCCAGCTTCATTCCATTCCCCCTAGTCCTATCACTCCCTGAGATCCTGAGCAGTCCCTCCCCAGCCTTCCTCTAGGCCCCCCTTCAGATACTGGAAGGCCACAATGAGGTCACCTGGGAGCCTTCTGCAGACTGAACAGCCCCAACTCCTTCAGTCTGTCCTCACAGGAGAGGTGCTCCAGCCCTCTGATCATCCTCATGGCCCTGCTCTGGACACCTTCCAGCACCTCCAGATCCCTCTTGCAATAGGGGCTCCAGAACTGGAGGCAGGACTCCAGGTGGAGTCTCCCAGAGCTGAGCAGAGGGGGGAGAATCACCTCCCTTGCCCTGCTGGCCACACTTCTCCTGATGCAGCCCAGGATCTGATTGGCTTTGTGGGGCTGCAAGTGCACACTGAGAGCTCCTGGTGAGCTTCTCCTCCCCCAGCACCCCCCAAGTCTCTCTCCTCAGGGCTGCTTTCCAGCCAGTCCCTGCCCAGCCTGCATTTGTGCCTGGGATTGCCTCCACCCAGCTGAAGGACCCTGCCCTTGGTCTTGTTGAACCTCCTGAGGTTGGCTTGTGCCCACCTCTCCAGCCTGTCCAGGTCCCTCTGGATGGCCTCCCTTCCCTCCAGCCTGTCTGCTGCACCACACAGCTTGGTGCCATCAGCAAACTTGCTGAGGGTGCACTCAATGCCACTGTCCATGGCACCCACAAAGATGTTGAACAAGCCTGGTCCCAGGACTGATCCCTGAGGGACTCTGCTTGTCCCTGGCCTCCACTGGGACATGGAGCCATTGACAGCCACTCTTTGGGTGCAGCCATCCAGCCAGTTCCTTATCCATCTAGTGGTCCAATAGCTGAAACAGGGACAGATTTTTAAACCCAACACAACTGTGGGCTACATAAAGATGTATCTTCCATATTGTTATTGAATCACAGAAACAATAAGGTTGGAAAAGAGCTCAGAGGTCATCAAGTCCAACCTGTCACCCAACACCTCAGGACCAACTTGGCCTCCCGTGCCATGTCCAATCCCTTTTTGAACACCTCCAGGGATGTTTACTTCACCATGTGGAGCAAGGAGAGGAGAGAGATTGGCCATTGGAATGTGCTGCCCAGGGAGGTGGTGGAGTCACCATCCCTGGAGGTGTTCAAGAGGGGATAGGACATGGCACTTGAAGCCATAATTGAATAGTCTTGAGGTGTTGGGTGACAGGTTGGACTTGATGATCTCTGAGGTCTTTTCCAACCCTATTGATTCTATGATTCTATGATCACAAGGAGGTGCCCTTGCCCCAAACTCAGAGGTGGACAAGAGGGAAGAAGTAGATGATGGGTGGGAGATGGTAGCAGCAGCAGAGTGGGAGGTAGGGCTTTTCCTTTGGTTCCAAACTACTGCAGGCACTTGGTATTGCAAAGGCAAGATGCACTTTTCAGACCTTGCTCTTCCACCAGCCCACAGCAATTCAGTTCAGGGGTAGGATTTTTAGAGGAGTCTGTTGACTGAGGGGTAGGGTGGAGAGGCTTTCACACATCATGCATTTCTCCTAGGCAAGATGTAGGACTTGAGGGGCCCTGGAGATTGCAAACTGCCCCCTACCTCCGGCTCCAGAGAGGGTCTGGGTGATGTATGCTGTTATTCAGAACATGTTTTGTGAAGGGGGCTGATTTTCCCCCTCCTCAGCATCCCAGCACTGCAGCCACACACCCTGCCATACAGCACTCCTCCCCGTAGCCAGTCCCCTGTCCCTAGGCTGCCTTTTGGGACACTGTTTCAGAGGCTCAGGCTGCAGCTCTGCACCGGCAGTGAGCCCTGGCACCGGTCCTAGCAGCAGTGCAGCAGGCAGAGCTAACCAGGAGATGGCAGTCACTCTATCTGCAGTCCTAGAGACTGGCATGCCTGAGCTCTGAAAACGCTCTCCTCTGGGAAATGGACTCAAACTGGGACATTTAACCCTAGGCAGAACACGAGCACCTGTCAGCATGCAAAGGGGCATAGGTTCTGTTGGCAGGGATACCACAATAAATGCCTTACCAGATCTTCCCAGGCAAGGTCATGGAACAGGTCATCCTGAGTGCAATCACACAGCACTTACAGCATGGCCAAGGGATCAGGCCCAGCCAGCATGGATTTAGGAAGGGCAGGTCCTGCCTCACCAACCTGATCTCCTTCTATGATCAGGTGACTGCCTGGTGGATGTGGGGCAGGCTGTGGATGTGGTCTGCCTGGAATTCAGCAAGGCCTTTGACACTGTCCCCCACAGCAAACTCCTGGCCAAGCTGTCAGCCCCTGGCTGGGACAGCAGCTCTCTGAGCTGGGTTAGGAACTGGCTGGAGGCTGAGCCCAGAGACTGGTGGTGAATGGTGCCACAGCCAGCTGGCAGCCAGGCACCAGTGGTGTGTCCCAAGGATCAGTGCTGGGCCCCATGCTCTTTAATATCTTTATTGATGATCTGGATGAGACATTGAGTCCATCATCAGTAAATTTGCAGATGACACCAAGCTGGGGGCAGGACTTGATCTGTTAGAGGGTTGAAGAGCTCTGCAGAGGGACCTGGACAGGCTGGACAGATAGGCAGAGTCCAAGGGCAGGAGATTGAACACATCCAAGTGCCAGGTTCTGCACTTTGGCCACAACAACCCCATGCAGTGCTACAGGCTGGGGTCAGAGTGGCTGGAGAGCAGCCAGGCAGAGAGGGACTGGAGGTACTGGGACAGTAGGCTGAACATGAGCCAGCAGTGTGCCCAGGTGGCCAAGAAGGCCAATGGCATCCTGGCCTGTATCAGGAACAATGTAGCCAGCAGGAGAAGGGAGGTCATTGTGCCCTGTGACTCAGCATTGGTTAGGCCACACCTTGAGTCCTGTGTCCAGTTCTGGGCCCCTCAGTTTAGGAAAGATGTTGAGATACTGGACGGTGTCCAGAGAAGGGCAACAAAGCTGGGGAGGGGCTTGGAGCACAGCCCTGTGAGGAGAGGATGAGGGAGCTGGGGTTGCTTAGCCTGGAGAAAAGAAGGCTCAGGGGAGACCTTCTTGCTGTCTACAACTACCTGAAAGGAGGTTGTAGCCAGGTAGGGGTTGGTCTCGTCTCCCAGGCAACCACCAACAGAACAAGAGGACACAGTCTCAAGCTGCACCAGGGGAGGTTTAGGCTGGATGTTAGGAAGAAATTCTTCCAGAAAGAGAGATTGGCCATTGGAATGTACTGCCCAGGGAGGTGGTGGAGTCACCATCACTGGAGGTGTTTAGGAAGAGACTGGATGAGGCACTTGGTGCCATGGTTTAGTTGATTAGATGATGTTGGGTGATAGGTTGGAATTGATGATCTTCAAGGTCTTTTCCAACCTGGTTAATTCCATTCCATTCTATTCTATTTTATTCTATTCTATTCTATTCTATTCTATTCTATTCTATTCTATTCTATTCTATTCTGTTCTATTCCATCCCATCCCATCCCATCCCATCCCATCCTATCCTATCCTATCCTATCCTATCCTATCCTATCCTATCCTATCCTATCCTATCCTATCCTATCCTATCCTATCTTCATCCTTATCTTTATAATCTCCCTTGATAAATGAAGCTATCCTGGACCTAAAGGTTTGGGAATAACTGCAGTCTGATAGAGGAGTTTAGCATGTTTGCTTTCCAATGCCCCACTGTTCAGTTCTGGTTTATTTGATGGGGTTGAGCTTTTGCTTGCATGAAATGGTAATAGGAGCCTGTAATAAAGCTCTGATCAGGTGCTGCAGGGGTTAAACCCATGGCAGATAGTACAAACCCCCAAGATCTGGAATGTTTTTGGCTGTTGCTTTCCTCCAGCTCTCCCTCCCTCCCTCTCTCTTAGAGAAAGCAGCTGTCTGTGGGATTGACTCCCAAATGAAGCTGGCTCTGTAAGCACTTCCATTATTGATTTTCATTGCACAATTAATCATGATTTTCAATGCTTCAGAAAAGCTCAAACACTCAGATGAATGAAAACAAAGCATCAGCAGTTAGGCTAACTAGGAGGAAGGGGGGGAAAAAAAGCCAACCACGAGGGCAATCAATCCACATGCTTCAGGGTACAGGCTGATCACCAGATGGACTCTGAAGGAAATAGCCCCCGACAGGGTAGTAAAGCATAATTAGGTGAATGATGAGGATTTTACACCTTCTTGTAAATCATCTAGCCCACCTAGAAATCATCATTCCTGGCCTCAGAAAGGGGGAAGCAAGCAGCATGGCTGGCTGCTCTGCTTTTGCACAGATAATCACAGAATCAGCAAGGTTGGAAGAGGCCTCAAAGATCATTGAGTCCAAGATGTCACTGCAGAGCTCATGACTAGACCATGGCACCAAGTGCCACATCCAATCCCCTCTTGAACACCTCCGTGGGCAGTGACTCCACCACCTCCCTGGGCAGCACATTCCAATGGCTAACAGCTCTCTCAGTGAAGAACTTTCTCTTCACCTCCAGCCTAAACCTCCCCTGGCGCAGCTTGAGACTGTGTCCTCTTGTTCTGGTGCTAGTTGCCTGGGAGAAGAGACCAACCCCCACCTGGCTGCAACCTCCCTTCAGGGAGTTGTAGACAGCAACGAGGTCTCCACTGAGCCTCCTCTTCTCCAGGCTAAGCAACCCCAGCTCCCTCAGCCTCTCCTCACAGGGCTGTGCTCCAAACCTCTCCCCTGCCTCGTTGCCCTTCTCTGGACACCTTCAAGTGTCTCGATGTCCTTCTTAAACAGAAGGGCCCAGAACTGGACACAGTACTCAAGGTGCTGCTTCTGCTTCCTCCAGAGATGGGACTGAACCAAAAGCCCCCAACCCTCCTTCCAAATGCAGTATAATTGTTGTGAGCCCCATCACAAGTTTCAGACCCTGATGTCAATTGCTGCTTAACTGAGCAACAGCTTCTATCTGGCTCCCACTTGTAAAACAGGACCCTGTCTCTGGCAGGTGCTCCTGTGTCCAGTTCTGGGCCCCTCAGTTTAGGAAGGACTTGAAGGTGTCCAGAGAAGGGCAACAAAGCTGGGGAGAGGCCTTGAGCACAGCCCTGTGAGGAGAGGCTGAGGGAGCTGGGGTTGCTTAGCCTGGAGAAGAGGAGGCTCAGGGGTGACCTCATTGTTCTCTACAACTACCTGAAAGGTGGCTGTGGCCAGGAAGGGGTTGGTTTCTTCTCCCAAGCAACCAGCACCAGAACAAGAGGACACAGTCTCAAGCTGCACCAGGGGAAGTTTAGGCTGGAGGTGAGGAGAAAGTTCTTCACTGAGAGTTGTTAGCCATTGGAATGTGCTGCCCAGGGAGGTGATGGAGTCCCCATCCCTGGAGGTGTTCAAGAGGGGATTGGATGTGGCACTTGGTGCCATGGTCTAGTCATGAGGTCTGTGGTGACAGGTTGGACTCGATCTTTGAGGTCTCTTCCAACCTTGGTGATTGTGTGATGCTGTGATACTGTTTCATGGGCTGCAAAAAACTGTTTCCAGAACGAAATGGCAGGGGTTGGTGTCATTGGCCATGTATGTAAATGATCACAGGGCCCTGTGGAGATTAATTGGTTCATGAATAAAGATGAGGAGCTGAGGTGTGCAGGGAGGAATCATTTATCAATTATATGCCCTGGCAAACGGGAAGATGCTGCGGCCTTAACGGCCGGATGGGTTTTGAAAGGGAGACTTGTAAATTGAGTTTTAATTCTGTTCTGCCACATTCATAATCCAGGGCTGTTAAACTAATTGCATCTTTGTGTGGCCCACGAGCAGGGGTGCTCAGCTGCACCACCCAGCAAGCCACAAAGGGATCAGAGCTCCTTTAGATTTCAGCCATCCTTTGCCTCGCATAGGAAGGATGCTGGAAGGGTCCCTTTGTCCCCTCAGGCTCAAAACAGAGAGGGGGAAAAAAAGAGAAAGGACACCTGCCTGTAAATATGGGTTTATTCAGGAGAATAATTTTCCATTTGAATCTGAAGGATGTTGTTAGGAAGGAGGTTGACTTGGTGGAGCATGTCCAGAGAAGGGCAATGAAGTTGGTGAGGGTCTTGGAACAAAGCCCTGTGAGGAGAGGCTGAGGGAGCTGGGGTTGCTTAGCTTGGAGAGGAGGAGACTCAGGGGTGACCTTATTGCTCTCTACAACTACCTTAAAGGAAGGTTGTAGACAGGCAGAGGTTGGTCTGCTCTCCCAGGCAACCAGTACCAGAACAAGAGGACACAGTCTCAGGCTGCACCAGGGGAGGTTTAGGCTGGAGGTTAGGAAGAAGTTCTACACAGAGAGAGTGATTGGCCACTCGAATGGGCTGCCTGGGGAGGTGGTGGAGTCACCATCACTGGAGGTGTTTAGGAGGAGACTTGATGGGGTGCTTGGTGCCATGGTTTAGTTGATTAGATGGTGTTGGGTGATAGGTTGGACTTGATGATCTTGAGGGTCTCTTCCAACCTCGTCTCGTCTCGTCTCGTCTCGTCTCTTCTCTTCTCTTCTCTTCTCTTCTCTCTTCTCTTCTCTTCTCTTCTCTTCTCTTCTCTTCTCTTCTCTTCTCTTCTCTTCTCTTCTCTTCTCTTCTCTTCTCTTCTCTTCTCTTCTCTTCTCTTCTCTTCTCTTCTCTTCTCTTCTCTTCTCTTCTCTTCTCTTCTCTTCTCTTCTCTTCCTCTTCCCTTCCCTTCCCTTCCCTTCCCTTCCCTTCCCTTCCCTTCCCTTCCCTTCCCTTCCCTTCCCTTCCCTTCCCTTCCCTTCCCTTCCCTTCCCTTCCCTTCCCTTCCCTTCCCTTCCCTTCCCTTCCCTTCCCTTCCCTTCCCTTCCCTTCCCTTCCCTTCCCTTCCCTTCCCTTCCCAATGGACAGCACAGACTCACATGGCTTTTCTATCCTGCCTCAGGCACACTGCCCTGCTGGCACGATTACCCATCCCTGGAGGGACTTGTTGCTGATTAACTGGAAACAAGAGGATTCTGGAAGATCAAAATAATAGCAGAAAATGCTGATCCCAACCAGGGGAAAAGATCTGAGGGATGTGGCTTCTGATAACAACTGACCTCTCCTTTTCCTACCCCCTCTGTGTGCTTGTTAACGGGTTTGCTGCTACAAACAGACGGTGTGAAGTTAGCATGGGCTCTGGCACATGCTGAAATACAGACTGAGATCTGAGAATGTCCATGCAGGAGGAGGCTTGTTAATGAAAATCTGGCTGATGAATACTGTGCAGGCCCTGGGATCAAAGGGGAAAGCCACATGTAGGTCCTGTTTGGGCTTAGAGGAAGCCTCACGACACCTGGCTGCTGAAAGCCAAGGGTGCTGCTGCTGAATGTCACTGGAAATTACTCAGTGGCACTGCACCAACTGCTCCAGACCATCCAGCTACAGCACTGCAGGCAGTTGTTCCTTTGCCTTGTTTTATCTGAGGATTTTCTGGGATCTGGATCTCCTTCACTAGCAAGAGCAGCTGCAGGAGCCCAGCACAATGGCCAGGCACAGTCCAGCATCTCAGTGTATGCTGGTTCAGGCACCTTGAGGAGTATTAACTACCCTAATTTATCTGGCATGTGGATGCCTGGAGTTTTCTCCTGCACCTTTTTGGGCATTGGCATCTTAAATCACCACAGAGTTCTGCCAGAGCTTGATCTGATTGAGACACAACACCTCCAGAGGGCACAGGTATCAACAACTTGAAGGGAGGCTGTAGCCAGGCAGGGGTTGGTCTCTTCTCCCAGGCAACCAGCACCAGAACAAGAGAACACAGTCTCAAGCTGTGCCAGGGGAGGTTTAGGCTGGATGTGAGGAAGAAATTCTTCCCAGCAAGCGAGATTTGCCATTGGAATGTGCTGCCCAGGGAACTGGTGGAGTCACCATTGCTAGAGGTGTTTAGGAAGAGACTTGATGGGGTGCTTGGTTTAGTTGATTAGATGGTGTTGGGTGATAGGTTGGACTCAAAGGTTTCTTCAAACCTGCTTTATTCTATTCTAAGGTCAGTCATTATTTTTCTAGCACTATGAGAGTGAGTCACTTACACCAAGGTCCACTAGGAGGGACCTTTTGGGAATTCTGAGTATCCAAAGTTTTGACTGTCACCTTGACCTAGATAAGTGGGTTTGTTACGAATGGAATGGAATGGAATGGAATGGAATGGAATGGAATGGAATGGAATGGAATGGAATGGAATAGAATAGAATAGAATAGAATAGAATAGAACAGAACAGAATTAACCAGGTTGGAAGAGATCTTCGAGGTCATCAAGTCCAACCTATCACCCAACACCATCTAATCAACTAAATCATGGCACCAAGCACCCCATCCAGGCTCTTCTTGAACACCTCCAGTGATGGTGACTCCACCACCTCCCTGGGTAGCACATTTCCAATGGCCCAACCTCTCTTCTCTGGGAAGAACTTCTTCCTGACATCCAGCCTAAACCTCCCCTGGCACAAGGAATAATTCATCCAGATACAGCAAATCCTTTGAACTCAGGGCAGATCTTTTGACCAAGCAGCTCTTCTAACAGTGGATGCTGATTCATCAGCATCAAAAAAGGTTACTGAAAATGTTCAGTTTTGAGGAGGTTACCAATTGCAGAAAAAAAACAACCCAAAAAAACATTTGTTGAAGAAGGGAAGCATTCAAATGGGTGAATTTTCCCTTTGCAACAGTTCTTTATAGTATCACAGTATCAGTCAAGGTAGGAAGGGACCACAAGGATCATCTAGTTCCAACCCCCCTGCCATGGGCAGGGACACACCCCACACTACATCAGCCTGGCCACAGCCTCATCCAGCCTGGGCTCAAACACCTCTAGGGACAGGGCCCCAACCACCTCCCTGGACAACCCATTCCAGGGCTTCACCACTCTCATGGGGGAAGAACTTCCTCCTCACATCCAGCCTGATTCTCCCCACCTCCAGCTTCATTCCATTTCCCCCTAGTCCTATCACTACCTGAGATACTGAGAAGTCCCTCCCCAGGCCCTCCTGTAGGCCCCCTTCAGATACTGGAAGGCCACAATGAGGTCACCTTGGAGCCTTCTCTTAATTTCTCTTTAAATTCAATCTTATTTCCTCCAGGCCATAATAAAGAAAAGCATAGAAATGTGAGTTAATTTTCAGTTGAGCAGAAAATCAAACAAGGGTTGAGATTACCAAAAGGAAATGCTTTGATTAACTCAGCTGTTTGTCAGCTGCCCTTCACAGTGGTTTTTAAGACTGCATTTTTCTTCCCAGTTTAACTGGGACATTCTGAGCCAGCAGTGTGCCCAGTGGCCAAGAAGGCCAATGGCATCCTGGCCTGCATCAGGAACAGTGGTGGGGCAGCAGGAGCAGGGAAGTCATTGTGCTCCTGGACTCAGCACTATTTAGGCCACACCTTGAGTCCTGTGTCCAGTTCTGGGCCCCTCAGTTTAGGAAAGATGTTGAGTTGCTGGAAGGTGTCCAGAGAAGGGCAACAAAGCTGGGGAGGGGGATTAGAGCACAGCCCTGTGAGGAGAGGCTGAGGGAGCTGGGGTTGCTTAGCCTGGAGAAGAGGAGGCTCAGGGGAGACCTTCTTGCTGTCTACAACTCCCTGAAGGGAGGTTGTAGCCAGGTGGGGGTTGGTCTCTTCTCCCAGGCAACCAGCACCAGAACAAGAGGACACAGTCTTAAGCTGCACCAGGGGAGGTTTAGGCTGGATGTTAGGAAGAGGTTCTTCCCAGAAAGAGAGATTGGCCATTGGAATGTGCTGCCCAGGGAGGTGGTGGAGTCACCATCACTGGAAGTGTCTAAAAAGAGACTGGATGTGCCATGGTTTAGTTGATTAGATGGTGCTGGGTGATAGATTTGGCTTCATGATCCCTGAGGTCTTTTCCAACCTGTAGAGCTCCCACTTCTCTGCAGTGCCTGTGCTTTTCCAGGCTAAGCAACCCCAGCTCCCTCAGCCTCCCCTCACAGGGCTGTGCTCCAAACCCCTCCCCAGCTCTCTTGCCCTTCTCTGGACACCTTCTATTAAAGGATCACAAAACCTTTGTGCTTGGTGTTCTTTCTTGTGTCTGTGGCTCATACCCACAATGAAATGACACAAAAGCTTTGATGACAAAGTGACTGGCCTGGAGAAGAGGAGGCTCAGGGGTGACTTCATTGCCCTCTACAACTATCTGAAAGGTGGTTGTAGCTAGGAAGGGGTTGGCCTCTTCTCCCAGGCAACCAGCACCAGAACAAGGGGACACAGTCTCAAGCTGTGCCAGGGGAGGTTTAGACTCGAGGTGAGGAGGAAGTTCTTCACGGAGCGAGTCATTCGGCATTGGAATGTGCTGCCCAGGGAGGTGGTGGAGTCATCGACCCTGGAGGTGTTCAAGAGGAGATTGGACGTGGCACTTGGTGCCATGGTCTAGGCATGGGGTCTGTGTTGATAGGTTGGACTCGATGATCCTCGAGGTCCTTTCCAACCTAAGTGATACTGTGATACTGTGAAAAATGCCCCAAGTGGACTTTATCCTTTTGCAGGCAGATGACACCAAGGTGAGTAGGGAGCTCTCTCATGTTGATTTAGCCTGCTTGGGGTTGAGGTGAGAGACAGTATTAAAATTTAACCACTCCTTCAATAAGCTTTTGGAAATCAATAATGTGGGTCCTGAACCTTTGGCTTTGCGAGCGCACTCCGCGAAGATGAAGTTTTGCCTGCTCTTTTTGGCCCTGTTTATCTGGATTCAGGAGAAGCATGTCTTCGCTCTTCCAAGGTAAAGAGCTGCTGGTGCTCCTGGGCTTGTGAGTGGTGTGAGTGGGACAGGCAAAGTACAGAGGCAGTAACTCCAGCTTGCCTAAGGAAACGTTTGGCAGAGGTTGACGTTTATACACCGCTCTGGTAATTGGATGTGCGGTTGAATTTAACGTGTAGACGGTGGGAGAAATGAAAATGATTCCCAGTCTTCTTTGCTTCCATAAATCCTATGGTTTTAATCATATTAAGACTCTTCTTGTTGGGTCTAAGTGCAAATCACTTCTGTTCATTCAGTGCTGTCGAGTGCCGACGAAGGGCGTTCAGAAACTTAATGGGGGAAAATAATTTGCTTTCAAACAAGAACTCGAATGAATTACTTCTGGGGGGGGGAGACAGAGAAACCATTTCAGAGAGTGCTAACAATCTGTTTTCCTTCTAAAGGAGCTTTTATGATTGGGTTTTTGGTGTCTTTTTCCCCAGTCATCAGTCATTTTTGAATAACCATTTGGTATTTGTAGACAGTTTCAGAAGCAGCTTTTATGGTTGCCCATCGATAAGCTTCGGGAATGCCCTCCAACCAAACGCTGCCTTGAAGCATGAGGACATATGTCACAAATGAAGACAGGCTAAGTGCTTTTATTTTCCACATGCACAGCTGGTTGGAAAACCTGAGATGTTGCAATAGGTAGGAAGTAAAAGGCTAAGGCCCTCGTGTGAGGGTATTAAACAAGCTGAACAACTTACAGGCATCACCATTAAAACCCAGCCTGCTGCCAGGACTCAGGCACCTACACAAATAACAGTGAGTTATAAGGAGAGGCTGAGGGAGCTGGGGTTGTTTAGTCTGGAGATGAGGAGGCTCAGGGGAGACCTTATATACCCTATTGAAGGGAGATTGTAGCCCGGTGGGGGTTGGTCTCTTCTCCCAGGCAACCAGCACCAGAACATGAGGACACAGTCTCAAGATGCACTAGGGGAAGTTTAGGCTGGGGGTGAGGAGAAAGTTCTTCCCAGAAAGAGAGATTGGCCATTGGAATGTGCTGCCCAGGGAGGTGGTGGAGTCACCATCACTGGAGGTGTTCAAGAGGGGATTGGACATGGCACTTGAAGCCATGGTTTAGTTAGTCCCGAGGTGTTAGGTGCTAGGTTGGACTTGATGATCTCTGAAGTAATTTCCAACCAATTGATTCTATGATTCTATGTCTCACAGCCCTTCTGCAGCTCTGCACCACACAGCAGTGGCTGACCTGTGACAGATGAACACCATGGGGTTCATGTCTCACAAAAAAGGATCTTTCACTTCCATTTGCATTGCGACCCTGTATTGTTGTGGATTGCTGTGGAGGTGTGAGGCTGACAGTAGGGGGGACAGCTAAACACCTTTTCAGGTTAATTCCGTGCAGGAATATTGCTCTGTACTACCTGAAGTTTCATTTATTTAATGTTTAAATAAAACACTGAATATCTGACCCCTACAGAAGACCAGGGCATTTCATAGTCTCATAGTATCAGTCAGGGTTGGAAGGGAGCACAAGGATCATCTAGTTCCAACCCCCCTGCCATGGGCAGGGACACCCCACACTACATCAGCCTGGCCACAGCCTCAGCCAGCCTGGACTTAAACACCTCCAGGGACAGGGCCCCAACCACCTCCCTGGACAACCCATTCCAGGGCTTCACCACTCTCATGGGGAAGAAATTCCTCCTCACCTCCAGCCTCAATCTCCCCACCTCCAGCTTCATTCCATTCCCCCCTAGTCCTAGCACTACCTGAGAGCCTGAGCAGTCCCTCCCCAGCCTTCTTTTTGGCCCCCTTCAGATACTGGAAGGCCACAATGAGGTCACCTGGGAGCCTTCTCCAGACTGAACAGCCCCAACTCCTTCAGTCTGTCCTCACAGGAGAGGTGCTCCAGCCCTCTGCTCATCCTCCTGGCCCTTCTCTGGACACATTCCAGCCCCTCCAGATCCCTCTAGGAATAGGGGCTCCAGAACTGGAGGCAGGACTCCAGGTGGGGTCTCCCCAGAGCTGAGTAGAGGGGGAGGATCACCTCCCTCGACCATTTCCCACTGGAAAGCACAAATCTTCCCAGCCCAGGTGGTTAAATAGCTAAAATAATGAGATGTTAAAGGTGATATACGTGACTTGTCACTTATATTTGAACATTAGTGCTGGAGCATTAGTGTTCCCTGGCAACCAGCACCAGAACAAGAGGTCACAGTCTCAAGATGCACCAGGGGAAGTTTAAGCTGGGGGTGAGGAGAAAGTTCTTCCCAGCAAGAGAGATTGGCCATTGGGATGTGCTGCCCAGGGAGGTGGTGGAGTCACCATCACTGGAAGTGTTCAAAAAGGGACTGGACGTGGCACTTGGAGCCATGGTTTAGTTAGTCCTGAGGTGTTGGGTGGCAGGTTGGACTTGATGATCTCTGAGGTCTTTTCCAACCTTATTGATTCTATGATGCTATCATTCTATAAGTTACTGGACAAAGAGCAGGAGAACAGTGGTACAGAGCACCTGAAACTATATGTGGCAGAGGGACAGAAATGTGATCAGAAAGATTGTACTGGAGAAGGAATTATGATGGTTGAAGCCACTGCACATCACCAGAACATCCTGTTTGGATTTTTGCCAGACTGAGAGGGCTCATGTCTCAGCTGAGCAGTGACTGAGACTGAGAAATTCTGGAGCAACAGGAGAGCTCTCCTGCTGCTCTAGGCTATTTTTTCAGTGGTGCTGCTGCACTCTGAATTATCTGGGGCTGGGTTCTGCTGTCCCAGTGCCAGCTCACAGGGGCAATCTCAGAGTCCAGCAGTAGATACTGCCACAAAGCCCTGAACCACCTCTTTCCTTGTGGTTTCAGCAGAAGCTGGAATGGGGTTCAGCATCTTCACTCTTGAGTTTCTAGAGTTCCTGAAAGCCAAGCCAGGGAAGATGGATAGGATAGGATAGGATAGGATAGGATAGGATAGGATAGGATAGGATAGGGTAGGATAGGATAGGATAGGATAGGATAGGATAGGATAGGATAGGATAGGGTAGGATAGGATAGGATAGGATAGGATAGGATAGGATAGGGTAGGATAGGGTAGGGTAGGGTAGGGTAGGGTAGGGTAGGGTAGGGTAGGGTGGGGTAGAATAGAATAGAATAGAATAGAATAGAATAGAATAGAATAGAATAGAATAGAATAGAATAGACCAGACCAGACCAGACCAGGTTGGAAGAGATCTTCAGGATCACAGAGTCCAACCTATCATCCAACACCACCTAGTCAACTAAACCATGCAACCAAGCACCCTATCAAGTCTCCTCCTGAACACCTCCAGTGATGGCGACTCCACCACCTCCCCAGGCAGCCCATTCCAATGGGCAATCACTCTCTCTGTGTAGAGCTTCTTCCTAACATCCAGCCTAAACCTCCCCTGGTGCAGCTTGAGACTGTGTCCTCTTGTTCTGGTACTGGCTGCCTGGGAGAAGAGACCAACTTCTGCCTGGCTACAACCTCCCTTAGTTGTAGAGTGCAATAAGGTCACCCCTGAGCCTCCTCTTCTCCAGGCTAAGCAACCCCAGCTCCCTCAGCCTCTCCTCACAGGGCTGTGCTCCAGACCCCCTCCCCAGCTTTGTAGCCCTTCTCTGGACACCTTCAGGTAGTTGTAGAGAGCAATATGGTCACCTCTGAGTCTCCTCTTCTCCAAGCTAAGCACCCCCCAGCTCCCTCAGATGGAAAAAGATGAGAAAGGCTGAGCCTCTTCTCTACTTTTGTGTGATCTAGATTAGTTCCAAGTACCTGTTCTTACCCTAAATATCTTTGTTTTTCAGGGATGAAGTTCTGTGGGCTCTCCCACAAACAGACAACAAGTTGAAGCCCTTCAGGACTTACTGAACACCACTGAGGTAAAAAGATCCCTCTGTATCTCTGGCCCAAATTTTTCACTGAAGGGCTGTAATGCTGTTTCACCACCACCCACACCCTCGCCTTCATGGAGAAACATTTGTCCCAGTTTCATCCATTTTTCCTAAAACAGCAATCCAGAAAATGCTTGGGGTTTCAATATTCTGCTACCTTCTGATTTAGATGGCAACCCCATGCAGAGCTACAGGCTGAGGTCAGGAGAGCTGCCAGGCAGAAAGGGACCTGGGGTTGCTCATTGACAGCCTCCTAAAGATGAGCCAGCAGTGTGCCCAGGTGGCCAAGAAGGCCAATGGCATCCTGGCCTGCATCAAGAACAGTGTTCCCATTCCATTCCATTCCATTCCATTCCATTCCATTCCATTCTCTTCTCCTGTTCTAATTCCATTCCATTCCATTCCATTCCATCCATTCCATTCCATTCCATTCCATTCCATTCCATTCTCTTCTTCCATTCCATTCCATTCCATTCCATTCCATTTCATTCCATTCCATTCCATTCCATTCTCTTCTTCCATTCCATTCCATTCCATTCCATTCCATTCCATTTCCATTCCATTCCATTCCATTCCATTCCATTCCATTCTCTCCTTCTGTTCTATTCCATTCCATTCCATTCCATTCCATTCTCTTCTTCCATTCCATTCCATTCCATTCCATTCCATTCCATTCCATTCCATTCCATTCTCTTCTTCTGTTCTATTCCATTCCATTCCATTCCATTCCATTCCATTCCATTCCATTCCATTCCATTCCATTCTCTTCTTCTATTCCATTCCATTCCATTCCATTCCATTCCATTCCATTCCATTCCATTCCATTCCATTCCATTCCTATCCCCTCTCTATTTTCTTATATTATTTGTTCTAAATTTCCAGTGTTTTATTGATATATAGGCTTCTGGATTTATTATTCTAAAAGCCTTAACTTTGCCCAGAAGAATCTCATTTCCTTGTCTCCTCCCCTCTCTAATATCTGTATTGCTACTTTGCCTTGACCTATATTCAAACCCCTTCTGGCATTTGTATTTTCTCCCTGATCAAAGCCATCAGTGAATACAATAACTACAAAGGCCAGTCTGATCTTCATTAATTCTCAAAATATCCTCAGGGGAAATAACTCTCAGCAGACCTGAACACATGTAATACAATAACCACCTCAATGCATTGCCCATCCACAAGGGCTGGATGGAGGAACCTGCAAACTCCAGGTCTGTCAGCCTGACCTCAGTGTCAGGCAAGATTATGGAGCAGATCATCTTGGGGGCAATCAGAGCACACCTGCAGGATGGCCAAGGGATCAGGCTCAGCCAGCATGGATTTAGGAAGGGCAGGTCCTGCTTCACCAACCTGATCTCCTTCTATGATCAGGTGACTGCCTGCTGGATGTGGGGCAGGCTGTGGATGTAGTCTGCCTGGACTTTAGCAAGGCCTTGGACACTGTCCCCCACAGCAAACTCCTGGCCAAGCTGTCAGCCCCTGGCTTGGAAAGCAGCACTCTGAGCTGGGTTAGGAACTGGCTGGAGGCTGAGCCCAGAGAGTGGTGGTGAATGGTGCCACAGCCAGCTGGCAGCCAGGCACTGGAGGTGTACCCCAGGGATCAGCACTGGGCCCCATGCTCTTTAATATCTTTATTGATGATCTGGATGAGTCCATCCTCAATAAGTTTGCAGATGGCACCAGGCTGGGGACAGGAGTTGATCTGTTAGAGGGTAGGAGAGCTCTGCAGAGGGACCTTGCCAGGCTGAACAGATGGGTCAAACAGGATGGTATTTAAGAAGTCCAAGTGCCGGGTGCTGCACTTTGGTCACAACAACCCCATGCAGTGCCACAGGCTGGGGTCAGAGTGGCTGGAGAGCAGCCAGGCAGAAAGGGACCTTGGGGTACTGGTTGATAGTAGACTGAACATGAGCCATCAGTGTGCCCAGGTGGCCAAGAAGGCCAATGGCATCCTGTCCTGCATCAGGAACAGTGTGGGCAGCAGGAGCAGGGAGGGCATTGTGCCCCTGGACTCAGCACTGGTTAGGCCACACCTTGAGTCCTGTGTCCAGTTCTGGGCCCCCCAGTTTAAGAAGGACATTGAGACACTTGAATGTGTCCAGAGAAGGGCAACAAAGTTGGTGAGGGGCTTGAAACACAAGCCCTGTGAGGAGAGGCTGAGGGAGCTGGGATTGCTTAGCCTGGAGAAGAGGAGACTCAGGGGAGACCTTATGGCTACACAGGGAATGCTACACTGTTTGTTTTGAGTGGTATCTTAAGCTGAAAACAGATGTTTGGATTATTTTCAGTGTATTTATTCAATGTTGGTAAGAATGTGTTTTTCTTTCTGCACTCAAAGGAACTAAAATAGTTTCTGGAAACTTTGCAGGTCATTCTCTGGCAACCTGTTGTGGTTGAAAACATCAAGAAGGATGGAGAAGTGCATTTCTATGTCAAGGCATCCAGCACAAACAGCATAAAAGCTCAGCTAAGGAACTTGACCATTCAGTACAGGTATGTATTTTTTCCCTTTGTCATCATGATTGCTTCTGTAAAGTTGTCATGTATTTAACAGGAGGCTGTGCTCTGTATTTGGTTTGGCTAAGCAAGGGCAGGGAAGTCATTGTGCCCCTGGACTCTGCATTGGTTAGGCCACACCTTGAGCACTGTGTCCAGTTCTGGGTCCCTCAGTTTAAGAAGGACATTGATCCTCTTGAACATGTCCAGAGAAGGGCAACAAAGCTGGGGAGGGGCCTTGAGCACAGCCCTGTGAGGAGAGGCTGAGGGAGCTGGGGTTGCTTAGCCTGGAGAAGAGGAGGCTCAGGGGAGACCTTCTTGCTCTCTACAACTACCTTAAAGGAGGTTGTAGCCAGATGGGGGTTGGTCTCTTCTCCCAGGCAAGCAGCACCAGAACAAGAGGACACAGTCTCAAGCTGCACCAGAGGAAGTTTAGGCTCAAGGTGAGGAGAAAGTTCTTCACTTAGAGAGTCATTCGTCATTGGAATGTGCTGCCCAGGGAGGTGGTGGAGTCACCATCCCTGGAGGTGTTCAAGAGGGGATTGGACGTGGCACTTGGTGCCATGGTCTAGTCATGAGGTCTGTGGTGACAGGTTGGACTCGATGATCTTTGAGGTCTCTTCAAACCTTAGTGGATACTGTGATGCTGTGGAGTTCATTCTCCCCAGAACATCTTTTGTAGTGCTGTGTTTGCAAGTGATGCAGATGAGTGTTGATAACTCAGCAGAGTTTTGGCTACTGCTGAGCCAAGCACCCAGGCTCTGCTTTTCCAACTTTTTCCCCACAATGCTAGGCTCAAGGATAGGCAAGACCTTGGGAAGGCACATGGCTGGGCCAGCTGACCCAAAGTGACAGAAGGGGTATTCCATATTGTATGACAACAGCTCAGATATAAAAGCTAATGGAAAGAAGGAAGTGTGGGCAACATTGGTTGATGGTGTCTGTCCACTGGACCAACTGCTATGCCTGTTGGAGCCCTGCTTCCCAGGAACGAACTGAACATCATCTGCTGATGGGAAGCAGAGAATAATATCTTCAATTTAAGAAGGATATCAATATATCTTCAATTTAAGAAGGACATTGAGACACTTGAACGTGTCCAGAGAAGGGCAACAAAGCTGGGGAGGGGTTTGGAGCACAGCCCTGTGAGGAGAGGCTGAGGGAGCTGGGGTTGCTTAGCCTGGAGAAGAGGAGGCTCAGGGGAGACCTTCTTGCTCTCTACAACTACCTGAAGGGAGGTTCTAGACAGGTGGAGGTTGGTCTCTTTTCCCAGGCAACCACCAACAGATCAAGAAGAGTCTCAAGCTGTGCCAGGGGAGGTTTAGGCTGGAGGTGAGGAGAAAGTTCTTCCCAGCAAGAGAGATTGGCCATTAGAATGTGCTGCCCAGGGAGGTGGTGGAGTCACTGTCCCTGGAGGTCAGGAAGAGGATTGGACATGGCAGTTGAAGCCATGCATTAGTTAGTCCTGAGGTGTTGGGTGCTAGGTTGGACTTGATGATCTCTGAGGTCTTTTCCAACCTTATTGATTCCATGATATATTTGTTTAGTCTTGATTCTGTGAGTGGCCTTTGCTTTTGCATCCTATTAAATTGCTTCTATACTGACTCATGGGCCTTTGGTTATATTTTCCCTCTGCCTTGTCCATCTAAGAAGGGGAGTGATAGAGCAGCTTTGGTGGGCATCTGGCCCCCAGCCAGGACCAAATCCCCTCATGCTCTTTCTTTGTGCTTCAGAGTCTCACTGGGAGATGTTCAAGCACTCATTGAAAAACAGACTGTCAATGACACAGTCAACCCACGGAGATCTTCATCATATTATGAAAACTACCACTCCATGAAAGAGGTAAGATATTTCTGTTGCAGTCTTCTGAAGATTCAAGGGGTAAAATTTGACTCAGGGCTGAGAATGGCAGCCAGCACCAGAACAAGAAGACACAGTCTCAAGCTGTGCCAAGGAGAAGTTTAGGCTGGAGGTGAGGAGAAAGCTCTTCCCAGCAAGAGAGATTGGCCATTGGAATGTGCTGCCCAGGGAGGTGGTGGAGTCACCATCCCTGGAGGTGTTCAAAAAAGGCTTGGATGTGGCACTTGGAGCCATGGTTTAGCTGTCAGGAGGTGTTAGGTATTAGGCAATAGGTTGGACTTGACGATATCTGAGGTCTTTTCCAACCTGGTTGATGATTCTATGATGCTCTGAAAAGAGTAGGGAGAAGATCTATTTATTTTCTAACTTTATCCTTGCAGATATATTATTGGATGGAAGAGATAGTGAAAGTGCATTCTGACCTCCTCCAGAAAATATATATTGGATCATCCTATGAAAAGCGACCACTTTATGTTCTGAAGGTATAGCTGTGCCTTACTGCAAACACTTTCCCAGGACCACTGCAAGCATGCAAAGGGGTTTGCCAGGACACTTTCCTTAATCTATGCTTCTATGTGTGTATTTATGGGGTTTACACACTTCCTAAGTCCTTCTAGCAAGGTCCATTTCCTTTGCAAAGGCATTAGACCACATTAGGTTCCTTATTGGGCCATAAAGAAGTTATCACATGCAGGCCATCATCCAAAGGCATGAAATACTGAAGTGGTGACTATGAAACCAGCCTAGTTTGTTGCCCTAAAGAACTGGTGTGCTGTCAGATCCTGGGCTGCAGCAAGAGAAGTGTGGCCAGCAGGGCAAGGGAGGTGATTCTCCCCCTCTACTCAGCTCAGCTGAGACCCCACCTGGAGTACTGCCTCCAGTTCTGGAGCCCCTATTCCAAGAGGGATCTGGAGGTGCTGGAAGGTGTGCAGAGAAGGGCCACGAGGATGAGCAGAGGGCTGGAGCACCTCTCCTATGAGGACAGACTGAAGGAGTTGGGGCTGTTCAGTCTGCAGAAGAGAAGGCTCCCAGGTGACCTCATTGTGGCCTTCCAGTACCTGAAGGGGGCCAAAAAGAAGGCTGGGGAGGGACTGCTCAGGATCTCAGGTAGTGATAGGACTAGGGGGAAAGGAATGAAGCTGGAGGTGGGGAGATTGAGGCTGGAGGTGAGGAGGAAGTTCTTCCCCATGAGAGTGGTGAAGCCCTGGAATGGATTGTCCAGGGAGGTGGTTGGGATGCCATCCCTGGAGGTGTTTAAGCCCAGGCTGGCTGAGGCTGTGGCCAGGCTGATGTAGTGTGGGGTGTCCCTGCCCATGGCAGGGGGGTTGGAACTAGATGATCCTTGTGGTCCCATCCAACCCTGACTGATACTATACCATACTGTACCTCAGATCTTGCTGTAGTCGTGGTGTCTATGTTAGAAGCTTGCTGCAAGCAGCCTCTGTGTGGCTGACTTTATGTGGACGTTATGGACAGCAATATCCCAGCCCAGGACCAGTCTAAGCACTCTCTACATGACAAATGCTTTTACTGCCATCTTAGTTACCCTTTTCACTTTCACTTTTATGTGTTATACTTTACAACAGTGACATTTTAATACAATCTCTCTTTTGTCAGCTTTCTAAAAGCCAGGGATATCCCAAAAGTGCCATATGGATTGACTGTGGCATCCATGCCAGAGAATGGATTTCTCCTGCTTTTTGCCTGTGGTTCATAGGCCACGTGAGTAGACAATCACACCTGACTGCCATTTGCAAAGCAAAGCAAAAATTCTTGATGCCATTTACCTGCTCTACTCAGCTGCACTCTAAGTTCCATAAAGTCTTAGTCCATTTGCCTCCAAAACACCAACACAGGAGAATTGTGTCTAAGCTGCATACGTAGCAGCGAGTGTGTGTGCATGTATGTGTGTGTCAGTAGGGGGAGGAGTGTGTGGTGAGAGAAAGTCCTCTGGATTTAAAACAAAAGAGCCCAAAGTATGAAAGAAACTTCAAAGCATGAGCAGCAGAGAAGATTAGTTATGAATGGTCAGTGATGGGGAAGGCAAAGTGACCTAATTGTGGCCTTCCAGTATCTGAAGGGGGCCTACAGGAAGGCTGGGGAGGGACTGCTCAGGATCTCAGGGAGTGCTAGGACTAGGGGGAATGGAATGAAGCTGGAGGTGGGAAGACTCAGGCTGGAGGTGAGGAGGAAGTTCTTCCCCATGAGAGTGGTGAAGCCCTGGAATGGGTTGTCCAGGGAGGTGGTTGGGGCCCTGTCCCTGGAGGTGTTTATACCCAGGCTGGATGAGGCTCTGGCCAGGCTGATGTAGTGTGGGGTGTCCCTGCCCATGGCAGGGGGATTGGAACTAGATGATCCTTGTGGTCCCTTCCAACCCTGAATGATTCAAGGAGACTGCATCAGTTTGGGACAGATACAGCTGAATGGATCTTGTGACCCACTGATAACCCCAGCCTTCAGGATTCCCTTGAAGAGAAATGCATTTCCCCTTTCCATGCTGCTTCAAATAAGTACCAGCTGTGCTGTCACTTTGCCAGTGACATGTCCCTGCAGCATTTTTCAGAGCTAACAAGCTGAGCATTGAGGTTCTCCTTCTCCTGGATCTAATTTATGTGCTTTAAATTCAAGTTTTATTTCCATATCACTTCATGAAGTAACATTTCAGAGCCTGACATTAATACACATTTGCACACACAGAGAGAAGTCCCTGGCTCTCTCTAGCAAATCCTGGGCATGTTTTATAATGGGTCTATCCTTTGGCATTTCTTTTTGCCATTAAGATTGCAGAAAGATTGGCATTTCCCATTTAGTTAGGGAAATCCATGGCCTGAGGGAAATCTAGTAAGGATTTAAAATGGAAAAAAAAGGTGGTTTAAGTAAGGCATAAATAAATACATGAATACATAAATCAAGGTGTGATTTAGGACAGAGTCTATTGATGGAACTGGCTGAAGGGCCGAGCCCAGAGAGTGGTGGTGAATGGTGCCACAGCCAGCTGGCAGCCAGGCACTAGTGGTATGCCCCAGGGATCAGTACTGGGCCCTGTGCTCTTTAACATCTTTATTGATGATCTGGATGAGGGCATTGAGTCCATCATCAGTAAGTTTGCAGATGACATCAAGCTGGAGGCAGGTGTTGATCTGTTAGAGGCTTGGAGAGCTCTGCAGAGGGACCTTGACAGGCTGGACAGATGGGCAGAGTCCAACATGATGGCATTTAAGAAGTCTAACAGAGCCCAAGGGCATGAGATTTAACACATCTAAGTGCCAGGTTCTACACATTGACCACAACAACCCCAGGCAGCGCTACAGGCTGGGGTCAGAGTGTCTGGGGAGCAGCCTTGCCTTGCCTTGCCTTGCCTTGCCTTGCCTTGCCTTGCCTTGCCTTGCCTTGCCTTCCCTTGCTTTGCGTTGCCTTCCCTTGCGTTGCCTTCCCTTGCCTTGCCTTGCCTTGCCTTGCTTTGCCTTGCCTTGCCCTGCCTTCCCTTCCCTTCCCTTCCCTTCCCTTCCCTTCCCTTCCCTTCCCTTCCCTTCCCTTCCCTTCCCTTCCCTTCCCTTCCCTTCCCTTCCCTTCCCTTCCCTTCCCTTCCCTTCCCTTCCCTTCCCTTCCCTTCCCTTCCCTTCCCTTCCCTTCCCTTCCCTTCCCTTCCCTTCCCTTCCCTTCCCTTCCCCTCACTGCTTTCCCTCAACTCCTCTCTCTCTCTTGGTACAGGTCTGTCTGGGAGGTTTGGGGTGAGGAGGGGCAGTGGAGCAGCTTCCCTGGTCTTTTGTTTGACCGGGGGGGGGGAGGGGGGTTGGAATTTGTGTTGTTTGCTAATTGTAACTATCTGTACAACATTGTAAACCCTCTCCATTTTGTACATATTCATTGCCTTGTAGAGTGTAGTTTTTGCTTGCAAATACAGCTTCATTTGCTTCTAACTGAGTTAGTCTGGCTAAAAAGTTAATGCTGGGGTGGGGGGAGGAAACATCAAGCCACCACAGTGTTTAATAACTCTCCCCTGTGCTTCACAGGCAATCCATGTGCGTGAGAGAGATCGGACCATGACGGCGCTTCTGGAGCGCTTTGACTTCTACGTCATGCCTGTGATCAATGTGGACGGCTACGAGTACACCTGGAGCCATCCCTCTGTAGGTAGAGCTCTTTGTGGACAGGCTGAGCAATATATGGGAACTGTCAGAGTGCATGCTTAGGGCATTACAGTCTCAAACACCTCCAGGGACGGTGACTCCACCACCTCCCTGGGCAGCACATTCCAATGGCCAATCTCTCTTGCTGGGAAGAACTTTCTCCTCACCTCCAGCCGAAACTCCCCCTAGAACAGCTTGAGACTGTGTCCTCTTGTTCTGCTGCTGCTTGCCTTGGAGAAGAGGCCAACCCCCACCTGGCTACAACCTCCCTTCAGGGAGTTGTAGAGAGCAAGGTCTCCCCTGAGCCTCCTCTTTTCCAGGCTAAGCAACCCCAGCTCCCTCAGCCTCTCCTCACAGGGCTGTGCTCCAAATCCCTCCCCAGCTTTGTTGCCCTTCTCTGGACACCTTCCAGCAACTCAACATCTTTCCAAACCTGGGGGGCCCAGAACTGGACACAGGACTCAAGGTGTGGCCTAACCAGTGCTGAGTCCAGGGGCAGAACGACCTCCTTGCTGCTGCTGGCTGCACTATTTCTCATTCATGCCAGGATGCCATTGGCCTACTTAGCCAACTGGGCACACTGATGGCTCATCTTCAGCCTAGTATCAACCCGTACCCACAGGTCCCTTTCTGCCTGGCTGCTCTCCAGCCACTCTGACCCCAGCTCGTAGCACTGCATGGGGTTGCTGTGGCCAAAGTGCAGCACCTGGCACTTAGACTGGTTAAATTACATCATGTTGGACTCTGCCCATCTGTTCAGCCTGTCAAGGTCCCTCTGCAGAGCTCTCCTATCCTCTAACAGATCCAATCCTGCCCCCAGCATGGTTTCATCTGCAAATTTACTGATGATGGACCTATCCCCTCATCCAGATTATCAATAAAGATGTTAAAGAGGATGGGGCCCAGCACTGATCCCTGGGGCACACCACTAGTGCCTGGCTGTCAGCTGGCTGTGGCACCAATCACCACCACTCTCTGGGCTCAGCCTCCAGCCAGTTCCTAACCCAGCTCAGAGTGCTGCTTTCCAAGCCAGGGGCTGACAGCTTGGCCAGGAGTTTGCTGTGGGGGACGGTGTCCAAGGCCTTGCTGAAGTCCAGGCAGACTACATCCACAGCCTGCCCCACATCCACCAGGCAGTCACCTGATCATAGAAGGAGATCAGGTTGGTCAGGCAGGACCTGCCCTTCCTAAATCCATACTGGCTAGGCCTGATCCCTTGGCCATGCTGTAAGTGCTGTGTGATTGCACTCAGGATGACCTGTTCCATGACCTTGCCTGGCACTGAGGTCAGGCTGACAGACCTGGAATTCCCTGGCTCATCCAACCGGCCCTTCTTGTGGATGGGCATCACGTTGGCCAGCTTCCAGTCCTCTGGGACCTCTCCAGTGAGGCAGGACTGCTGGAAAATGATGGAGAGTGGCTTGGCAGCTCATCTGACAGCTCTCTCAGCACCCTAGGATGGATCCCATACGGTCCCATGAACTTCTGGGGATCCAAGTGACTCAGCATGTCCCTAACTACTTCTGTTTCCTTCCACAGAACCGCCTGTGGAGAAAGAGCCGCTCGTCCCACGGGAACAGCAAATGCATCGGCACGGACATGAACAGGAACTTTGATGCACACTGGTGTGGTAGGACATCATTCTCACCCTGTTGTACCCCTGCCTCTACAATTCTTCATTTTGGAAACATTTTCACTTCCCATTTCACAAATCTGGTATGAAGACAAATGCAGCTGAATACCTGTTAGAGAATGGAATAGAACAGAATAGAACGGAATGGAATGGAATGGAATGGAATGGAATGGAATGGAATGGAATGGAATGGAATGGAACACAGTAGAACAGAATAGAATAGAATAGAATAGAATAGAATAGAATAGAATAGAATAGAATAGAATAGAATAGAATAGAATAGAATAGAATAGAAAAGAATAGAATAGAGTTAACCAGGTTGGAAAAGACCTCTGAGATCATTGAGTCCAACCTATCACCCAACACCATCTAATCAACTCAATCATGGTACCAAGTGCTTCATCCAGTCTCTTCTTAAACACTTCCAGTGATGGTGACTCCACCACCTCCCTGGGCAGCACATTCCAATGGCCAATCTCTCTTGCTGGGAAGAACTTCTTCCTAACATCCAGCCTAAACCTCTGTGGCAATGCCAGCGACGAGCAGTGTGAGCAATCTGGCAGTGCAGGCCTAGAGCCTGACATGGTGGTAGGCCATAAATGCAGAGTTAGCTAGCAGTGGAGCAAAACAGCGCTGTGCCTGCAGCATGTAACTAAAACAAGACACTGGTAGCTATAAACATGGACAGTTATCTTGGGACAACAGGACATGCACCTGCATCAACAACCTCGTTGTGTCATTAGTAGTTGGACCAATAATCTGTAATAGTGCAATGTGTGGTCACTCATAGGGAACCAATGGAGCTATGCCAACGAGGCTCTCCGAGTTTATGTAAGTTGTAGCAGTTGCCTTGCTATGCACTTCTTCTTCTGCCTTTCCTGTCTCCTGTTTCTTCTACACTTTACAGTGCTATACTTGCACTACAGGCCTGCTCCATAGGCCTGCACCTCAGGCCTGCACCATCGGCCTGCAACACTGGAACAATAAAGGAACAATACTCGATCACATTGGTCAGCCGTATTGATTCCCAATCTCCGTCATCCTACAAACCTCCCCTGGCACAGCTTGAGACTGTGTCCTCTTGTTCTGGTGCTGGTTGCCTGGGAGAAGAGACCAACCCCCACCTGGCTACAACTTCCTTTCAGGTAGTTGTAGAGAGCAAGAAGGTCTCCCCTGAGCCTCCTCTTCTCCAGGCTAAGCAACCCCAGCTCCCTCAGCCTCTCCTCACAGGGCTGTGCTCCAAACCCCTCCCCAGCTTTGTTGCCCTTCTCTGGACACCTTCCAGCATCTCAACATCTTTCCTAAACTGAGAGGCCTAGAACCGGACACAGGACTCAGGGTATAGCCTAAGCAGTGCTGAGTCCAGGGGCAGAATGACTTCCCTGGAATGCATCCAGGCAGGTCTTAAATATCTCCAGAGAGGGAGATCTATGCATTTAATTAGCAATGTAGTGTCATGTTTATCTGTTCTTCCTCTTCAGCTGCTCAGATAACAACATTATGAACAAGGTCTTCAGGGTTTTTATGAGGGGCAGAATATACTAAATGCACTGACACTTTATGCTTTTCAACAATAAAAAGCAAAATTACTCCACTAAGAAAAATCTACTGATTTCGAATCTGCTCTGTGAAACTACATTTGACTGTAATTGAGACTTAATTTTTTCTGCACATTGTCTGTATTGCTCTCTTAGATGGCTGTTCTCAGTATGACAAAGAAATTAGGAAAGCAAACAGAACGTTCACCCAAGCTTGCCAGCCAACATATTCTTCATTGTCTTTTTCTTTGGACTGTTGTTCAAACTCCCGGCCAAGCTGTCAGCCTGTGGCTTGGACAGCAGCACTCTGTGCTGGGTTAGGAACTGGCTGGAGGGCCAGTTCCTCACCTGGAGCCTAAACTTCCCCTGGGGCAGCTTGAGACTCTGTCCTCTTGTTCTGGTGCTGGTTGCCTGGGAGAAGAGACTAAACCCCACCTGCCTACAACCTCCATTCAGGTAGCTATAGATGGCAATAAGGTATCCCCTAAGCCTCCTCTTCTCCAGGCTACACAACCCCAGCTCCCTCAGCCTCTCCTCACAGGGCTGTGCTCAAGGCCTCCACCCAGCCTTGTTTCCCTTCTCTGAAGACATTCCAGCACTGATTTCTACAATGTACAGGAGAGTTCTTTCCATACCATGGTAGGGTCCACAATTTCTTGTGTACTAGCATCATACTCTGCTCTTCCACTAGGGGAAGAGAAATACAGAAGGGAAGAGGAATACAGAAGGGAAGAAGTTGAAGAGTAACACTCTGTGCTTTCTTTTTACAGGGGAAGGAGCATCTCCCAATGCATGTCACCAGATATATTGTGGACCCTACCCAGAATCTGAGCCTGAAGTGAAAGCAGTGGCTCGCTTTATCAGAGACCACAAAGACATCATTAAAGCCTACATAACCATGCACTCTTACTCCCAGATGGTGTTGTTTCCTTATTCTTACACTATGGACAAAAGCAAAGACCATGATGAGCTGGTAAGTCTTCCCATCTCCTCAACTTTCACATTTACCTTGCTTAGGCTTGTGATGAGAGAGTCACAGAGCAGTCTAGCGCTCTGCAGATCAAGAATGGGATTTGTCTTGATGTTCTTGAGAACTTGAAGTCTGGGCTTGTCTAGCAGTGTGTGGAATGGAATGGAATGGAATGGAATGGAATGGAATGGAATGGAATGGAATGGAATGGAATAGAATAGAATAGAATAGAATAGAATAGAATAGAATAGAATAGAATAGAATAGAATAGAATAGAATAGAATAGACCAGGTTGGAAGAGACCTTTGAGATCATCAAGCCCAACCTATCACCCAACACCATCTAATCAACTAAACCATGGCACTAAGTGCCCCATCCAGTCTGTTCTTAAACACTTCCAGTGATGGTGATTCCACCACCGCCCTGGGCAGCACATTCCAATGGCCAATCTCTCTTTCTGTGAAGAACATCTTCCTAACATCCTAACTGTGTAGCTCAGGAAGCAGAGAGAAGACATCAGAGCAGGCAGGGCAGGGATGGAAGCAGCAACATCACTACCTTGTTGGGGGAAGAAAGTGCACTTTTGGTTTTGCTAAGCTCTAAGTGCTGAGGTAATGAATTCTTTGACTTGCAGTAAGAAAGGAGCACAAATCATGTAGAGGTGGCAAGAAAGTAAGCTTACAGGCCTTGGGATTTGCCTTATAGGATTGATTGGTTGATGGGTTGGATGTGATGACCTTAAAGGTCTCTTCCAACCTGGTCATCTATTCTATTCTATTCTATTCTATTCTATTCTATTCTATTCTATTCTATTCTATTCTATTCTATTTTTTCCTATTCCTATTCCTATTTCTATTTCTATTTCTCTATTCTATTCTATTCCTACTTCTATTTTATTCCTACTTCTATTCTATTTCTATTTCTATTTCTATTTCTATTTCTATTTCTATTTCTATTTCTATTTCTATTTCTATTTCTATTTCATTTCTATTTCTATTTCTATCTATTTCTATTTCTATCTATTTCTATTTCCATTCCATTCCATTCCATTCCATTCCATTCCATTCCATTCCATTCCATTCCATTCCATTCCATTCCATTCCATTCCATTCCAAAGTTAACAATGCTTTGTTTAATTGCAGGAAACTCTGGCAAAGAAAGCAGCTATAGCTATAAAGAGGACAACAAAGAAAATTTACAGACCTGGTGCTGGCGCCCAGACAATTTGTAAGTACGACTTTTCCTACATCAACAGCCATGACAACACAGCCTTGCTACCATCAGGAGACAGCTTTCACAGTATCACAGTATCACAGTATCGCTTAGGTTGGAAAGGACCTCGAGGATCATCGAGTCCAACCTATCAACACAGACCCCATGCCTAGACCATGGCACCAAGTGCCACGTCCAATCTCCCCTTGAACACCTCCAGGGTCCATGACTCAACCACCTCCCTGGGCAACCCGTTCCAATGCCGAACGACTCGCTCGGTGAAGAACTTCCTCCTCACCTCGAGTCTAAACCTCCCCTGGCGCAGCTTGAGACTGTGTCCTCTTGTTCTGGTGCTGGTTGCCTGGGAGAAGAGGCCAACCCCTTCCTGACTACAACCACCTTTCAGGTAGTTGTAGAGGGCAATGAGGTCACCCCTGAGCCTCCTCTTCTCCAGGCTAAGAAACCCCAGCTCCCTCAGCCTCTCCTCACAGGGCTGTATTGAAGGCCTCTCCCCAGCCTTGTTGCCCTTCTCTGGAACCATTCAAGTGTCTCAATGTCCTTCTTAAACTGAGGGGCCCAGAACTGGACACAGGACTCAAGGTGCGGCCTAACCAAAGCAGAGTCCAGGGGCACAATGACTTCCCTGCTCCTGCTGGCCATACTATTCCTAATGCAGGCCAGGATGCCATTGGCCCTCCTGGCCACCTGGGCACACTGTTGGCTCATGTTCATATTTTGAGCAGAAAACTTCAGTTCTGGCTTTGGGTAATTTATCTGTGTTGTTTTTTTCCTTCCTCACACAGATTTAGCTCCTGGAGGTTCAGATGACTGGGCTTACGATCTTGGCATTAAATACTCGTTTACCATTGAGCTTCGGGACACAGGAACGTACGGATTTTTGCTTCCTCCTCAAGAAATTAAACCAACTTGCTTAGAAGCACTTTCTGCTGTCAAAGTGATAGCTCAGCACATTCTTCAAAAGTCGTGATGTTCAGTAAAATTTATTCTAGCATGACTGCACTTGGTTCAAATAATAATAAAGAAGCTTGCTGCTTTATTGAAATTCTTTATGTAGAGCCGAAAGAAAAAGAGATTAACTGCCCCTGGTCTCAGCACTGGTTAGGCCACAGCTTGAGGACTGTGTCCAGTTCTGGGCCCCTCAGTTTAGGAAGGAGGTTGAGTTGCTGGAAGGTGTCCAGAGAAGGGCAACAAAGCTGGGGAGGGGTCTGGAGCACAGCCCTGTGAGGAGAGGCTGAGGGAGCTGTGGTTGCTTAGCCTGGAGAAGAGGAGACTCAGGGGAGACCTTCTTGCTGTCTACAACTCCCTGAAGGGAGGTTGTAGCCAGGTGGGGGTTGGTCTCTTCTCCCAGGCAACCAGCACCAGAACAAGAGGACACAGTCTCAAGCTGTGCCAGGGGAAGTTTAGGCTGGAGGCTAGGACGAAGTTCTTCACTGAAAGAGTGATTGGCCATTGGAATGTGCTGCCCAGGGAGGTGGTGGAGTCACCATCCCTGAAGGTGTTTAGGAAGAGCCTGGATGGGGTGCTTGGTGCCATGGTTTGGTTGATCAGATGGTGTTGGGTGATAGGTTGGACTCGATGATCTCGAAGGTCTTTTTCAACCTGGTTAATTCTATTCTATTCTAAATTCCCTTCCCTTCCCTTCCCTTCCCTTCCCTTCCCTTCCCTTCCCTTCCCTTCCCTTCCCTTCCCTCCCCTCCCCTCCCCTCCCCTCCCCTCCCCTCCCCTCCCCTCCTATTGCAGGACCGCAATAAAACAACCCCCTCAGCTGTGTGTGTATATCGCTGTTGCACACCGGGTAAACGACCCAGCTCTTGGGATAGGGACAGAGAGCCTGGACCAGGGGATCTTTCAAGGTGCCTCCCCGGCCTAAAGCATTCCGTGATTCTTTTTCACGCCTGTGCCACGCTGTGTACGATCCCTACAATCCCGATCGGCTCAGGCGCAGATATTGAGCTGGCAAACCCTCGCGGTCTCAGGGCAGACGTCTCGGGCACTCCCAGCGCTACCGAGGAATGCGAACTCAGCAGCCTGGGAGCCCGCCCCCGGACGGCGCGGCACCGCAAGGCGACGGGCCCGCCTTCCCCGCCCTGCTCCAACATGGCGGCGCTGCCGCTTCCGCCCGACCCGCCGCCCCTACCCTCCTCGATTGACGTCATCACAAGCGGCGGCGCGGGCGGCGCGAGGGTCGCCGGGAAGGGCGCGTGGCGGTGGCGGCGGAGGTTACCCAGCGGCCCTGGCGCGCGGGAGCAGGCTGGGAGCGGCGGGCGCCGTCGGGCTGCGGGAGCGGGTGGCGCTCCTCGGCTTCCTCTCCGTGTCGCTCCGCGCTCAGGCCCGGGAGGACGGACTCCCCCCTCGCCCCCTCCCACCCTCTCCGCCCCGGGCGGCGGCGGAGGAGGCGGCGGGGAGCGGCGCGGCAGCGGAAGGAGCAGGTGAGTGCGGCGGTTCGGCCGGGGGTGCGGAGGGCGGGGGAAAGGAGGGGGCCGGGTTGGGAGGAGAGGGCGGAGAGGGTGGGGCGGGAGCCTTCGCCTCTTCCCCCCCCCCTCCCCCCCCCAATACTCTAGGCTGAGGGACGCGGAGCGGCGGGGCTGGGGGCGCTTGGCCTGCAGAGCTGCGGCGTGGTAAAGGGCCGCGCTCTGGCCCGCGCTGCAGCCCGGCGAGGCGCGAGGCGGAGGGCTCGGCCAGGAGCGAGGCGGAGGGCTCGCCCAGGGCCGCCCGGGAGGGGGGCGGGGCCTGCGGGGCCGCGGATCTGTTGCCTGGCGGTGCCCAGTCATCCAGCTGTCTGTTCAGGGTGCACCTCCATCACTCGTGACCGTGCTGGAGCCTGCCTCCCAGATCCTTGGATCTTCCCCGTTCATGGGGTCTGGATTTTTTCTTTTGTTTTTATTATTTTGGGGTTTTTTGTTTTGCTTTGTTTTTGTTCTTTCCACTTAAACGGGGCTCTTCTCCCAGTTTCTGGCAGTAAAATAGCTTCTGCTCTCTGCGCTTAGAGGAACTACTAATTTCCTTGGTATAAATTCATTCAGCACCATTTCTTTAGGTAGCGCCACAGCTAACCCCCACCTCTTCAAGGCCTTGTAGTTTGGGCTTGCTGGGTTAGTATTAAAGGTGATCTGCTTAGGTCCTCACCTTTGACTTCTCAGCGGGATTCTCACTCCACTTACTGATTTCTTTTCGACCTTCTGCAAAACCGTTTGAAGAACAGATTCAGGTGTTTAAGCCCATGTTTAACAGATTCAGGTGTTTAAGCCCATGTTTAACAGATTCAGGTGTTTAAGCCCATGTTTAACAGATTCAGGTGTTTAAGCCCAGGCTGGATGAGGCTCTGGCCAGCCTGATCTAGTGTGGGGTGTCCCTGCCCATGGCAGGAGGGTTGGGGCTAGCTGATCCTTGTGGTCCCTTCCAACCCTGACTATGATACTGTGATAGTGGGTTAGCAGCCACTAGGGGATCTCGCTCTGTTGCACAGTGCCTCTGTGCAGACAGGAGTGGACAGACTCGACCGACGAACTGCGTGTCTTTGAAGATCTGTGAAAGTGTGGCTCTATGTGGTTATGCCCAGCTTAATACCCTGAGATAATGCTTTGCTTCTCAGCATGCTTGCTCGAGTCTGACAGCATGCTGATGCGATGATCCATTGGAGATGAGGTGTATCCAACAAACTTGATGTGAAGGCCTGGTGAGCTTGGATCTGCCCACGCCAGTCTGCAGAGATGGTTCCTTAGTCTGGTGAAACAGCTTCTTTGAATAGGAGAGCTTTGTCATACAAGACATGGAATGCTGTGTGCTTTCTTTGGAGATCCTAGGGCTTGACATTTTAACTAATTCACATACAGAAAGCCAGCCATGATTTTATACCTGTGAAAACATAATTAGCAGTTGCTCGTTGGTACTAAGGGCAAAGTATCCTGTGTTACATGTGAGGGATAGCTCAAGTTAATTTGGTGATGGAGTTGTTAAAGTAAACTTGGAATGATTTCTAGTTTCCTGTCAAACAGGCTTCTTTTTATCAGTTGAAGAGTGCTACACTGACATTGCATGAAGGTGCAACCAGCACTTGGCTATTTTTAAGTTGGTTAACGACGTGGTTTACTATTTTTAGCATTATTTTTAGATAGGAAACCTGTGGAAGTCCTTCAGATAGCACTATTTCATTTAGCATTGTGACAGGGAAACCTTAACACTATGATCAGCAACAAAACCTCTTCAGGTGAAAGTGCTTCACATAGGAAAGTAACATACTCCTCTTTCTAAGCTGTTCCATAGCAGGTATTCAGTTTAGCCTACTGTGTTATAATCAGTTTGTATCTGAACTTCTGGAGGACTTTTTGAAGTCAAATTCTGCTTGCTGCTGTAAATGGCAGAGTGTTTATCACTTCACAGGGAGGATTTTCTTAAGTGATGCAGTGTTTAGCCTGTGTGTGGTGTGCATGTATGCATGCACAGACGTTGATATGCTTACTAGTGATGCCTTGGACCTCTGAAGGAGAATGTATTTCCTTAAGTTTTTTGTGGACTTTGCTTTTGTTCATCTTCTAGTTTCTTCATAGCATGGAATGGAAGGGAATGGAATAGAGTAGAATAGAATAAGAGTAGAGTAGAGTAGAGTAGAGTAGAGTAGAATAGAGTAGAATAGAGTAGAGTAGAATAGAGTAGAGTAGAGTAGAGTAGAATAGAGTAGAATAGAGTAGAGTAGAATAGAGTAGAATAGAGTAGAGTAGAGTAGAATAGAATAAGAGTAGAGTAGAATAGAATAAGAGTAGAGTAGAATAGAATAAGAGTAGAGTAGAATAGAATAGAATAGAAGAATAGAATAGAATAGAATGGAATAGAAGAATGGAATGGAATGGAAGAATAGAATAGAAGAATAGAATAGAATTACCAGGTTGGAAAAGACCTTTGAGATCATCGAGTCCAACCTATCATCCAACACCATCTAATCAACTAAACCATGGCACCAAGCAGCCCATCCAGTCTCTTCCTGAGCACCTCCAGTGATGGTGACTCTACCACCTCCCTGGGCAGCACATTCCAATGGCCAATCTCTCTTTCTGTGATGAACTTCTTCCTAACATGCAGCCTAAACCTCCCCTGATGCAGCTTGAGACTGTGTCCTCTTGTTCTGTTGGTGGTTGCCTGGGAGAAGAGGACTGCTGCAGAAGCAGGATTAATTTTTGCTTAGGACTGGATTAGGCTTTTCTAGCAGAAAAGTGAGTGTTTCTCTTGGTCATGGCTTAAAGAATAGAATAGAATAGAATAGACCAGGTTGGAAGAGACCATATTTATATTGAAGAAAAATATTCAGCGTGCTTGACACCAAAATGTAGGAGTAGTAATAATAAAAGTACAGAATTCCATTGAGTATTATGTCAATGAAACCATTTCTCATTTGTTTCAGTTTGATTAGTGCCCAGTAGGTATACTCCTCTTAAGTTTGTCTACATGCTAGGTTTTGCCATGAAGTAACACTGTGATGTATTCTGCTTCAAATAGTAACACAATTAATATCGTTAACAAGTTGTCTCTCACCCTGGAAAAGTTACTCCACTTAAAGAATAAGATGCATCATTGAGTTAGTTACTGTATCATAGTATCAGTCAGGGTTGGAAAGGACCACAAGGATCAGCTAGTTCCAACCCCCCTGCCATGGGCAGGGACACCCCACACTACATCAGGCTGGACAGAGCCTCAGCCAGCCTGGGCTTAAACACCTCCAGGGATGGTGCCCCAACCACCTCCCTGGACAACCCATTCCAGGGCTTCACCACTCTCATGGGGAAGAACTTCCTCCTCACCTCCAGCCTCAATCTCCCCACCTCCAGCTTCCATTCCCCCTAGTCCATCACTACCTGAGATCCTGACAAGTCCCTCCCTGGCCTTCCTGTAGGCCCCCTTCAGATACTTGGAAGGCCACAATGAGGTCACCTGGGAGCCTTCTGTTCTCCAGACTCAACAGCCCCAACTCCTTCAGTCTGTCCTCATAGGAGAGGTGCTCCAGCCCTCTGATCATCCTTGTGGCCCTTCTCTGGACACCTTCCAGCACCTCCACATCCCTCTTGCAATAGGGGCTCCAGAACTGGAGGCAGTACTCCAGGTGGGGTCTCACCAGGACTGAGCAGAGGGGGAGAATCACCTCCCTCGACCTGCTGGCCACACTTCTGCTGATGCAGCCCAGGATCTGATTGGCTTTGCGGGCTGCAAGTGCACATTGAGAGCTCCTGGTGAGCTTCTCCTCCCCCAGCACCCCCAAGTCTCTCTCCTCAGGGCTGCTTTCCATCCAGTCACTGCCCAGCCTGGATTTGTGCCTGGGATTGCCTCGACCCAGCTGCAGGACCCTGCACTTGCTCTTATTGAACCTCCTGAGGTTGGCTTGTGCCCACCTCTCCAGCCTGTCCAGGTCCCTCTGGATGGCCTCCCTTCCCTCCAGCCTGTCTGCTGCACCACACAGCTTGGTGTAGTGTTAAAATATTTCTAATTTATTATTAAAGATTCCCATGGATCTTCTTTATGTATGGAAAAGTGGCACTTTACAGTTAAAGCCTTAGATATATCATTAGCTTTAGGACTATAAAGTTGATTTCGCTTTGTGCTGGGAAGCCGTTTCAGAAGTTGCAGACTCTTCAGTGCCACTGAGAAGATACAGCATGTAGCATGATATAGATGTTACATGGTGGCATCTGTCTGAAATAGAGAAAGACGTGGTTTCCTGCTTGGAAACTTTTTTTTCTCTTTCTTTTTAGTTATGGTAGTAATTATTTGAAGTGTTGAAATGTGAATGCTCAAGGCTCAGTCCACACTGATACTCAGTGCTGTATAATCCACACGAGTAATGATGAGGTTGTGGTTGGGAGACATTGGATGGAAAGGAGAATCATTGCACTGGCCATCAGTGTGGGATAGATAGCAGGACTGTGATCATAGAATCAATAAGGTTGGAAAAGACCTCAAAGATCATCAGGTCCAACCTGTCACCCAACACCTCATCACTATTAAACCATGGCTTCAAGTGCCACGTCCAGTCCCTTTTTGAACACCTCCAGGGACGGTGACTCCACCACCTCCCTGAGCAGCACATTCCAATGGCTAACAACTCTCTGTGTGAAAAGTTTTCACCTTGAGCCTAAACTTCCCCTGGTGCAGCTGGAGACTGTGTGCTCTTGTTCTTGTGCTGGTTGCCTGGGAGAAGAGACCAAGCCCAACCTGGCTACAACCTCCCTTCAGGTAGTTGCAGACAGCAAGAAAGTCTCCCCTGAGCCTCCTCTTCTCCAGGCTAAACAATCTCTGCTCCCTCAGCCTCTCCTCACAGGGCTGTGTTCAAGGCCTCTCCCCAGCCTCATTGCCCTTCTCTGGACACATTCAAGTGTGTCAATGCCCTTCTTATATTGAGGGGCCCAGAACTGGACACAGGACTCAAGGTATGACCTAACCAGTGCTGAGTGCAGGGGCACAATGACTTTGCTGCTCCTGCTAGCCACACTATTCCTGATGCAGGCCAGGATGCCATTCATCTATTATAAAGCAGCATTAGATGAAAACAGGTGAGAATTGAGCAAATTATGGGCATTTTTATGGGATGTTCCATTTCATGTGTTTGTGATTATCCATTAATTTGAAGTCTGAACAATTTGGAATTTACATTAAGCAGTGAAGTTTTTGCCTTTCACAGTGCTTGTTTATAATGAAGGAAGCTTGTCACTGATACAAAACTCCTGTTAGGAATCTGAGTTTTCAGCTGCAATGTTGTCTTAATGGCCTCTTTATTTTTCCAACTTGCTTGGTCTTTCAAGAAGGAAAATGGGGCTGACTGAATTTTCAGATGCAGTCTCAAATGTAATGTTTGATGTAGTGAACATTCCACAGTTTGCCTCTGAATAATTGTGTCGGGACTCTAATCCTGCAGCCTGTGTAACAGCTCTATTCACTTAGCAGTGAAATGTCATGCAGGTTCTGACTGGCAGAGTGAAACTCTCCTCTTACCTGCATACTGAAAGTAGCAGGCTGTGCAGTTACAGCATGCTGGTTTTATTTGCTTAGAAGAATTCTTTATGAAATACCTCTTTCCTTAACGAAGTATCTGATCTTAATTGCAAACTGGTGGATGTGGCCCAGAATGTAAGGATAGAACCGACAGTGTGCCACCTGAACGCTTTGCCATTTCATAGCCCCGAGTTTTTGTTGTATTTAAACTAGGGGGTTTTACAGATCTTAGAACATTCAGAGTTGGAAGGTGTTCTTTGAATTTCCTCATATTGACCAAAATACAGGGAGGTGCAAAGTTGGCATGAAATTCCTGCTTCATTTATGATGCTGTTACCCCCTTTATCCTCTCCATGTTTATAGCTTCTCCTTTTAAGCTTAGTCATCGTTGTAACTTCCTATAGAAGGCAGTTTGAAGAAGGTGCTATTTTCCTGAGTAAAAAGTGAATGTTTTGCCCCCTTTTTTTAAGTAGGAGGATGTTTAAATGAGGAGGCAAGATGCATGTAGGTTTGGTTTGAGGGGTTTTTCTTGTATTTGTATGCTGCTCTCATGTCGGTGTGTTCTGTACTTACATATTAGACGCAGTCATTTTATCTGTCCTTCGTGTGTTGAGCCTTAGCCCCCTGCCATTGCCAGTGCCGTTCTTCTAACCCTTTTTGTTTCAGAGATGACTTCTCTTTTTGCTCTAAATATTTCAACCAAACCCAGTATTTGGCATCTGATTGTCTTATTAAAAATGCCTGTGCATATGTCAGTTGATATTTGTATCCGCTACTAAAGAGCGCAGCTGCATGAAACCTTACAAACTCAGTGGTATTTTTGCTGCAATACAATAGGAAACCATTCTGAAACGGAGGAGTGCTCAGCTAGGTTGAGATGTGGTATCCTTTTACTTTCTAACTTCAGTAGTTGATCCTGTCAGGACTTTATAACTACTGCTGTACATTGAGCTGTCCACAATGACTCTTAATTGTTTTTCTCAGAAGACTGGACTAATTGGAACTCTTCGAGTACTTAGATAAAATCATTTCTCCTTGTGTGTATTACATTGTTTATTTGCATTTCATCTGCTGTTGTATTACTCAAATTTCTAACTCAGGTCTTTCTGGAAATTTCTGCTCTTCACAGATTTCACTAACCAAAATAATTCCCTCCTGCTGGCAAATTCTACTTTCTCCACTGTCTGCTTCCACTAATTGATGTTAACCATTGTTTTTGATGTCTGGTATACAGCACATGGTTAACTTCTGCCTTCTAAGTGTCTTGGTTATCTGAAGCTTAGTGATGAAATAAAATTCTTCAGATAATCAAAGGCTTGGAGGAATAGTTACTAGAACTGAGAAATCTCTCAAGTACCTAGGGGTGAGCTTGCTTTCTTCTGCTGTTTGTAAAGGAGATAGAGTGCTTGGCAAGAGCTTGGGCACAGTGCATTGAAAGCGCGCAAGTGTCAGACTCCTAGGGAGGTCTTGCCACTGAAGTAACTGTAGGATTCAGATCATGAAGTTTCATCAAGGGAGGAAAACCAGGCATTATCAAAATATCAAGTGTAAAATACAAGTTAGAACAATGTTTTGTTGTATATACCTTTGCCCATGCTTTTCTACTCTAAATATTTTTGCTGTAGAATGGAACTTTGCAATCTGAATTCTATGGGAACTTACTGCTGGTGAGATCAGCGGAAAGTTGCATTTCTCCAGTCTGGTGGGTGTTAGCTTAAACTGAGTTTGCATTGTTTGGGCTGTATGGATGAGTTTGTTGTCATTTGTAACTTGTGGATTAGAAATCAGCTTCTGTGTGTGAGTGGTCTAAATTCAGTGACGCGGGTAGGAGAAGAGGTGACAGCAGAAGGGTAGGAGACGAGTGTTTGACTAATCATGCTATACTGACTGATGAGTGCTAGAATGGTGGTGCTTTGCAATACAAAGAGGTAGTTTTTTGATCTGTATATAAATTATTCAGCAGCTGGCAGATTCCCCCCCAAATTTATTTCATAGTTTGGAGCCCATTTTGCCTTTTTTCTACAACCTCTCTCCAGAGCCAAATATGTATCTTCCTCCCTTTTTTGTTCCATACGTTTGTCTGTATTCAATAACTCATTTCTTTCTCAGGTAAGGTGAATTGTGACTTCTTATTTACCCAATCTATGCTGTATTTGCTTTAAAATCTGTTTTTTTTTCCCATCATGACAAGTACTTACTTGAGAAGCTTCAGAAGTGTATCACTGTTGTAGGCTTTTTTTGGGGGGCTTTCGCTTTGTTTCTAAACTCGGGTGGTTCCAAGTAGTCGTAGGACACAAAGCCACTCGCCAACACGGACTGTGGATGATACCAAGGTGGTTTTCAGGAAGTTGTGTGACGCACCCTAAAGCCAAGGAAATGGTGGAGCTCTCATTTTTGGAGCCTTTTTAGTAAGCAGAACCTGTTTCTGAGAGGTTGGTGAAGAAACGTTTAAAGGTTCTTTTCGTGCGAAGTCACTTAAATTCGTGCACCAAAAAAATACACCAAGAAGAAAAGCATCCATTCTGTGTGGTGGTCGCTGCCTAAATGAATGTCATAGGATCTTTCCCAAAGGGATGCTGAAGAATCCAAATCAAGTCATGAAATAAAATGAAAGCAAATTACCTTTACTGGTGTTCAGCTGCCTAGTTAAAAATCAGAGACGTTTCTCGTTGTTAGACGCATTTCACTCATTTATGACTTCTGTTTCTTTCTTCATCACCTCTGCAGCAACTCTCACAATGCCCATCATGCTGTTTTACTGGTGTGAGTTCAGTGTCAATAGCCCCAACCTGAAGGATTTTACAGTTTTGCTTTTTTTTTTGGTTGAAGTAGTACAAAATGTCAAAAATTAGAAGGAAGGTCACAGTGGAAAACACCAAGACCATATCCGATAGTACGTCCCGAAGACCCAGTGTGTTTGAAAGGCTTGGACCCAGCACTGGAAGTACTGCAGAGGTGAGTGGTAAAAGTGTTCTTCTTTTCCTCCCCACCCTAGCCTCTTCTTTTCCAGGATTTAGGTGGTGGGAAAGCCTAGCTCACAGGTAGCAAATGCTCCAATGTCGCTGGTGCTTGTAAAGGTGCTAAGAACTCCTTAACTTGTAGACGGGCAATATACTAATACTTGAATAGTCAAAAGAATGTGCATTATGCCAGCTTTTGGAGAGAAGCAGTAGTGCTATCCATATTAATAGAGTGCTTCCACCAACCAGCCTTGATGCTCATTGCTGAATTCTTTTTTTTTATCTATTTTTATTATTATTTTTTGTTAAGTTTTCTCTTTTTACTGAGTTCTGTGACTGGTGGAGAGAAATTGCAGAGAAGCGGGAGTGAACTGTGGAGTCATGTGCTTGTTCTGCCACACTCACACCGATGGGTATTTCCAGAAATGAGTGTGAAATTCACCCAGTGATGTCTGTCTCTTAGACACAGTGCCGTAACTGGCTGAAGACTGGCAACTGCCTCTATGGGAACACATGTAGATTCGTACATGGCCCTTCACCACGAGGTAAAGGCTATAGCAGCAGTTATAGAAGGTAAATCAAGAACTCACTTTGAATTCTTCACATGCTGTAGGAAAATAGCTTTTGCAACTATGCTTTCTGTTTTGTTTGGTTGGGTTTTTGAAAGGAAAAGGAAAGGAAAAAAAAAAACCAACTCGAGAGAAGTGAAATGCTGTGGTGTGCCTGTTGGTGTGTCTGATCAGTGACCCCTGTGAAGCTGCTTGAAGCAATTAACTTGCAGTGGGTTTTCTCAGGCTTTTTGTGTCTCTGTAGCTTTAAGAGAAACAAATGGAGTCCACTTCATGCAGATTGGCTGCTTACATTGCTTGGAATGGGAAATTCAAGTAGCTTAATATATGTAATTTTTGGGGATGTAGTCTAATGACAGCTTCTGACATTCCCTTCTGTCCTTTGCTACAATGCTGGTTTGCAACTGCTTACAGTGGTCCTCACATAATTGCAGCCCTCCTGCCTTTGCTCTGTTGTTTGAGGAATAAGGTGCCTATCCTTTCTCTGCTGTTGTGAGAAAACACTGGAAAACATAGTTTTGTGCCAGACAGATGTAGATAGAATAGAATAGAATAGACCAGGTTGGAAGAGACCTTCAAGATCATCACGTCCAACCTATCATCCAACACCACCTAATCAACTAAACCATGCAACCAAGCACCCTGTCAAGTCTCCTCCTATATACCCTTGTATACCACAGGGGTGGAAACACACCCAGGCAGATTGCTTAGCTGGACTCAGTGGGGTCCAGTTCTGCCCTCCCCCAACTCTACAAGGGAGGGGGAGAAAGGGGATTTGAGTCACAGTATCACTAAGGTTGGAAGAGACCTCTTTGGATCATCGAGTCCAACCTGTCACCACAGACCTCATGACCAGACCATGGCACCAAGTGCCACATCCAATCCCCACTTGAACACCTCCAATGATGGTGACTCCACCACCTCCCTGGACAGCACATTCCAATGGTGAACGTCTCTCGGTGAAGAACTTTCTCCTCACCTCCAGCCTAAACTTCCCCTGGTGCAGCTTGAGACTGTGTCCTCTTGTTCTGGTGCTGGCTGCCTGGGAGAAGAGACCAACCTCTGCCTGTCTACAACCCCCCTTCAGGTAGTTGTAGACAGTAATAAGGTCAGATATCCTGGATGATAGGAGGAGATCCAAACAGCTATTTCATTTTTCAAATGAGAATAAGTTTTTTACCTGCTTCTATAATAATTCTGAAATGCCTCTATGATAATTTTGAAATGCTTCTGTGATCATTTTGAAATGCCTTTATTCTAATTTTGAGGTGCCCCTATAACAATTTTGAAATGCTTCTGTACTTTTGCAATGCTGCCCTATAATCCAGATCCCTACAAGAGGGATCTGGAGGTGCTGGAAGGTGTCCAGAGAAGGGCCACAAGAATGATCAGAGGGCTGGAGCTGCTCTGCTGTGAGGACAGACTGAAGGAGTTGGGGCTGTTCAGTCTGGAGAAGAGAAGGCTCCCAGGTGACCTCATTGTGGCCTTCCAGTATCTGAAGGGGGCCTCCAAGAAGGCTGGGGAGGGACTGCTCAGGATGTCAGGTAGTGATAGGACTAGGGGGAATGGAATGAAGCTGGAGGTGGGGAGATTGAGGCTGGAGGTGAGGAGGAAGTTCTTCCCCCTGAGAGTGGTGAAGCCCTGGAATGGGTTGTCCAGGGAGGTGGTTGAGGCCCCGTCCCTGGAGGTGTTTAAGCCCAGGCTGGATGAGGCTCTGGGCAGCCTGATCTAGTGTGGGTTGTCCCTGCCCATGGCAGGGGGGTTGGAACTAGCTGATCCTTGTGGTCCCTTCCAACCCTGCCTGATACTATGATAATTTTGAAATCCTGGGGATTTTGGCTCTCCAATCTGGGGCATAAAACTTCACTGGAGCAGACGTGGCAGTGAGTTTGTAACATGCTGCTTATAAAGAGGAGAAAGTATAGTTTTAGAGCAGTTCCTCTGTGTATGAAGGCTTCACACTTGAAGCACAAACAACTGTGCTTGGTGATGCTGCAGTAATGTTGGTGTTACCTCTAGGTTATGGGGTGGGCAAAGTGTAAGGCAACAACAGGAAGGTTGGCATGAGGTCAGGGATCTGTTCCTGGTTCTTTTTCTTATTCCTGTGACACACTCTATTGATGATCTTTACTTTGCTTGTTTGATCTTCCATTGCTTCTGAGGTGGTAGTAGCTGGGATACAACATATGTCACTGACTTTAATGCTGCTTTTGGTTTGTACAGGATTTAACCATTCTGTACTGAATGTTCCAAATGGGGGGGAAAAGGAATGATTTCCTGGTGGAGGTTACATTCTAAAGCTGTTAGAATGTCACTTTCTCCTTGCTTTCAGTGTTTGGAACACTCAGTGCATAGTTCTGCTTGGTTGGTTGAAAAGAAGTGACGTTTCTTTCAATGATTAAAGCTATGCTTCTGCTTTGCTGTCACCACTGACATTCAAAAATAATGCTGAATTACTTCTTTTGACTGCTGACTTTATTTTTATTGCTATCACTGTATGAAGAAGTCAAAGGATTAATCTTGCTGCTTATTTGCCTGATGCATTCCACATTTGATAAAGGTGTTCTTAGAAGGGGGAAGGGAGCCCCTTCCCATTTTCCACACACAAACACCGAAGCACTCAGACAAAAAATGGCACAGCCATCTCCAGAGGTTTCTACTGATAGTTCTTGGCCTGGCACAGAAAAAACCTGGCCTATGTACATAATAAAGTGGTGCCATTTTTGTGCCATGTGCCATCACAGAGATTTTGGGGTTTAGGTATTTTGTATGCAGTTTTATTGGCTTCTTGCAAGCAAATGCTGCTGCCACATCAGAATAGAATAGAATAGAAGAATATAATAGAATAGTAGAAGAATAGAATAGAAGAATAGGATAGAATAGAAGAATAGAATAGGATAGAAAGATAGATTAGGATAGAAGGATAGATTAGGATAGAAGGATAGAATAGGATAGAAGGATAGAATAGGATGGAATAGGATAGAAGGATGGAATAGGATAGAAGGATAGGATAGGAGGATAGAAGGATAGGATAGGAGGATAGAAGGATAGGATAGGAGGATAGAAGAGGATAGGATAGGAGGATAGAATAGGATAGGATAGGAGGATAGAATAGGATAGGATAGGAGGATAGAATAGGATAGGATAGGAGGATAGAATAGGATAGGATAGGAGGATAGAATAGGATAGGATAGGAGGATAGAATAGGATAGGATAGGAGGATAGAATAGGATAGGATAGGAGGATAGAATAGGATAGGATAGGAGGATAGAATAGGATAGGATAGGAGGATAGAATAGGATAGGATAGGAGGATAGAATAGGATAGGATAGGAGGATAGAATAGGCTAGGATAGGAGGATAGGCTAGGATAGGAGGATAGGCTAGGATAGGAGGATAGGCTAGGAGGATAGGCTAGGAGGATAGGCTAGGAGGATAGGCTAGGAGGATAGGATAGGATAGGAGGATAGGATAGGATAGGAGGATAGGATAGGATAGGATAGGATAGGAGGATAGGATAGGATAGGAGGATAGGATAGGATAGGAGGATAGGATAGGATAGGAGGATAGGATAGGATAGGAGGATAGGATAGGATAGGAGGATAGGATAGGATAGGAGGATAGGATAGGATAGGAGGATAGGATAGGAGGATAGAATAGGATAGGAGGATAGAATAGGATACAAGGCCTGCATCAGGAATAGTGTGGCCAGCAGGAGCAGGGAGGTCATTGTGCCCCTGGACTCAGCACTGGTTAGGCCACACCTTGAGTCCTGTGTCCAGTTCTGGGCCCCTCAGTTTAAGCAGGACATCGAAACACTTGAATGTGTCCAGAGAAGGGCAACAAGGCTGGGGAGAGGCCTTGAACACAAGCCCTATGAGGAGAGGCTGAGGGAGTTGGGGTTGCTTAGCCTGGAGAAGAGGAGGCTCAGGGGAGACCTTCTTGCTCTCTACAAATACCATAAAGGTGGTTGTAGCCAGGTGGGAGTTGGTCTCTTCTCTAGCAACCAGCACCAGAACAAGGGGACACAGTCTCAAGCTGTGCCAGGGGAGGTTTAGACTCGAGGTGAGGAGGAAGTTCTTCACCGAGAGAGTCGTTCATCATTGAATTGTGCTGCCCAGGGAGGTGGTGGAGTCACCATCCCTGGAGGCGTTCAAGAGGGGATTGGACGTGGCACTTGGTGCCATGGTCTAGTCATGGGGTCTGTGTTGATAGGTTGGACTCGATGATCCTCGAGGTCCTTTCCAACCTAAGTTATACTGTGATACTGTGAAGGATAGGATAGGATAGAAGGATAGGATAGGATAGAAGGATAGGATAGGATAGGATAGAAGGATAGGATAGGATAGAAGGATAGGAGGATAGGATAGGATAGGATAGGATAGGAGGATAGGATAGGATAGGATAGAAGGATAGGAGAATAGGATAGAAGGATAGGAGAATAGGATAGAAGGATAGGAGAATAGGATAGAAGAATAGAATAGAATAGACCAGGTTGGAAGAGACCTTCAAAATCATCGTGTCCAACCTATCAACCAACACCACCCAACCAACTAAACCATGCAACCAAGCACCCTATCAAGTCTCCTCCTGAACACCTCCAGTGATGGTGACTCCACCACCTCCCTGGGCAGCACATTCCAAGGGGCAATCACTCTCTCTCTGTAAAACTTCCTCCTAACCTCTAGCCTAAACCTCCCCTGGCGCAGTCTGAGACTGTGTCCTCTTGTTCTGGTACTGGCTGCCTGGGAGAAGAGACCAACCTCTGCCTGTCTACAACCTCCCTTAAGGTAGTTGTAGAGAGCAAGAAGGTCTCCCCTGAGCCTCCTCTTCTCCAGGCTAAGCAACCCCAGCTCCCTCAGCCACTCCTCACAGGGCTGTGTTCCAAACCCCTCACCAACTTTGTTCCCTTCTCTGGACACCTTCCAGCAAGTCAACCTCCTTCCTAAACAGAGGGGCCCAGAACTGGACACAGTTCAAGTAGTTGTCTTTGTTGAATATCTTGGACAACATAATGGCAGTGGGTCTATATGTATTTATCCAGGCCTCCTGGTGAAGTGTTTTGCTAGGACAAAGCACATCCTGCTGCCTTTCTCTCTTGCCCCCTCAATTTCATAGCTGTCTGAAATAAATCTCATTGTGAATGATTTTATCTGACTGTGATCCCTCCCACAGTACAGAGCATCACCAGACTGTAAGAAAACTTTAAAGTGTAAAAAAGGCTTTGAAGTCTATTTCATTATAACTGTTTCAGCTTGAATGCTGCCTTTTGCCTTTTTAATCTTGCTGTTGTGAAAATAAAGCTTTGCATGTTTCTACACAGAAAGCTTTACTGGTCAAGATAGAAAGAATTCAGTAGTAGACCTGTCAACCTCCCAGGTGCCTGAAGCAAGGAGAAGCTAACCAGGAAAGAGCTGTGTGTAAACATGATACTCCACGAGGAATTTTGCTCTCTTTCCTCTCATAGATCCTTGGTTAGCTGCTTAGCAGCTTCCAGCTGGTTCTTTTACACTATTGCCAGGACAGTGTCCCTCTTAGCCTGTCTGATCCTCTTGATTCTGGATTGTTGTATTGCTTTTAGAAAGCAAACCAGACTAGCAGTAATACTGGGTAAGAACATAAGGACTTTATAAGGTTCCAATATTGTTGTGAGGAACTTACAAACAGGACAGGATTTCATGAGCCTTCCATTGTAATCTGTACATAACCCACTGATAGTTATCTGCCTATGCACACCCCCACAGAGATATGCTCAGATGTTGTAATGTGTACCTGTGACTAGGCAGTTGGTTTTTACACTGGAAGAGGCACAGAAACAAAACAGGTGCTGTTGTGAATGTACATTTCATAACCAAGCCCTTGAATATGGAGAACTCAACTGTTTAAAACTGCTTAACCACAGTGCTTAACATTTGAAATGATTACATTTTGCATGTTAGGCCTCATTTAGAAGGTAGGCCCAGCAAAACTATTGAGTGATGAAAGAGAAATTTACTGCTGAGGAGTTTACTTCTTTCAGTGTACAGGAGTAATGCAGGGGAGCCTTTTGTGTGAAAGGTTCTACCAGTTGCAGTCTAGCTAGATTGTCATAAACTACAGAGGTGCAATTGTCATCTGTTGAAATGCAGCAGTGTGCATTGCCTACAGTAACCAAAGATCTCTTTTGGAGGGGAAGCAGGGGGAGGGTCATGTAGAAAAGAAACCATCATGTAAAACTTAAAATGTGTTACACCAATAGAATAGAATAGAAATAGGAATAGAATAGAAATAGGAATAGAATAGAAATAGGAATAGAATAGAAATAGAAATAGAATAGAAATAGAAATAGAATAGAAATAGAAATAGAATAGAAATAGAAATAGAATAGACCAGGTTGGAAGAGGCCTTCAAGACCATCGTGTCCAACCCACCAACCAATCCAACCCACCTAATCAACTAACCCATGGCACCAAGCACCCCATCAAGTCTCCTCCTGAACACCTCCAGTGATGGTGACTCCACCACCTCCCCGGGCAGCACATTCCAATGGGCAATCACTCTCTCTGTATAGAACATGTTCCTAACATCCAGCCTAAACCTCCCCTGGTGCAGGCTGAGACTGTGTCCTCTTCTTCTGGTGCTGCTTGCCTGGGAGAAGAGACCAACCTCTGCCTGTCTACAACCTCCCTTCAGGGAGCTGTAGACAGCAAGAAGGTCTCCCCTGAGTCTCCTCCTCTCCAGGCTAAGCAACCCCAGCTCCCTCAGCCTCTCCTCATAGGGCTTGTGTTCCAAACCCCTCCCCAGCTTCGTTGCCCTTCTCTGGACACCTTCCAGCAAGTCAACCTCCTTCCTAAACTGAGGAGCCCAGAACTGGACACAGGACTCGAGGTGTGGCTTAACCAGTGCAGTGTACAGGGGCAGAATGACCTCCCTGCTCCTGCTGGCCACACTGTTCTTGATGCAGGCCAGGATGCCATTGGCCCTCCTGGCTGCCAGTCACAGCTTCCTGAGTATTTCTTGAAATTTGGCCAATTTTCAGTCTTAGTTTATTATATTTTGGGGGGTGGGGAAGGAGGGCATGATGTGCTTTGGGAAGGAGGCGTAGGATGTTTGCCGTGACTTTGCTCCAGCGTTCTAAAGCTGAAACAAGCCTCCACCCCCAAAACTAACAAAACCAACCCAACCCTGAAGCTATAACTTTTAAAACTCCTGTAATTTCTTGATAGGTTTTTTTTTAATCTTCAGGGAGATTTCAATACAGTTTTAACAATTTTTGTTCTTCCCTCCCATGTTGGAAGAGGTATTAATGGAGGAAGAAATACTTTGGGTGCTTTTTCACTTCAGCACATAACCAAAAGAGAAAGTCTATCTCTAGCAACTACATGAACTGCATTCAGTGTAAATTCACTTGCTTTCTCCTTCAGCTATTGGGATTTTCCCTGGCATTGCTCCTCTTGTGGAGCTACTAGTAATTATCTGTAGTATTTTTATGGTTTAAAGTAATGTTCAGTTTCACAAGCCCAAACTGGACTCGATGATCTCCAAGGTCTTTTCCAACCTGGTTAATTCTATTCCATTCTAAATCCTTTGTGCAGTAGCTGAAATATTGCTAAAAATGTAAGCATTGAATTGATACTGTTAATCATAGTATCATAGTATCAGTCAGGGTTGGAAGGGAGCACAAGGATCATCTAGTTCCAACCCCCCTGCCATGGGCAGGGCCACCCCACACTACATCAGCCTGGCCACAGCCTCATCCAGCCTGCTCTTAAACACCTCCAGGGATGGGGCCTCAACCACCTCCCTGGACAACCCATAATGTTGAAAGACTCTATATTTGTTGAGGTAGCTGATAGTTGGAATACTTTTGAGAGGTTTTGGTAATTCAAAGGAATCTTCTAAGGTGGGAGGAGAGGGAAAAACCCATCTTGAACAATCACCTTTGCTAAAGCCAGCCACTCACAATCGTGTGTGCAAAAAAGATACCTACTTTATATGCTGTGATTCTGTGATACTATTTCATCCTTCTTAGTGCTGATGGAATGGAATGGAATGGAATAGAATAGAATAGAATTAACCAGGTTGGAAAAGACCTTCGAGATCATCAAGTTGAACCTATCACCCAACACCACCTAATCAACTAAACCATGGCACCAAGCACCCCATCTTCTTAAACACCTCCAGTGATGGTGACTCCACCACCTCCTTGGGCAGCACATTCCAATGGGCAATCACTCTTTCTGTGAAGAATTTCTTCCTAACATCCAGCCTAAACCTCCCCTGGTGCAGCTTGAGACTGTGTCCTCTTGTTCTGGTGCAATAAGGTCTCCTCTGAGCCTTCTCTTCTCCAGGCTAAGCAACCCCAGCTCCTTCAGCCTCTCCTCATAGGGCTTGTGCTCCTAACCCCTCACCAGTTTTATTGCCTTTCTCTGGACATGTTCCAGCAACTCAACATCTTTCCTAAAGTGAGGGGCCCAGAACTGAACACAGGACTCAAGGTGTGGCCTAACCAGTGCTGAGTCCAGGGATAAGCACACTGTTTTGTAGATGGACCTGTGTTTACAACTTAATGCAGAATTAAATGCATATAAAAATGGGAGAAGTCACTGGTCTTTTTTCTTCTTAGATCCTAAGCCACTTAACCTTATGACACAGTGTAAAGAGTTAAACATATGGAACATTGCAAAAGAGGGAGTAGAAACCAATTAGTGCTTTTCAGATCTGCACAGATTAAATTAATGTGATTTCATTTTCAGATTTCTGTATGCATAAACTGTGAAAGATAATTTGCCCCTAATAATGTGAGAAAGGAAGGGTGGAAGAAGTTACACTTTCCAAATGGAAACTCTAACTCAGTCTGAAAAACAAAAAGAAAGGCAAATTTCATTGTTCAGATAGATCATTCTTCAATGCAGCCTCAGCATCTCTTTTGGGATTCTTTAGTCTAGACTGATAGGTACAGATCCAGTCATTTCATGCAATCATTTCACAGGAGAATCTGGCTAACAGCCATCACAGAAATACCAAACTCAGTTATCAGGCTGGATTTTTGTGGAGAGAACTTGAAAGCTCTGGTGAGACCCCACCTGGAGTACTGCCTCCAGTTCTGGAGCCCCTATTACAAGAGGGATCGGGAGGTGCTGGAAGGTGTCCAGAGAAGGGTCAAGAGGATGAGCAGAGGGCTGGAGGCACTATTCCAAGAGGGGTCTGGAGGTGCTGGAAGGTGTCCAGAGAAGGGCCACGAGGATGATCAGAGGGCTGGAGCACCTCTCCTGTGAGGACAGACTGAAGGAGTTGGGGCTGTTCAGTCTGGAGAAGAGACGGCTCCCAGGTGACCTCATTGTGGCCTTCCAGTATCTGAAGGGGGCCTACAGGAAGGCTGGGGAGGGACTGCTCAGGATCTCAAGTCGTGATAGGACTAGGGGGAATGGAATGAAGCTGGAGGTGGGGAGATTGAGGCTGGAGGGGAGGAGGAAGTTCTTCCCCTTGAGAGTGGTGAAGCCCTGGAATGGGTTGTCCAGGGAGTTGGTTGAGGCCCCGTGTCTGGAGGTGTTTAAGCCCAGGCTGGCTGAGGCTGTGGCCAGGCTGATGTAGTGTGGGGTGTCCCTGCCCATGGCAGGGGGGGTTGGAACTAGATGATCCTTGTGGTCCCTTCCAACCCTGACTGATACTGTGACACTATGATTAGAAGCAGCTTCTACATCCCCTTTGCTTAGGGACATGTTTGAATGCAGTGATTGTTCTTTTTTTGATGCATAAAGGATCAAGGAACTTACGAATCTGTACCAAGAGGTGCCAGAATTACATAGATGTCTTATGATAGTGTAGGATGCTCCTTCACCTTTCCCACAGTGCAGTAAAGTACAGTAGTACAAAGTACAGTAGTTTGAGTCTGTGGTACTTGTGTTTTGTACACATATATATGAAATCTATATTCAATTTACTGCATCTTAGAATGTGGAGAGACTTATTAGCAGTCATTGTGAAACACATTTGTATGCTGCTCTCAAAAGATGATTTGTTCCATATAGGATCACCTGGAGCTGGTGTAGAGTAGTATCTGAAGCATACCATGCATATGTTTAATTTTTCTTCTTAGAGTCAAGCTGTCTTTGATGTTTTGCAAGAGTTGCTGTCTTAGAATGCTTAAGCCCTTTAGATCAAATGATTTATCTTTGGGGTTTTTTTTAATCTACTTCTGGGGGGGAGGTTTAGATAGTTCTGTATATACTGATAAAAAAAAAAACCAATTAAAAGATAGATTGTATTCCTTTAAAAACAGTCCCATAGAGCTGGTTTTATTGTGTTTCTGTATTATCCAGGTCACCAGAAAGACCCCACTGGAGATCTTCGGGAAAGAATGAAGAACAAACGTCAAGACGTTGAGGCAGAGCCACAGAAACGAAGTACAGAGGAATCGTCCTCTCCTGTTAGGGTAAGAATGGAGTTTGCAGAACTCCAGCATCCCTCAGTAGCAGTTGGGCAGTGTGTCCTAGAAACCTGATCCTGGTGGCTTGTACTCTATAAAAATAATGTCTTGATGGACTGATCATTCTGTACATAGCACGTGGCATCCTCTATTACGAAGTGTCTCAACAGCTGTGTTGTTCTGCAGTTTTTATAGCACTTCCTGATCTTTTGGTTCCCCAAAGATTTGACACTTCCCACAGACTAAAACCTGTTACAAACACTGGTGCACCATTATTTAATAAGAGTGCAGACTCTTCTGACTGTTGCCAAGAAGGTGTACTAACCATGGTTCCAATCATCCACTGTTTTCCCCCTCAACACTTGCATCCATCGTTCACATGCATCCTTGAACCAGATTGACTTGCAGTAAAGCCACGCGGTGACTGCCGTGCTGGTTCGTTTTGCCTTCCTCCTCACCCCCCTCATCAGCCATCCCAACTGCTTGCTTTTGGATTTTGCCAAAAAAATAAAACCCAACCCCAACCCATTATCATTCACATTTCCTGATAACCTTTCTGCAACCCTCTCCCCCCTCAAATGTAAGAACTGAATTCCTTTTAGATCGTATTCCCTGGTCCTGAGGTTCCAAACGAACGGGCAGAGTTGGCAGTGTGACTCTCTGCCTCTGTATTCCTCTGTGGTGTTTTTTAACCCCATCTTCATCTAAATAATGCTTAAAAGTTTTTGGGTTTATTTTAATTTGTGAAAAAAATCAGTTTTGCTTCTGCAGGTATTAACAGCTCTCTGGTTCCCGCCCCCCCCCCCCCCCACCCCGGTCTGTTCCTACTTGCTGTGTAAAATGACTTTTTCCTGTCAGGTGTAACGAAAGGAACAGCAGCTGCTCTCATTCAATTCACAGAATGGCTTACCTTCCAATCATGTTTTCAGTTGCTGTGAATTTGTGTAAACTTTTCTTCTCTTTTTGCTCTTTTACCTTGAATGTGTTTTCTTTGATGGTAGCTTATTCTCAATAAACTGCTCGATTATTGAGTACGAGGTTGGCGGCAAAAGTGTTTTTTCCAACCCTATTAAAAGCTTGATGTGACTTGTGCAACTCTTTAATGTTGATGTCATTCTTGCTTCTGGTTAGTTAACCCTGCTTTTCATAGTGTCCTGTGAAGGTAACAAGAAAACACTCTTTAAACAACTAAACCCCAAGTAAAAGTGAACTGGAAGCAGGAATCAAAATGAATTGAAGAATTAGTGGGTCTCTTAAAGGTACCAAAGAATTATTTACAGGATAAGCACACTACAGAGATAAAAAACCAAACCCAAAACTCCAATCTCTCTAAAACAGAAGGCTGAGGAAACCACTGAGCTTTTGTATTGGTTGCATGAAAGCAACTCCTAAAATCTGGGATATGCCAAGAGAATATTCTGGAGCAAATAGATGAAGAGGGAGAATCGTCCTAAGTTGCATTGCAAAGAACCAGGATGTCTAAGAGGACAGAAGACTGAAGTGACTGAACTGCTAACAAAAAGTCTTCATTAGAGCTACTGTTGCAGTGGAGACCTAGTATCTGTTTCCATCTCTTATTAAAACTTTTGGCCTAACAGAGGAGCTGGAGGAGAAATGCTCACTCTGTTTTGAAATAACAGAAAGTATCTTGTTCCATAAAGTTTCATATTTGTGGTTGGGCTTTTGGTTGGGTGTTTGGTTTGGTTTTTGGTTGGGGGTTTGATTTGGTTTGGTTTGGTTTGGTTTGGTTTGGTTTGGTTTGGTTTGGTTGTTTGCTTGGGTGTTTTTAAATAGCAGCAGTG
>NW_027142439.1:2008082-2089671 GCF_026170545.1 Melanerpes formicivorus
ATTAGGTGGTGTTGGATGATAGGTTTGGACGTGATGATCTTGAAGGTCTCTTCCAACCTGGTCTGGTCTATTCTATTCTATTCTATTCTATTCTATTCTATTCTATTCTATTCTATTCTATTCTATTCTATTCTATTCTATTCTATTCTATTCTATTCTATTCTATTCTATTCTATTCTATTCTATTCTATTCCATCCCATCCCATCCCATCCCATCCCATCCCATCCCATCCCATCCCATCCCATCCCATCCCATCCTATCCTATTCTGTTCCTATCCTATGATTCAACTGTGATCATCTTCCCAACCCATGGAAATAGCTTAACTGTCAGCAGAGACCTGAAAACAGCAGAGACAAAGTCTGCTAAACTGTTTTTGCTCTGAAGATAACTACAGTTTTGGGTTTTTTTTCCCCAGTAAATTATATTATTGTGCAAGTTTATTACTTCTTCTCTTGTACATGGTGTTGTTTTAGTCTGCAGATAAGTTGTTTACAACTGTGGCTGAAGTAGATAAAGCATCTTCATACACAAGTAAAAGACATGCTGTGGGCCTTTAGGAGCATGACAGATTTTATGCTTGGCTTATTAAAGGAGAGAACAAAAACCCCTGTGTAAAGTACAAGAAGGTCTGTAAGGACATGAAGAAAATATTTCTCTCTCACTGTATGAGGGAATTAAACATGCTCTTAGGTGGGACAAGTACAATAAAAGGAATGTGTTGAAGACTTTTCCATGAGGAGAATGAAATATGTGTTCTAAACCATCAGAAGTCAAATTCTTGGTTCATACTGAATTTTATACACTGAGATTTGTTTTGCTAGATGCAATGTTAGCAGAATTTCTTTCCCTGCAAACTAAACTGAAGGCATTTAGGCTCTGAATGGGCTTGGTTCATGTTGTCCTGACTTGTGAAATGGAATGAAGCTGGAGGTGGGGAGATTGAGGGTGGAGGGGAGGAGGAAGTTCTTCCCCATGAGAGTGGTGAAGCCCTGGAATGGGTTGTCCAGGGAGGTGGTTTGAGGCCCCATCCCTGGAGGTGTTTAAGCCCAGGCTGGCTGAGGCTGTGGCCAGCCTGATGTAGTGTGGTGGTGTCCCTGCCCATGGCAGGGGGGTTGGAACTAGATGATCCTTGTGGTCCCTTCCAACCCTGACTGATACTATGATACTATGATACTTGCATGAAAATTGTCTGTTCCCTTCCCCTACATTCAGTAATTCAATAACATTGTTTTCATAGCAGTTTCTTGATATCAGTTCTTCTATAGACACCTGCTTGTGTGGCACTACCAGGCTCACTCAAAGGAGAAAACAGGAGGAGACTTGATGGGGTGCTTGGTTGCATGGGTTAGTTGGTTGGGTGGTGTTGGATGATAGGTTGGATACGTCCTATGAAACGTCTCTTCCAACCTGGTCTATTCTATTCCATTCCATTCCATTCCATTCCATTCCATTCCATTCCATTCCATTCCATTCCATTCCATTCCATTCCATTCCATTCCATTCCATTCCATTTCTTGTGTTTGGTTGTATGGTTAGAGGTGCAGGGGAGATGCACATAGGTTGTGTAGTGGTTTTCCTGGGTTAAGTTGTTCTTGACACATTCTGACATCGGCCACATCAACCCCATGCAGTGCTACAGGCTGGGGTCAGAGTGGCTGAGAGCAGCCAGGCAGAGAGGGACCTGGGGATACTGGTTGATGGTAGGCTGAACATGAGCCTGCAGTGTGCCCAGGCAGCCAAGAAGGCCAATGGCATCTTGGCCTGCATCAAGAACAGTGTGGCCAGCAGGAGCAGGGAGGTCATTCTGCCCCTGTACACTGCACTGGTTAGGCCACACCTTGAGTCCTGTGTCCAGTTCTGAGCCCCTCAGTTTAGGAAGGAGGTTGACTTGCTGGAATGAGTCCAGAGAAGGGCAACAAAGTTGGTGAGGGATTTGGAACACAGCCCTGTGAGGAGAGACTGAGGGAGCTGGGGTTGCTTAGCCTGGAGAAGAGGAAGCTCAGGGCTGACCTTACTGCTCTCTACAACTATGTGAAGGGTGGTTGTAGCCGGGAAGGGGTTGGTCTCTTCTCCCATGCAACCAGCACCAGAACAAGAGGACACAGTCTCAAGCTGTGCCAGGGGAGGTTTAGACTCGAGGTGAGGAGAAAGTTCTTCACCGAGCGAGTCGTTCGTCATTGGAATGTGCTGCCCAGGGAGGTGGTGGAGTCACCATCCCTGGAGGTGTTCAAGAGGGGATTGGACGTGGCACTTGGTGCCATGCTCTAGTCATGAGGTCTGTGTTGGTAGGTTGGACTCAATGATCTTCGAGGTCTCTTCCAACCTTAGTTATACTGTGACTGTGATACTGTGAATAATGAGGAGCAGTTGGATTCTGCCTACTTGGGAGTGGCTACCCACAACATTGTGTTATCTCCTTACTGTGTTTCTAAGGTGATGTTAAAGGGTTTAAGTTTTAAGTCCAGATCTAAGTGTCAGTAAAGAACAGCTGGAGAAATTCTCAGGTTTCTCCTTGCCTTGGCATAAGACCAAAGGTTTGTACATATCAGAACTGAAGGATCCTGGAAAGGAAGTGCTGTGGGAGGTGAGAGCAAACGAGATATGGGACAGACTTTCATTATTTGCTCTTTCTGCTTTCCTGCTTAATAAATTAATCTGAAAGACTTCCAAGCTTGAATGTGTCTTCTGTTTTTTTAATGCAAATAGTGAAAAATCTTTGTCCTGTACTCCACTTGAGCCACATAGATTGTTTAGAGAATGACATTCAGGAGCAGCAGTGCTGCAGCTATGCAGCTTTACCGCTGTAATGTAGCCCTGGAAAAAGAGCAGCACAGGTTCAGTTGCCTTTTGAAACGGTCTTCTTGCCTCTAAAAATAGTTCTTGGCTCCCTTAGGTCTGCAGGACCACCTGCCACATGCAGAATTGATGCTGCATCAGTAGTTAGATGTCTAAATGAGTTTGAGAAGGACATTGAGACACTTGAAGGTGTCCAGAGAAGGGCAACAAAGCTGGGGAGAGGTCTGGAGCACAGCCCTGTGAGGAGAGGCTGAGGGAGCTGGGGTTGCTTAGCCTGGAGAAGAGGAGGCTCAGGGGAGTCCTTATTGCTCTCTACAACTGCCTGAAGGGAGGTTGTAAACAGAAGTGGGTTGTTGTCTTCTCCCAGGCAAGCACCAACAGAACAAGAGGACACAGTCTCAAGCTGTGCCAGTGGATGTTTAGGCTGGAGGTGAGGAGAAAGTTCTGCACAGAGAGAGTTATTAGACGTTGGAATATGCTGCCCAGGGAGGTGGTGGAGTCCCCATCCCTGGAGGTGTTCAAGAGGGGATTGGATGTGGCACTTGAAGTCGTGGTTTAGTAGTCCTGAGGTGTTGGGTGCTAGGTTGGACTTGATGATCCTGGAGGAGTTTTCCAACCGTATTGATTCTATGACTCAGGTCCAGTGAAAGTTCAAATATGAAGCTATGAAGAAAAAACTTGATTGTGTTGTGCTGCTTTAGCCTTTTCCCCCTTTCTTTCTGGCAGCCAAGGGGCTCCATTCTTTTAATTATTCCCACCCCCCCATTCTTTATTCTCTGAGGAGTTAAGCAATTCTGCTCCTGAGGCTCATTTGCCTTGCATATAAATATCCTTATTTGCCACAGAGAACTCTTCCTCGAGCTGTTAAAATTTTCTACTCCTTGAATGTTCTCCTGGTCTTAAGAAGCTGAGCTGTTCTTTCAGTGCCTGTTTTACACTTTATTCTCTGGCATGCTTCTTGCCCTGTCTTGAAACCTCCTGAGTTTATGAATCCTTTCTTCTCTTTTCCCCATCTGCTCTTTGCATACTGATTGTATGAAATTGCATAAGACCCGTGTAAGCCCCTGGAGACTCTGCCTGTTTAAGAAGGTATTTGTTCAACAGGGTAATGGGGGAAATGCTTTTTGTGCTCTACAAAGAGACCCCTAAAATACCATGCAAAATATATCAGCTTCTTCAGGCTTCTTTTACCACTAAAGTTGTTTACTCTAATGCAGCATTTTTCCCTTTGTAGAAAGAGTCTTCACGAGGAAGACATAGAGAGAAGGAAGATATCAAAATCACTAAGGAGAGAACCCCAGAAAGTGAAGAGGAGAATGGGGATTGGGAAACAAACAGAGAAGGTAAGTGAGATTAAACTAATGATCCCCTTACAAGTCTAAAGAATTGCAAGGTTATTGGGCTCTGTGAAGGTGGATGCTTAAGGATTTGATCTCTATGGAGAACACTTTTCTGCAGCAGCCATTAATGGCTTGGGGTTTTTTTGAGGGATATTGGTAAAACCAACTTTTAGCCTGGAGAAGAGGAGGCTCAGGGGAGACTTTATTGCTCTCTACAACTCCCTGAAGGGAGGTTGTAGCAAGGTGGGGGTTAGTCTCTTCTCCCAGGCAAGCAGCACCAGAACAAGAGGACACAGTCTCAAGCTGCACCAGGGGAGGTTTAGGCTGGAGGTTTGGAGGAAGTTTTACACAGAGAGAGAGATTGCCCATTGCAATGTGCTGCCCAGGGGGGTGGTGGAGTCACCATCACTGGAAGTGTTTAGGAAGAGAATTGATGGGGTGCTTGGTGCCATGGTTTAGTTGATTAGATGGTGTTGGGTGATAGGTTGGACTCGATCTCAAAGGTCTCTTCCAACCTGGTCTATCCTATCCTATCCTATCCTATCCTATCCTATCCTATCCTATCCTATCCTATCCTATCCTATCCTATCCTATCCTATCCTATCCTATCCCCTATCCTATCTTATCCCCTATCCTATCCTATCCTATCCTATCTCCTATCCTATCCTATCCTACATCCAGACAGGCAGATGCTGTTCAGATGAAAATTATCTCTCCACAGACATCTGTGGGAGAAACCAAATAAACTTTAAATAGGTAAGAATCAGCTTCTTTTTGTGTGTGTCCAGTTTTTAAATCATATACATGTTAATGTAATTGAAATAAAGAAGAGAAAGATCTCAGCTCAAGCATGAGAGAGTTGTTAGGCATTGGAATGTGCTGCCCAGGGAGGTGGTGGAGTCACCATCCCTAGAGGTGGTCAAAAAGGGATTGGACGTGGCACTTGGTGCCATGGTTTAGTAGTCATGAGGTGTTGGTTGACAGGTTGGACTTGCTGATCTCTGAGGTCTTTTCCAACCTTATTGATTCTATGATTCTATGAAAGAAGAGATTCAGCATTTCAGGTGAAATAGCACAGATTGTAATAGGCCAACAAACCACCAACAGAACAGGAGGACACTGTCTCAAGCTGCGCCAGGGGAGGTTCAGGCTGGATGTTAGGAAGAAGTTCTTCCCAGAAAGAGAGATTGGCCATTGGAATGTGCTGCCCAGGGAGGTGGTGGAGTCACCATCACTGGAGGTGTTTAAGAAGAGACTGGATGAGGCATTGGTTTAATTGATTAGATGGTGTTGGGTGGTAGGTTGGACTTGATGATCTCAAAGGTATTTTCCAACCTGGTCCTGAGCCACGAGGATGAGCAGAGGGCTGGAGCACCTCTCTTGTGAGGACAGACTGAAGGAGTTGGAGCTGTTCAGTCTGGAGAAGAGAAGGTTCCCAGGTGACCTCATTGTGGCCTTCCACTGTCTGAAGGGGGGCCTACAAGAAGGCTGGGGAGGGACTCCTCAGGATCTTAGGCAGTGATAGGAGTAGGGGGAATGGAATGAAGCTGGAGGTGGGGAGATTGAGGCTGGAGGTGAGGAGGAAGTTCTTCCCTATGAGAATGGTGAAGTTCTGGAATGGGTTGTCCAGGGAGGTGGTTGAGGCCCTGTCCCTAAAGGTGTTTAAGCCCAGGCTGGCTGAGGCTGTGGCCAGGCTGATGTAGTGTGGGGTGTCCCTGGCCATGGCAGGGGGATTGGAACTAGGTGATCCTTGTGGTCCCTTCCAACCCTGCCTGATACTATGATACTATGATTATTAGATTCTGAGGCTTTCAGCTTGAGACTGATGATTTTTTTTTCCCAAAAGAATGTTGATTATAGTCCTGTAGATGAAGTGGAACTAAGATCTGTCAAGTTCTAGTGAGTACTGTATGAGCAGTCAGATGGACTGGGAAAGAACCTGTGCTGTTAGGACCTGTACCTCTCTTAAACTGTTCCCTTGCATTCATGACACATGAAGGGAGTTTGTAGACTGAGCTTAGTCATAACAAAATCTCTTATGTACTTCCTGTGTGTAGGAAGGGGAGTGAAAGCTAAAGACTTTTTGGTGAAGTTCTCTTTTCTGACATTTCCCTAAAGTGCTTTTTGATCGTTAGACTTAAATAGCCAGAAACTCTCCCCTGAGGAGAGAAAGCTCAGGTGAGACCTCATTGCTCTCTGCAAGTACTTACAGGGAGGTGTAGCCTGTAGAAGAGGAGGCTCAGGGGAGACCTCATTGCCCTCTACAACTACCTGAAGGGAGGTTGTAGACAGGTGGGGGTTGGTCTCTTCTCCCAGGCAACCAGCACCAGAACAAGAGGACACAGTCTCAAGCTGTGCTAGGGGGAGTTTACGCTGGAGGTGAGGAGAAAGTTCTGCCCAGAAAGATTGATTGGCCATTGGAATGTGCTGCCCAGGGAGGTGGTGGAGTCACCATGCCTGGAGGTGTTCAGGAGGGGATGGGATGTGGGATTTCTTGCCATGATTTAGTAGTCATGAGATGTTGGGTGACAGGTTGGACTCGGTGATCCTTGAGGTCTTTTCCAACCTTATTGATTCTATGATTCTATGATATGGAGCAAATGAGAGTTCTTCATCCTGGGCTTGTTAGTTATTAGGTAATAGCTTGGACTTGATCTCTGAGGTCTTTCCCAACCTTATTGATTCTATGATTCTATGAAACTAAGAAATGTAAATAGATGAAAACTGCTTGATTTAGTATCATAGTATGAGTCAGGGTTGGAAGGGAGCACAAGGATCATCTAGTTCCAACCCCCCTGCCATGGGCAGGGACACCCCACACTACATCAGGCTTCCCAGAGCCTCATCCAGCCTGGGCTTAAACACCTCCAGGGACGGGGCCTCAACCACCTCCCTGGACAACCCATTCCAGGGCTTCACCACTCTCATGGGGAAGAACTTCCTCCTCACCTCCAGCCTGAATCTCCCCACCTCCAGCTTCATTCCATTCCCCCTAGTCCGTAAGATTCCCCCCATGTCCATAAGATTGCAGTTTCAAAGGTTGCAGTATCTGACATTAGCTAGCTATGACTTAAGGAAAAAGTGGGGGAAATGAAACTTTTTCTAAGATGAAAACCAAATAGCAATAATATTGCAAAAGCAAATAAAATCCTTGTGTCCATTTATCCAGTGAAAGGGTCATATAGGCCTTTTATTGTAAACTTCATTTGTAAATACAGTTGCATAAATGTAGAAATTGATAGAATAGAATAGAATAGACCAGACCAGGTTGGAAGAGCCCTTCAAGATCATCGTGTCCAATGCATCAACCAATCCAACACCACCTAAACAACTAACCCATGGCACCAAGCACCCCATCAAGTCTCCTCCTGAATACCTCCAATGATGGTGACTCCACCACCTCCCCAGGCAGCCCATTCCAATGGGCAATCACTCTCTTTGTGTAGAACTTCTTCCTAACCTCCAACCTAAACCTCCCCTGGCACAGCCTGAGACTGTGTCCTCTTGTTCTGGTACTGGGTGCCTGGGAGAAGAGACCAACCTCTGCCTGTCCACTACCTCCCTTCAGGTACTTGTAGAGAGCAATAAGGTCACCCCTGAGTTTCCTCTTCTCCAGGCTAAGCAACCCCAACTCGCTCAGCCTCTCCTCACAGGGGTTATGTTACATATCCCTCCCCAGCTTAATTGCCCTTCTCTGGACACCTTCCAGCAAGTCAACCTCCTTCCTAAACTGAGGGTCCCAGAACTGGACACAGGACTCAAGGCGTGGCCTAACCAGTGCAGTGTACAGGGGCAGAATGACCTCCCTGCTCCTGCTGGCCACACTGTTCCTGATGCAGGCCAGGATGCCATTGGCCCTTTTACCTGCCTAGGCACACTGCAGGCTCATGTTCAGCCTACCATCAACCAACATCCCCAGGTCCCTCTCTGCCTGGCTGCTCTCCAGCCACTCTGACCCCAGCCTGTAGCACTGCCTGGGGTTGTTGTGGCCAATGTGCAGAACCTGGCACTTGGATGTGTTCAATCTCCTGCCCTTGGACTCTGCCCATCTGTCCAGGCTGTTGAGGTCCCTCTGCAGAGCCTCTCTACCCTCCAGCAGATCAACTCCTGCCCCCAGCTTGGTGTCATCTGCAAATTTACTGATGATGGACTCAATGCCCTCATCCAGATCATCAATAAAGATGTTAAAGAGCACAGGGCCCAGCACTGATCCCTGGGGGACACCACTGGTGCCTGGCTGCCAGCTGGCTGTGGCACCATTCACCACCACTCTCTGATTTGTGAGATAACTCCATTAACAAAGAATTCTGGTATCACGAATCACTATTTGAAAGGCATTTCATGTGAGATTTTTTAATTAAATGATACTCTGTGTGGGTTTTTTTTTTTGCTGTTTCTGATGACACATTTTAAATTTGCTTGAGGTTTTTGTTTGGTTTTGATGAAGTCTAAGTACTTGGTTTACTGGGTTTTCCCTAGCTGCCTCAACTGAATGGTTGCAAGTCCCTGAAAGAACCTGGAAAGTTTTCATAGTATCATAGTATCAGTCAGGGTTGGAAGAGACCACAAGGATCATCTGGTTCCACCCCCCCTGCCATGGGCAGGGACACCCCACACTACATCAGCCTGGCCACAGCCTCATCCAGCCTGGCTTTAAACACCTCCAGGGATGGGGCCTCAACCACCTCCCTGGACAACCCATTCCAGGGCTTCACCACTCTCATGGGGAAGAACTTCCTCCTCACCTCCAGCCTCAATCTCCCCACCTCCAGCTTCATTCCATTCCCCCTAGTCCTATCACTACTTGAGAGCCTGAGCAGTCCCTCCCCAGCCTTCTTGGAGGCCCCCTTCAGGTACTGGAAGGTGACAATTAGGTCACCTAGGAGCCTTCTCTTCTGCAGACTGAACAGCCCCAACTCCTTCAGTCTGTCCTCACAGGAGAGGTGCTCCAGCCCTCTGCTCATCCTCCTGGCCCCTCTCTGGACACCTTCCAGCACCTCCAGATCCCTCTTGGAATAGGGGCTCCAGAACTGGAGGCAGTACTCCAGGTGGGGTCTCACCTGTTCAATTAAGTTTCAGAATAGAACTGCAGTTTGTATGTAACTATCTGGAGTTATTTCAGGTGTACACTCATAATTTGAAAAGAGTTTTAACCTAGCTTCATTCATACTGCCATGCAGTGCTTCAAAGTCATGAAAGTATTTATACTTGGCATCCACGTGAACATGAGCCAGCAGTGTGCCCAGCTGGCCAAGAAGGCCAGTGGCATCCTGGCCTGAATCAGGAACAGTGTGGCCAGCGGGAGCAGGGAGGTCATTCTGCCCCTGGACTCAGCACTGGTTAGGCCACACCTTGAGTCCTGTGTCCTGTTCTGGGCCCCTGGATTTAAAAAGGATGTTGGGGTTTACACACGTAATTTGAATAGAGTTTTGACCTAGCTTCATTCATTCTTCCGTGCAGTGCTTCAAAGTCCTGGGAATGGAATGGAATGGAATAGAAAAGAATTACCCAGGTTGGAAAAGACTTTTGAGATCATGAAGTCCAACCTATCACCCACCACCATCTAAGCAACTAAACCATGGCACCAAGTGCCTCATCCAGTCTTCTTAAACACCTCCAGGGATGGTGACTCCACCACCTCCCTGGGCAGCACATTCCAACAGCTAACAACTCTGAGTCTCAAGCTGCACCAGGGGAGGTTTGGGCTGGATGTTAGGAAGTTCTTCACAGAAAGAATTGTTAGCCATTGGAATGTGCTGCCCAGGGAGGTGGTGGAGTCACCATCCCTGGAGGTGTTCAAGAGGGGATTGGACATGGCACTTGGTGCCATGGTTTAGTAGTCATGAGGTCTTGGGTGACACCTTGGACTTGATGATCTTTGAGTTCTCTTCCAAGTTTCTTGATTCTGTGTGTCCTCTTGTTCTGAACATATTTATCCTTGGCATCCAATCTGCTAAATATTATTTGTTTCATATGCAATTGTTTATTAATCTACTTACTTACCTTTTTTTTTTTACCCAAAGACTCTGATAATGGAGATGTTAACTACGATTATGATCACGAGCTGTCTTTGGAAATGAAGCGCCAAAAGATCCAGAGAGAACTCATGAAGTTGGAACAGGAAAACATGGAGAAACGAGAGGAAATAGTCATTAAAAAAGAGGTTTGTGTTATGGAAATGGGAAATTCAAAGGAAAAGCTATCACAGTATCACTAAGGTTGGAAGAGACCTCGAGGATCATCAAGTCCAACCTATCACCTCAGACCTCAGGACTAAACCATGGCACCAAGTGCCACATCCAATCCCCTCTTGAACACCTCCAGGGATGGTGACTCCCTGGGCAGCACATTCCAATGATAAACGACTCGCTCGGTGAAGAACTTTCTCCTCACCTCCAGCCTAAACCTCCCGTGGCACAGCTTGAGACTGTGTCCCCTTGCTCTGTTGCTGGTTGCCTGGGAGAAGAGACCAACCCCTTCCTGGCTACAACCACCCTTCAGGTAGTTGTAGAGGGCAATGAGGTCACCCCTGAGCCTCCTCCTCTCCAGGCTAAACAATCCCAGCTCCCTCAGCCTCTCCTCACAGGGCTGTGCTCAAGGCCTCTCCCCAGCCTTGTTGCCCTTCTCTGGACACCTTCAAGTGTCTCAATGTCCTTCTTAAACTGAGGGGCCCAGAACTGGACACAGTACTCAAGGTGCAGCCTAACCAATGCAGAGTCCAGGGGCACAATGACTTCCCTGCTCCTGCTGGCCACACTATTCCTAATGCAGGCCAGGATGCCATTGGCCTTCTTGGCCACTGGGCACACTGATGGCTCATATTCAGGCGGCTGTCAATCAGTACCCCCAGGTCCCTCTCTGTTTGGGAGCTCTCAGCCACTCTGACCCCAGCCTGTAGCTCTGCATGGGGTTGCTGTGGCCAAAGTGCAGCACCTGGCACTAGGACTTCTTGAATGCCATCCCACTGGACTCCGCCCATCTGTCCAGTCCGTCGAGGTCCCTTCTAGAGCCTTTCCACCCTCTAACTGACCAACATCTGCTCCTAACTTGGTGTCATCTGCAAACTTGCTGATGACTGACTCGACCCCCTCATCCAGATCATCAGTGAAGATGTTGAAGAGGACAGGGCCCAGCACTGATCCCTGGGGCACACCACTAGTGCCTGGCTGTCAGCTGGCTGTGGCACCATTCACCACCACTCTCTGGGCTCAGCCCCCTAGCCAGTTTCTAACCCGAATCTTCTAGTTGTCTCCTGTAGGCCTCGAGCTTCCTGGGCTCCAAATTGACTGTTGTGTCAAGTAGTAGTAAATACTTGGCACGTATATAGCTTAGTATGTTACTTGGATATCAGTTATGAGTATCTGGTCAATCACCCAGCACCATAACCATGTCACCTATTAAATAAGTAGGATTTAAGGCATTTTAATGATCTAAAACTTGTAAGACTTTTAACAGAGGAGACATACAAGAACAGAAGACATTTTCCAACATGTCTAATAGAACAGTCTGGCCAGCAGGAGCAGGGAGATCATTCTGCCCCTGTACACTGCACTGGTTAGGCCACACCTGTGTCCAGTTCTGGGTCCCTCAGTTTATGAAGGAGGTTGACTTGCTGGAACGAGTCCAGAGAAGGGTAATGAAGTTAGTGAGGGGTTTGGAACACAAGCCATCTGAGGACAGGCTCTCTGAGGGAGCTGGGGTTGCTTAGCCTGGAGAGGAGGAGACTCAGGGGAGACCTTCTTGCTGTCTACAACTCCCTGAAGGGAGGTTGTAGCCAGGTGGGGGTTGGTCTCTTCTCCCAGGCATCCAGTACCAGAACAAGGGGACACAGTCTCAGGCTGCACCTGTGGAGGTTTGGGTTGGACGTTAGGAAGAAGTTTTACACAGAGAGAGTGATTGCCCATTGGAATGTGCTGCCCAGGGAGGTGGTGGAGTCACCATCATTTGAGGTGTTCAGGAGGAGACTTGATGGGGTGCTTGGTGCCATGGGTTAGGTGGGTTGGATTGGTTGATGGGTTGGATGTGATGATCTTGAATATCTCTTACAACCTGTTTTGTTGTTGTTGTTGTTGTTATTATTATTATTATTTTATTATTATTAACGGAATACAATAAACCAGGTTGGAAGAGACCTTCAAGATCATTGCGTCCAACCCATCAACCAATCCAACACCACCTAAACAACTAACCCATGGCACCTAGCACCCCATCAAGTCTCCTCCTGAACACCTCCAATGATGGTGACTCAAAGTGAAGTGACAGAGGCAAATCTGTGTGTCAGAAACCCTAAAACTTTGGGGAAGATTAAAACAAAAAAGCCTGAAGGAGGTCTTTGGTATTTTTAGACAAATTGAGTGCTAACTAAAATCTTAGTGATTTTTGAGTTTCTAGTTGCTGGCATTCTAATGTATTATGAAGAGCACCAGCTCCTCTTTCACTCTCTTCCCTTCATGTTCCTTTTATGGAGTTGGTTGAACGTGATGTGCTTAATTTAATTGAGGTCAATGTGTACATGGCTAAGATCTCAGTTGTGCACTGTTATTCTATTTACCTGTGTGACTTGTATATCAGAAGAGACTGAATGGGGTGTTCAGTGTCATGGTTTAGTTGATTAGATGGTGTTGGGTGATAGGTTGGACTCCATGATCTCAAAGGTCTCTTCCAACCTGGTTAATTTTACTCTCTTCTGCTCTGCTCTCTTCTGCTCTGCTCTGCTCTCTTCTGCTCTGCTCTCTTCTCCTCTGCTCTGCTCTCTTCTGCTCTGCTCTGCTCTCTTCTGCTCTGCTCTCTTCTCCTCTGCTCTGTTCTGCTCTCTTCTGCTCTGCTCTGCTCTCTTCTCCTCTGCTCTCTTCTCCTCTGCTCTCTTCTCCTCTGCTCTCTTCTGCTCTGCTCTGCCCTCTTCTGCTCTGCTCTGCTCTCTTCTGCTCTGCTCTCTTCTGCTCTGCTCTCTTCTGCTCTGCTCTCTTCTGCTCTGCTCTCTTCTGCTCTGCTCTCTTCTGCTCTGCTCTCTTCTGCTCTGCTCTCTTCTGCTCTGCTCTCTTTTGCTCTGCTCTGCTCTCTTCTGCTTTGCTCTCTTCTGCTCTGCTCTGCTCTCTTCTGCTCTGCTCTGCTCTCTTCTGCTCTGCTCTGCTCTCTTTTGCTCTGCTCTGCTCTCTTCTCCTCTGCTCTTTTCTCTTCTCCTCTGCTCTGCTCTTTTCTCCTCTGCTTTGCTCTCTTCTGCTCTGCTATGCTCCTGCTCTCTTCTGCTCTGCTCTACTCTATTCAGGTAAGCTTTTAAGCATCAGTATCTTACTGGTTAACATACCTTTTTTTCCCCCTCAAGATTTCTCCAGAGGTGGTTAGATCTAAATTATCACCATCACCAAGAAAGTCTAGCAAATCACCAAAAAGAAGATCCAGTCCTAAATCATCATCTTCAGCTAGTAAGAAAGAGAAGAAAACTTCTACTGTATCTTCCCCACTTCTGGATCAACAGAGGTCAGTACATAGACACATCTGTGAGAACAGAGAACCACACTGAGTTCTAAATTGCATTGTGCATCATCATATGTAAAAAATTGTTACATGCATGTACTTTTCAACTGAGTGATTTCATGGTTTACCAGCAGGTATTTTCCCTTTGACTGCCCATAGACTCTGGGAGGTGATGAAATACAAACCCTTAAAAACTGGAAAGCATTTTTAGTTGAGATTCTGCAGCCTGTGAAGTGTCTCCTCTAGCTTGAAGCAAAATGTTTGACCAACTGCACCTTCTGTTGGTATTGCAGATTGCTGTTCAGGAAATATTTTACTTTCAAGTCAGGAAATTTCTCAGAATTCAGGAAGATTTAACACATCCAAGTGCCAGGTTCTACACATTGGCCACAAGAACCCCATGCAGTGCTACAGGCTGGGGTCAGAGTGGCTGGAGAGCAACCGGGCAGAGAGGGACCTGGGGGTACTGGTTGATAGTAGGCTGAACATGAGCCTGCAGTGTGCCCAGGTGGACAAGAAGGCCAATGGCATCCTGGCCTGCATGCGGAACAGTGTGGCCAGCAGGAGCAGGGAAGTTGTGTTGCCCCTGTATTCAGCACTGGTTAGGCCACACCTTGAGTCCTGTGTCCAGTTTTGGGCCCCTCAGTTTAGGAAAGATGTTGAGTTGCTGGAAGATGTCCAGAGAAGGGCAACAAAGTTGGGGAGGGGTTTGGAGCACAGCCCTGTGAGGAGAGGCTGAGGGAGCTGGGGTTACTTAGCCTGGAGAAGAGGAGGCTCAGGGGAGACCTTCTTGCTGTCTACAGCTACCTGAAGGGAGGTTGTAGGCAGGTGGGGGTTGGTCTCTTCTCCCAGGCAATCAGCACCAGAACAAGGGGACACAGTCTCAAGTTGCGCCAGGGGAGGTTTAGACTTGAGTTGAGGAGAAAGTTCTTCCCAGAAAGAGAGATTGGCCATTGGAATGTGCTGCCCAGGGAGGTGGTGGAGTCACCATCACTGGAGGTGTTCAAAAAGGGATTGGACATGGCACTTGAAGCCATGGTTTAGTAGTCATGAGGTGTTGGGTGACAGGTTGGAGTGGTGTTCTCTGAAGTCTTTTCCACCCTTATTGATTCTGTGATTGTATGATTATAATTTTCCTGGCAACATCTCAGAAATCATTGTTTAAAATACCTGGCAGCCTTTCATTCCTTCATTGTTTTTCCTCCTCTCTTTCCTGTTGATTTATCCCTAGGAGTTCAAAAAGTAGCCAGAGTAAAAAGAAAGGTCCTCGTACCCCTAGTCCTCCTCCTCCAGTGCAAGAGGAAACTCCCCTGGGGAAAAAACACAAAGACAAACATAAAGGAAAGGAGCGCTCAGAAGAAAAGGCAAGGGAGGTGAAGGATAGAGGGCGTGACTTTGAAAGGCACAAGGAGAAAAAGGAGAAGCAAAGGTAAGCTCTGTTGCATTATTAGCTTTTAACATTAATGGAACCTTGCTTTTAAAAGTTCTCTTTTATACACCGCTGACTAATAAGGAATTTACACCTGCTTTGCCAACAACCTTCTCAGTACTCACTGAGTGGTTTAAGTGCATTTTATAGATGGATTGATAGACTGTAACAGACTGGTTGGTTTTAATTACATAACTACATACAAGCCCTATGAGGAAAGACTGAGGGAGCTGGGGTTGCTCAGCCTGGAGAAGAGGAGACTCAGGGGTGACCTTATTGCTCTCTACAACTCCCTGAAGGGAGGTTGTAGACAGGTGGATGTTGGTCTCTTCTCCCAAGCAGCCAGCACCAGAACAAGAGGACACAGTCTCAGGCTGTGCCAGGGGAGGTTCAGGTTGGATGTTAGGAAGAAGTTCTACACAGAAAGAGTGATTGGCCATTGGAATGGGCTGCCCAAGGAGGTGGTGGAGTCACCGTCATTGAAGGTGTTCAGGAGGAGACTTGATGGGGTGCTTGGTGCCATGGGTTAGCTGTTTGGGTGGGTTGGATTGGTTGATGGGTTGGGCACGATGATCTTGAAGGTCTCTTCCAACCTGGTTTGGTTTATTCTTATTCTAAATAAAGGTTTATTCTTATTCTTATTCTGAACTTAGTGAAAAAATGCCTTTAAAAAAGATCGATTGACTTTCAGGAAGCTGGACCTGCACCAGTGGAACAATTCCTTTGCCAAAATCCTTATCAGTCATTCACTTGTCTGTTTGCCTGCACTTCTGAAATCTTAGAGGACTGGTATCTCAAGCTGTGCCAGGGGAGGTTTGGGCTGGATGTTAGGAAGAAGTTCTTCATAGAAAGAACCTACACCTACCTGAAAGGAGCCCTGTGAGGAGAGGCTGAAGGAGCTGGGAGAAGAGGAGGCTCAGGGGAGACTTTCTTGCTCTCTACAACTACCTGAAAGGAGGTTTTAGCCAGGTGGGGCTTGGTCTCTTCTCCCAGGCAAGCAGCACCAGAGCAAGAGGACACAGTCTTAAGCTGTGCCAGGGGAGGTTTAGGCTGGATGTTAGGAAGAAGTTCTTCCCAGCAAGAGAGATTGGCCATTGGAATGTGCTGCCCAGGGAGGTGGTGGAGTCTCCATCACTGGAGGCGTTTAGGAAGAGACTGGATGGGGTGCATGATGCCATGGTTTAGTTTGTTTACATAGTGTTGGATAATAGGTTGGACTCCATCTCAAAGGTCTTTTCCAACCTGGTTAATTCTATTTTATTCTATTTGTATTCTATCTTCCTGAATTGGCAGGAGTGTGTTTCAACTCTCCCCAATATTCAGCAGGTTTTAAAAAGACTTCTCAAGTAGTCAAAAAGCTAGTGTAATTTTAGAACTACTTCACTTCTGCACATACATGTGTGTGTATCAAATAGTGGACTGAGTATTCCTGTTATTTTCTGAAGTACAGATATCTTGAGTTGAAAATTACAGCATTCTCCAGTAATAGAAATGCTCTTTTGCTGCCAGATGAAATACTAAGCAAAATCACAAGAATTTTTGTTGCACCCTATTCTAATTTTGTACTCTGCAGTCAGTGATTAGCTAGAAATTTTGTGTCAATCTTGCAATTTTTAGTTTTGCTGGCTTTACTGTTTTATTCCTGGAGAGCAGCCAAACAGAAAGGGACCTGGGGGTACTGACTGACAGCTGGCTGAACACGAGCCAGCAGTGTGCCCAGGTAGCCAAGAAGGCCAATGGCATGCTGGCCTGGATGAGGAATAGTGTGGCCAGCAGGAGCAGGGAAGTCGTTGTGCCCCTGGACTCAGCACTGGTTAGGCCACACCTTGAGTCCTGTGTCCAGTTCTGGGCCCCTCAATTTAAGGACACTGACACTTGAACATGTCCAGAGAAGGGCAAAAAGGCTGGGGAGCCATCTGGAGCAGAAGCCCTATGAGGAGAGGCTGAGGGAGCTGGGGTTGCTTAGCCTGGAGAAGAGGAGGCTCAGGGGAGACCTTATTGCTGTCTACATCTACCTGAAGGGAGGTTGTATCCAGGTGGGGGTTGGTCTCTTCTCCCAGGCAAGCAGCACCAGAACAAGAAGACACAGTCTCAAGCTGCACCAGGGGAAGTTTAGGCTGGAGGTCAGGGGAAAGTTCTTCACTGAGAGAGTTGTTAGCCTTTGGAATGTGCTGCTCAAGGAGGTGGTGGAGTCAGTATCCCTGGAGGGGGTCAAGAGGGGATTGGATGTGACATTTGTTGCCATAATTTAGTAGTCCTGAGGTGTTGGGTGACAGGTTGGACTTGATGATCCTTGAGGTCTTTTCCAACCTTATTGATTCTGTGATATGGAGCAAATGGCAGTTCCTCATCTTGTAAACACAGATTCTGCCTTGGAGTTGTTTTGTCATTTCATAGAAAGGTACTGATGCTGTACGATGTCTGTTGATCAAGCTGCTATTTGTTTCACAGGGATCCCTCTGAAAGCTCCCATAGACAGAAGCGTTCTCCCAGTCCTGCAGATCATTCTGGCAGTAATTCTTCCCCTTCCAGGGAGTATTCACCACCTGCAGCAAGGCGAAGACAAACCTCCCGAGCTCCAGCCAAGTCAACCACGCACAAACGCAGCTTCTCGCCCTCTCGCAGGTGGGAAGTCAATTGCATGGATATTATTTCCATGATACTACTTCCACTTTAGAAACTTTCTTTGTATGTGTGGATGTCTGTAGGTGTGTAGCTCAGACACTTAAGACTTTGTTTTTGCCAAGTTACTATGTTGTGTCTGCCTGTTGTGTCAAGAACAAAAGGCACGGTGTAGGCTTTCATTTAGCAGTGTGGTGGGTTGAGGTTTCCCCCAGCATTAACTTTAGCCAGACTAATGCAGTTAGAAGCAACTGAAGCTGTATTTACAAGCAGAAACTACACTCTACAATGGAATGCAATGAATATGTACAAAACACACAAGATTTACAATATTATACAGGTATTCACAATTAGCAAACAAGGGAAACCCCCCTGGTGCAAAAGACCAGGGAAGCTGCTCCGCTACTACCCCCCGCCCCAAACATCCTAAATCCCCTTCTACCAAGAGAGAGAGAAGTTGAGAGGAAGCAGTATTAGACTTTTAAGTCAAGGTCAGCCAGAAACAACACATTATCTCCCAGTCAAAGCAAAACAGCCAGGATCAGAAGAGAAAAGGAATGAGAAGTGAAGAATTGTTATGATACAGCTGTTCTTCTCCCAGACATTTATCCAATGAATTTGTTCAGAGCAATCTTTTGTTTTCCTTTTTACACCCAATAGTGATTTATTTATATTTGTCTACTTCTCTACTCAAAATCTGCAGCTGAATTTTAAAGGCATAGCCTAAAACTACCACAATCAGTTCCTCTCAAATATTTGTGCCTCAGGTGAAACCTCAGAAGTCTGATACAAGATATAGGCAGTCTGTGATCCATTGGAAACTGTTGTTTGGGTTTTTTCTTCCTCACCTTCCTTCTTCTTGTAGACAATGTGAGAAGTCTTCTGTCTTGGAGATGGGGAAGGAGCAATTTCTCTCTTTTAAATTGGGGAAGGTGATGTGTAAATGCTCTACACATCCTTCTTGAAACAGGCACAACTAACTAAGCAGTGTGATGACAATTTCAGAGAGCCTTCTTACAGGAGGATGTCATACGTGATACGATCTATAGAGAGCTTATCAAGAACTTATGTTATCTCTGAACATGTCCAGAGGAGGGCAACAAAGCTGGGGAGGGGTTTGGAGCACAGCCCTGTGAGGAGAGGCTGAGGGAGCTGGGGTTGTTTAGCCTGGAGAAGAGGAGGCTCAGGGGAGACCTCATTGCTATCTACAACTACCTGAAGGGAGGTTGTAGCCAGGTTGGTCTTTTCTCCCAGGCAGCCAGCACCAGAACAAGAGGACACAGTCATGGAACAGGTCATCCTGAGTGCATTAACACAGCACTTAGAGGATGGCCAAGGGATCAGGCTCAGCCAACATGGATTTAGGAAGGGCAGGTCCTGCCTGACCAACCTGATCTCCTTCTATGATCAGGTGACCAGCCTGGCGGATGTGGGGCAGGCTGTGGATGTAGTTGTGGACGGTTGACGCTGTCCCCTTAAGAAAGGGAATATGGTGGACGGAAGTTGGTAAACGGAAGGAATAATCTAAACTAATTTCATTGGTGAAGTGGGAGGAAGCACCTTCTGAACTGGGAGTGAACTGGGCATTTCCAGCACTTCTCTGTCAGTCTTGCTTCCGCCTCTCCACGGTGCAGCAGCTCTCTCTCTGCTCGGCTTTCTGCCAAGGCCTCGGCCTTGAAGACCAGATAAAGGCCAGTATTAACTCCCTTCCAATTAACACGAACTGCTTCTAACATTTTTTTTTCTCTCTTTTCTCTCTCTTTCTATCCCACTCTGGGGAAATGGGGAGAGAGGGGAGAGCGGAGGTGGGGAACCCCCTCTGCTGAGGGGGGTTACTCTCATTTCTGTGTTACTCTGTTGTATATCTTTGTATATATTGTAAATATTGTAAATTTGTATATATTCCCCTGCAAATCCTACATTGCTTTGTAAATATAAAGCTCCACTGCTTTGCTAATTCAGCTTGTGAGTTTTTTTTTCCTTTCCCTTCAATTTTTCTTTCCCTTTACTTTACAAAGGGGAAGGGAGGAGGCTTCTTGGCCTTACCCTTCCAACCCACTACAGTAGTTTACCTGGACCTCAGCAAGGCCTTTGACACCGTCCCCCATAGCAAACTCCTGGCCAAGCTGTCAGCCCCTGGCTTGGACAGCAGCACTCTGAGCTGGGTTAGGAACTGGCTGGATGGTCGAACCCAGAGAGTGGTGGTGAATGGTGTCACATCCAGCTGGCGGCCAGGCACTAGTGGAGTCCCCCAGGGATCAGTGCTGGGCCCCATCTTCTTTAACATCTTTATTGATGATCTGGATGAGGGCATTGAGTCTATCATCAGTAAATTTGCTGATGACACCAAGCTGGGGACAGGAGTTGATCTGCTAGAGTGTAGAGAGGCTTTGCAGAGAGACCTCGACAGGCTGGACAGATGGGCAGAGTCCAACAGCATGAGATTTAACGCATCCAAGTGCCGGGTTCTGCACATTGGCCACAACAACCCCATGCAGTGCTACAGGCTGGGGTGAGAGTGGCTGGAGAGCAGCCAGGCAGAGAGGGACCTGGGGGTGCTGGTTGATGGTAGGCTGAACATGAGCCTGCAGTGTGCCCAGGCAGCCAAGAAGGCCAATGGCATCCTGGCCTGCATCAGGAACAGTGTGGCCAGCAGGAGCAGGGAGGTCATTCTGCCCCTGTACACTGCACTGGTTAGGCCACACCTTGAGTCCTGTGTCCAGTTCTGGGCCCCTCAGTTTAGGAAGGAGGTTGACTTGCTGGAACGAGTCCAGAGAAGGGCAACGAAGTTAGTGAGGGGCTTGGAGCACAAGCCCTATGAGGAGAGACTGAGGGAGCTGGGGCTGCTTAGCCTGGAGAGGAGGAGACTCAGGGGTGACCTTATTGCTCTCTACAACTACCTGAAGGGGGGTTGTAAACAGGCAGAGGTTGGTCTCTTCTCCCAGGCAGCCAGCACCAGAACAAGAGGACACAGTCTCAGGCTGCGCCAGGGGAAGTTCAGGCTGGAGGTCAGGAGGAAGTTTTACACAGAGAGAGTGATTGCCCATTGGAATGGACTGCCCGGGGAGGTGGTGGAGTCGCCGTCACTGGAGGTGTTCAGGAGGAGACTTGACAGGGTGCTTGGTTACATGGGTTAGTTGATTAGGTGGTGTTGCATGATAGGTTGGACGTGATGATCTTGAAGGTCTCTTCCAACCTGGTTTATTCTATTCTATTCTATTCAAGCTGCACCAGGGGAAGTTTAGGCTGCATGTTAGGAAGAAATTCTTCACTTAAAGAGTGATTGGCCATTGGAATGTGCAGCCCAGAGAGGTGGTTGAGTCACCATCACTGGAGGTGTTTAGGAAGAGACTAGATGGGGTGCTTTGTGCCATGGTTTAGTTTATTAGATGTTGTTGGGTGATAGGTTGGACTTGATGATCTCTGAGGTCTTTTCCAACCTGGTCTGGTCTATTGTATTGTATTGTATTGTATTGTATTGTATTCTATTCTATTCTATTCTATTCTATTCTATTCTATTCTATTCTATTCTGTTCTATTCTGTTCTGTTCTTATTCTATTCTTTCTATTCTATTCTGTTCTATTCTCTTCTTTCTATTCTATTCTGTTCTGTTCTTATTCTATTCTATTTTATTCTGTTATTTCTATTCTATTCTGTTCTGTTCTTATTCTATTCTATTCTATTCTATTCTATTCTATTCTATTCTATTCTATTCTATTCTATTCTATTCTATTCTAATTCTTATTCTATTCTATGTAATTTTGGTTGGACAACTTGTTCTTGAATATTAAATAAACCATGTAAAGATAGGCATACTTTGAAATTATATGCTTGGTACCCTTGAGGGAAGACAACTTTGATATTTTCTAGAAACAGCATTGATTTCCAGCAGACAGAGGCCAAGAGTTTTTTCAATTGCTTATTTATAGTGCATGGTAAGAGCCTTTCAAATCAAGTTATTACATGTGTGCCTACTGTAACTTTGCCTTGCAGGTCTGCTTCCCCATCGGGTCAGCGTCATTCTCCCATATCCTCCAGACATCACTCCTCTTCATCACAGTCAGGCTCCTCTGTCCAAAGACATTCTCCTTCCCCGCACCGCAAAAGAACTCCTTCTCCCTCCTATCAAAGGACAGCTTCCCCACCTGCGAGGAGATCTTCTTCTCCCTATCCCCCACACTCTTCCTCCTCCCCTCAGAGGAAGCGGAGCCCTTCGAGACACAGATCTCCTGGAAGAGAGAAGGGAAAACACGATCGCGATCGGACTTCACAGTCTCACGACAGGCGCCATGAGAGGCGAGACGGTATGAATGAGCAACACTGGTTCAGAGTCATTGTTCCATTTGCAGACCGCATGTTGAAACTGGATGTTTGCATTGTGACATTGCCTGGACCTATATCCCGGTGGCTGGGGGGGCTGGGAAAAAAAACCCAACTGTGTTATTGTTCCTGTGCTGATGATGCTGTTTTATTCCTGATAGGACTGCTTATGTATCACAGAGTCATAGAATGTTAGGGGTTGGAAGGGACCTCCAGAGATCGTCTAATCCGACTCCGCTTCCAAAGCTGGATCACCTAGAGCAGGCCACACAGGAGCGCATCCAGGCCGGTTTTGAAAGTCTCCAAAGAAGAGACTCCACAGCCTCTCTGGGTGCTGTCATCCTCACAGTAAAGAAGTTTCTCCTCAGGTTGAGGTGGAACCTGCTGTGCTACAGCTTACACCCATTGTTCCTTGTGCTATCACTGGGCACCACCAAAAAGAGATTGGCCACTTTATTGTGGTGGTTTGAGCCTTAACTGGGATTTAAGAGCTCAGATGGGGGACAAGACTGAAAATCCCTCCCTCACTCCCCCTTCCTCTTTCCTGATCAAGAAGAAAAGGGAAGGACACAACAGGGAGAGATAAGGAAGGGAAGAAAAGGGAAGAAAGGGGGATAAGGAAAAAAGGGAGGAGGTAAATCTACCAAGAATTAATTTGGAGTCAGTTTGGAAGTAGAGAGGTAAATTTTTCTTTAAACTATATGTGTGTATATATATGTGTGTGTGTAAATATAAAAAACAATAACAGAATGGTTCACAAGGGTAAGGAACAAGGATGCATAGGGAGATATACAAAACCAACAGTCCTTTGAAGAAAGGTGGATGGAGCAGAGAGAAAGACCAGGCCTGACCACGTGGCAGAGAACCAGGAAGCCAGCAGCGACTCTCTTTGTCCTTCATCTTGATGCCCACCCCTCAGATATGTACAGACATTAGTAAGATTCCTTCTCAGCCTTCTCTTCTCAGAACTAAACAGCTCCAGCCCTCTTATGTAGGCTTAGCTGACTGTAAAGATCCTGTAGGCATCCATCTAGGTATGATTCTTGTGGGGTTGTGGTGTTGGTAAATGATCTTCATATACTAGTGGATCAGCTGAATGATAGTAAGGGGCCTCCAAGAGGGCTGGGGAGGGACTTCTCAGGATCTCAGGTAGTGCTAGGACTAGGGGGAATGGAATGAAGCTGGAGGTAGGAAGATTGAGGCTGGAGGTGAGGAGGAAGTTCTTCCCCATGAGAGTGGTGAAGCCCTGGAATGGGTTGTCCAGGGAGGTGGTTGAGGCCCTGTCCCTGGAGGTGTTTAAGAGCAGGCTGGCTGAGGCTGTGGCCAGGCTGATGTAGTGTGGGGTGTGCCTGCCCATGCCAGGGGGATTGGAACTAGCCTTGTGGTCCCTTCCAACCCTGACTGATACTATGATACTTTTAAGAACTATTATTCTTCTCTGCAAGGTGCCCAAATGCTGATCCACTCCTCACTGATTGCTCTGTCTATTAATTGTCATGAAGTGAGATGTGTGCAAAGAAGCAGTCTCTCCCTCAGGAAATGTGCAGAGCTATTTGTGATGGGCAAGCATGCTGTTTCTCTTGAGACAGATTCCGTAGAGTAGAGTAGAGTAGAGTAGAGTAGAATAGACCAAACCAGGTTGGAAGAGACCTTCAAGATCATCGTGTCCAACCCATCAACCAATCCAATCCACCTAAACAACTAACCCATGGCACCAAGCACCCCATCAAGTCTCCTCCTGAACACCTCCAGTGATGGTAACTCCACCACCTGCCCAGGCAGCCCATTCCAATGGGCAATCACTCTCTCTGTATAGAACTTCTTCCTAACGTCCAACCTAAACCTCCAATGGTGCAGCCTGAGACTGTGTCCTCTTGTTCTGGTACTGGCTGCCTGGGAGAAGAGACCAAGTACCTATGTCAGCTTTATTTAAACTGGCTGTAGCCTTATCAAGAACATAGGATTTGTATTATAAAGACTTTGGCAGGGCATTGAGATCTTAGAAGTAAATGGTCTAAATGTAGCATAACTTTCCTGGAAACACCTATGCCTGGAGAGAAAAAATGGAATCTCTCATTGGAGGAAAACTGATCCTACCTTTGACATTTATTATGCTTAAGTGTGTTTTGAACAGGTAAATATTTCTAAAAGACAGATTCCTGTTCATAAAAGGATCTTTAAAGCTTACTGAAAGTGTTGGTAGACACCCAACACAATCTTCTCTTCCATACATATTGATTTTTATTTGCTTTGAGAAGTGTATTTAATCATAGAATCATAGAATTAATAAGGTTGGAAAAGACATTACAGATCATCAAGTCCAACCTATCAACCAACACCTCAGGACTAAACCATGGCTTCAAGTGCCACATCCAGTTGCTTTTTGAACACTTCCAGGGACAGTGACTCCAGCACCTCCCTGAGCAGCACATTCCAATGGCAAGTCACTCTTTCTGGAAGAGCTTCTTCCTAACTAAACCTCTTCCAGCCTAAACCTCCCCTGGCACTGCTTGAGACTGTGCTCTTGTTTTTTGGTGGTTGCCTGGGAGAAGAGACCAGCACCCACCTGGCTACAGCCTGCCTTCAGGTAGTTGTAGAGAGCAAGAAGGTCTCCCCTGAGCCTTCTCTTCTCCAGGCTAATCAACCCCAGGTCCCATAGCCTCTCCTCATAGGGCTGTGCTCCAGAGCTCTTTCCAGCCTCGTTGCCTTTCTCTGGACACATTCAAGAGTCTCAGTGTCCTTCTTAAATTGAGGGCCCCAGAACTGGGCACAATACTCAAGGTATGGTCTAACCAGTGTTGAGTACAGGGGCATGGAGTGCATTCTTTTTGTGTTGTTTCTGTACTGCATTTTTGTTTGCCCTGCTGAAGCTAGCTGTGTAACACATTCTTTTAAACATTTTCCAGAAACTAGAGGGAAAAGGGAAAAAGAAAGAGAATCGAGAGACGATCGTGATTACGACCAGGAGCAGAGTTCCTCCAGGGATCATCGAGACGACAGAGAGTCTCGCGATGGGAGAGATCGGAGAGAAAGAGAGACCAGAGATCGGAGGGAGCCGAGGGAATCCAGAGACACTCGGGACTCCCGAGATACGCGGGACTACAGCAGGGATGCCAAGGATAGTCGTGATCAGAGAGACTCGCGCTCCACGCGGGATTCCCACGACTACAGAGACAGAGAGAGTCGCGATGCCCATAAGAAGGATGACCAGTATCAGGACGACTCGCGCAGCTATGGAAGGTCCCACGGCAGAGAGGAGAGCTCTCGTGCTGAAACAAGGAATGACTCCAGAAGTGACTCCAGAAATGAGAGCAGAAGTGACAGAACTGGCAGAAGTCGAGGCAGAGGTCCCGAATTATCTGACAAGGGTATCACATGATTTAAAGAAATCACTAATCCTTGAGAATTGCATATTGACATTCATGCTGTCGTGTTTAATGTTTGATAGCAAAGTGCTGCTATAGAGTAGTTCATGCTTTAGAACTGTCTTCAGTTCTATTGTAATTTCTGTTGTTCAAACATGTGCCACTTCTGTGTTCTCCATTCCTTAAGGTGGCATAACACTGGTGTTCTGACATCCCATTCAAAACCAAACCCTCATCCTTACAGCACTCGCAGTATCACAGTATCACCAAGGTTGGAAGAGACCTTGAGGATCATCGAGTCCAACCTGTCACCACAGACACATGACTAGACCATGGCACCAAGTGCCACGTCCAGTCTCCTCTTGAACACCTCCAGGGATGGTGACTCCACCACCTCCCTGGGCAACCCATTCCAATGACTAATGACTCTCTCGATGAAGAACTTTCTCCTCACCTTGAGCCTAAACCTCCCCTGGCACAGCTTGAGACTGTGTCCCCTTGTTCTGGTGCTGGTTGCCTGGGAGAAGAGACCAACCCCTTCCTGGCTACAACCACCTTTCAGGTAGTTGTAGAGGGCAATGAGGTCACCCCTGAGCCTCCTCTTCTCCAGGCTAAACAATCCCAGCTCCCTCAGCCTCTCCTCACGGGGCTGTGCTCAAGGCCTCTCCCCAGCCTTGTTGCCCTTCTCTGGACACCTTCAAGTGTCTCGATGTCCTTTTCTGTTTAATGTTTCTGCAACTCCAGATTTTTAGGAGGCAGTAGATGTCAAAGTACTGGACAGCAGGGTTGTGGGGTTTTTCTGTGTTCTTTCACAAACAGCTGCTGGTCTTAGCTACTTGAAAACCATCTTTCACACCCACTCACTTCTCCCCACCACACCACCACCCTGTTCCTTCTGGATTGACCAAAAAAAAACCCACTGGGATTTCTGCCTTTGGCAGCGTTTTTGTATGTCTGATGCACTATGTGGAACAGCTTCACTTAACACCTTTGAATCATCTATAGTAAATAAATTTGGGCTTTCTTCAGGCATGTTGTGACTTTTAGGGAAATGCCATAAGATTTAATAGGAAAAATGATGTTGACTTTGTCTGCTTACTCCTGCTTTACTGTCTAAAAGCTCACATCCTGCTCAAAGCAACTGTGAACTGGCTTTTGGACTGTTGCATTTCTACCCAGGAGACCTCATGCTTTGACCAGCAGAAGGTGATTTAGAATGCCTGGAGATTTCAGTTTGAAAATAATGACTTCCCAATGAAAACATGTAAAATTTGAGTTGTTTTCATAGTTTCATAGTTTCATTCAGGGTTGGAAGGGATCACAAGGATCATCTAGTTCCAACCCCCCTGCCATGGGCAGGGACACCCCACACTAGATCAGGCTGGACAGAGCCTCATCCAGCCTGGTCTTAAACACCCCCAGGGATGGGGCCTCGACCAAAACAACCGAGTTGTTGGTTAAGTAGAGTTTGATGCTACAGATTCTATTCCATGAACAGTTAATTCAAGTTTATTAAGTTACTGCTGTGGTTGATATAAACTATCAGTGGTATTCCTTATATGTGGAAGCTCATTTTTTTTGTGTTGCTCTGTCTCTATTAGGAAGTAGGGGAACTAGAGGATCTCAGGTGGATAGCCACAGCAGTAGTGGAAACTACCATGACAGCTGGGAGTCAAGGAGTAGCTACCCTGATCGGGATCGGTATGACAGTCGAGAACAAGCAAGGGATTCCTCCTTTGAAAGAAGGCACAGTGATCGGGACAGGCGTGACAATAGAGACAGAGGTATTGGACCACATGTGTATGTGAAAGGTGTTTATGTATGAATGCATGTGTATTGGGATTAGTGTAGTGGGGGCGGTGTGTGTGTCCCTTGAGCATTTGGTAATCAAACCTGGTTCCCTTTGCAGATCAGAGAGCAAGCTCACCGGTGCGACACCAGGGACGAAGCGATGACCTCGAGCGGGATGAAAGAAGAGAAGAGCGAAGGGTTGATCGGTCTGATGATAGGAGAGATGAAAGGGCCCGGGAGAGAGAAAGAGAAAGGGAGAGAGACCGAGAGAGGGAAAGGGAAAGGGAAAGAGACCGTGAAAGAGAAAGGGAGAAGGAAAGGGAGTTGGAGCGGGATCGTGCTCGGGAGCGGGAGAGGGAGAGAGAGCGAGACAAAGACAGGGATCGAGACCGTGACCGAGACCGAGACCATGACAGAGAAAGGGAACGGGAGAGGGAGAGGGAGAAGGAGCGAGAACGAGAGCGGGAGGAGCGAGAAAGGGAGCGAGAGCGAGAAAGAGATCGAGAGCGGGAAAGAGAAAGGGAGAGGGGGCGAGACAGGGATAAAGAAAGAGACCGCCAGAGAGACTGGGATGACAAAGACAAAGGCAGGGAAGACCGCAGGGATAAGAGGGACGACGCCCGAGAAGAAAGAAGCTCAAGAGATGTCCATGAGGAAAGAAAATCCAAGTGAGTGGGACTGAAAACAGGGAACAAAATAAAGAGAGAGGCAGTCTTTTGCTGTTGATTTCAGTCACAGATGAAAAGGAGGGATTAGGAAGTGTGGGTTTGGGGGAGAATTCTCATGGTGCAGACAGTAAGATATCAATCATAGAATCGACCAGGCTGGAAAAGACCTCTTGTTGTAGTGCTGGTTGCCTGAGAGAAGAGACCAACCCCCACCTGGCTACAACCTCCCTTCAGGTAGTTGTAGACAACAAGGTCTCCACTGAGCCTCCTCTTCTCCAGGCTAAACAACCCCAGCTCCCTCAGCCTCTCCTCACAGGGCTTGTGTTCAAGACCTCTTACCAGCCTCGTTGCCTGTAAATCATCTTATGTGGGGAGAAGTAAGCGATCATCTAGGTGGGGGCTTAGGTCACCTGAGGTCAGCTCACTGCAAGGGTCATTGCCACCAGGGAAAAGTTTATTTTGATGGACTTTCATACTTTTTTACTAAAAAGGTAGCTGTCTTGAGTGTTTGAGCTTTAGTTTAAGGAATCTCAGGAGTATGGTCAGGAAACTGATCGCACTGGCAGTTTTGGAGTAACACCTTCCTGACATTCTTAGATGTGTTGTCTTCTGTATGAGGTGCTTAAACTTGAGGAATTGTATTGGTGATAAATGCAGTTACTAAATGCTTTCTCTAAAGAATCCTGGAGATGTTTGACTATGCCTATTTCTGCTGCAGGAAGCGGCACAGAAATGAAAGCAGCCCGAGTCCTCGTCAGTCACCCAAGCGGCGCCGTGAGCACTCCCCTGATAGTGATGCTTACAACAGTGGAGAAGATAAAAGTAAGCAGTGATGGGCTCTCTGTGTAGGTGGATCCAGTTTACCTTCTGCCTAAGGAACAAACATAACATGCAATCTTAAACAGAAAAGACATGGGGAAGGTTTAGATGTTCTCTTGTGGTGGTTTAAGCCTTAACTGGGAGTGAAGAGCTCAGATGGGGGCAAGGCTGAGAATCTCTCCCCCACTCCCTCCTCCTCCCTCCCAGCTGAAAGGGGTCAAAAAAGGAAGGAGCAAATCCACCAAACAATAATTTGGAGTTGGCTTGGAAGTAGAGAGGTAAAGAGTTTTCTTTAAACAAAATATATATATATATAACAGGTAAGGTTCACAAGGGCAAGGATCAAAGATGGATGGGAGAGGGACAAAGAAGAATAATACAAAACCAGTCTCTCTCTGAAGAGGTGCAGAGGCAGCAGGGAGAAGGATCAGGCCTGACCACGTGGCAGAGGAGCAGGAAAGCAACCGCAGTAGCTCTCATCCAGGAGAGGCAGGAGCCAAAAGGAGACCTAATAGCTGCAATGCCCTGCTTTTTATACCCTAGCTGGGCGGGGAGTGGGGAGTGGAACAGAGTCAGTTTCCCAGGGGGAAAACGCCCTTCAGGGAGGGCAAAGCACCCACAAGCCCTCCACCCTGTTGTGTTTTTGTTTTCAGAATGGATGTTAACCCTCCACACCTCTGCCCCTTATTTTTGAGCAACAGCATTTTTCATAAGCTATATATTTCATAGTATCATAGTATCAGTCAGGGTTGGAAGGGACCACAAGGATCATCTAGTTCCAACCCCCCTGCCATGGGCAGGGACACCCCACACTACATCAGCCTGGCCAAAGCCTCATCCAGCCTGGGCTTAAACACCTCCAGGGATGGGGCCTCAACCACCTCCCTGGACAACCCATTCCAGGGCTTCACCACTCTCATGGGGAAGAACTTCCTCCTCACCTCCAGCCTCAATCTCCCCACCTCCAGCTTCATTCCATTCCCCCTAGTCCTATCACTACCTCAGAGCCTGAGAAGTCCCTCCCCAGCCTTCTTGGAGGCCCCCTTCAGATACTGGAAGGCCACAATGAGGTCACCTTGGAGCCTTCTGTTCTCCAGACTGAACAGCCCCAACTCCTTCAGTCTGTCCTCACAGGAGAGGTGCTCCAGCCCTCTGCTCATCCTTGTGGCCCTTCTCTGGACACCTTCCAGCACCTCCAGATCCCTCTTGGAATAGGGGCTCCAGAACTGGACACAGTACTCCAGGTGGGGTCTCAGCAGAGCTGAGTAGAGGGGGAGAATCACCTCCCTTGCCCTGCTGGCCACACTTCTCCTGATGCAGCCCAGGATCTGATTGGCTTTGTGGGCTTGAAGTGCACACTGAGAGCTCCTGTTGAGCTTCTCCTCCCCCAGCACCCCCAAGTCTCTCTCCTCAGGGCTGCTTTCCAGCCAGTCACTGCCCAGCCTGCATTTGTGCCTGGGATTGCCTCAACCCAGATGCAGGACCCTGCACTTGGTCTTGTTGAACCTCATGTTGAACCTCATATTTGCCTTTGTTCTTGATTTTGTCACTATGTGTTGCACCTGCCAGGTGATAGTGATTTCCACATCTGTTGTTTAAGATGCATGTTTACCCAAATGGAAATTGCCTGCTGCAGCAAAAAAAAAAACCCAAAAGCTTAAGAAATGTAACTGTAATAATGAATTACATGTCTTAATTGACACTTTATGGCATGTGTGTCTCGGTCCAGAGAGGGAAAGAGCCTCAGTTCTTTTGAATATTGCCATGTTGTGAAATTAGAGGCACAAACAAAGCCAAAATATCAACAGTGAGGCTACTTATTAACGGAATAAAGTGGATGGGTCAGAAGGAGAAAGAGAGAGAGAGAAAATAGAGAAGAGGGAGAGAGAAGTGGAAAGGAATTATATTACCCCACCACTCACCCCCAAAACAGTTTTGTTCTGTGGAGGAAGGCTGCTGCCGCTTTGGTGTGGAGGAGGTGTTGGGTCTGTGGAGGAAGGCTGCTGCAGCTTTGGCATGGAGGAGATGTTATCCTTGTTGGCTGTGCTGTCCTCCACTGGAGGAGGGGAGGGAGAGATCCCACAGTCCAAGTCCAAGTCCTTCTCTGAGCAGCCTCTTTAGCTCTATGAGTTGCAGCAGGCGGAACTTAGGGCATGGAGAGAGGGTTCCTGGTATTCTCTTTGTTTTTCTTCAGGGTGGCATTGCCCAGGTCTTTTCCTTCTGCCAAGCCAGTAGTTGCTCAGACCTTTTATACAATTTTTTTAGGTATGTGTCCAGGTGGTGAATTAATTGTCCTTTGCACCACCCTCCCTTTCCTGGGAAGCTGATGGGTAGGAATGATCTTGTCTATGCACATTCCAGAGAGTCGTTATCCAGTGGCATCTGGCCAATATACATCAGTGACTGTCTGGGCAAGCAGCAAAGGTGATGTTATCTTTGTTGAGTCACATCCAGAGAGACAAGATTTAGCCTCTCACAGTAAGATACCAGATGCTCACTCATTCTTCTTCCTGAATAATACAAATACATCTTTTTTTTCCCCATTTTGTAGATGACAAGCATAGACTTCTGAGCCAGGTTGTGCGACCACAGGACTCCCGGTCACTGAGCCCCTCTCACGCTACAGAGGAGCGGCAGAGTCGCTGGAAAGAAGAGGAGCGAAAATCAGACAGAAAGGAGAGCTCCCGACGTTATGAAGAAGCAGAGTTCAAAGAGAGGATTTCTTCAGCAGATAAGCAGAGAGACCAAACAGATGCTTCCGAAAGTTCGCGATCCAGAGGTCAGGAAAGCATCGGGCACCGTCCCTCTGAAGAAAGAGATGCTTCTGATAGAATGCATGACGACAGCAAGAAGAAGTCTAAGGTACAGAAAAAGGCCACAAAGAAGAAGAAAGATGATGACAGTGGGGTGGAAAGGTATGCTAATGAATCGCTGGCTGAGGAGAGTCAGGTCTTTTCACCCAAGAAGGGTCAGAAAAAGAAGAATGTAGAGAAAAAGCGGAAGAGATCCAGGGGCGATTCTGAAGTTTCTGATGAAGAAATTGTTCCACATCATAAAAAGAAGAAAGGTCCAAGAACCCCTCCTGTAACAAAAGAGGAACTGGTCGAAGCCCCTCCTGAGAAAGCCGTGGCAGAAGTCCCCCAGAAAAGAGAAGATACAACATTCAGTGACTGGTCGGATGAGGATGTTCCTGAACGTGGTGACATTGTCGTTCCAGAGAGAACCACTGAGGATTCTCATAGGAAGAGCCACAGAACAAGGGGAGAGAAAGTGGAAACCCCTCATGTTACTATAGAAGACGGACCGCACCGTAAACCTGTGGATCAGAAGCGCAGCAGCAGCCTTGGTAGCAATCGGAGCCATGCTTCGAGCAGACTTAGATCTCCTTCCAATGACTCAGCTCATCGCAGTGGAGATGACCAGACTGGAAAGAGGAGGATCCTGCACAGTAGCTCCAGAGACAGAGATAGGGACAGGGAAAGAGAGAAGAAAAGCTTGGAAATCACTGGAGAACGGAAGTCCAGGATTGATCAGCTGAAACGAGGGGAACCCAGTCGCAGCACATCTTCAGGTAATAAGATGCATTTTAGTGAGACTGACCTATGGTTCTGTCTGAAAAGGCAAACATAGGAATCTGAACTCATTCTCACCTGGCTGTATGCTCTTTTCATTTGTAATTGGCATGAAAAGAAACAGAGTTGCCTCCTGCTGTTCAGTGTAAAACTAGAGTGAATTAAGATTCTTGCAGACAGTTATCATACATGAAAAGCAGATCCTTGATTTGGGTTCCTGCAGGTAGAGCAGAATTGAATTAACCAGGTTGGAAAAGACCTTCGAGATCATCAAGTCCAACCTATCACCCAACACCATCTAATCAACTAAACCACAGCAGGAAAGGAAAGGCAGGAAAGATGTTGAGTTGCTGGAATGAGTGTAGAGAAGGGAAAGCTGGTGAGGGGTGTTGAACACAAGCTCTCTGAGGAGAGGCTAAGGGAGCTGGGGTTGTTTAGCCTGGAGAAGAGGAGGCTTAGGGGAGACCTTCTTGCTCTCTGCAACTCCCTGAAGGGAGGTTCTGGCCAGGAGGGGGTTGGTCTCTTCTCCCAGGCAACCAGCACCAGAACAAGAGAACACAGTCTCAAGCTGTGCCAGGGGAGGTTTAGGCTCGAGGTGAGGAGGAAGTTCTTCACCGAGCGAGTCGTTTATCATTGGGATGTGCTGCCCAGGGAGGTGGTGGAGTCACCCTCCCTGGAGGTGTTCAGGGGGAGATTGGACATGGCACTTAGTGCCATGGTCTAGTCATGAGGTCTGTGGTGACAGGTTGGACTCGATGATCCTCGAGATCTCTTCCAACCTTAGTGATACTGTGATACCATCTAATCAACTAAACCATGGCAGAAAAGGAAAAGCAGGAATGATGTTGAGTTGCTGGAAGATGTGCAGAGAAGGGCAACAAAGCTGATGAGGGGTGTGGAACACAAACCCTATGAGGAGAGGCTGAGGGAGCTGGGGTTGTTTAGCCTGGAGAAGAGGAGACTCAGGGAAGACCTTCTAGCTCTCTACAACTGCCTGAAGGGAGGTTGTAGACAGGTGGGGATTGGTTTCTTCTCCCAGGCAACCAGCACCAGAGCAAGAGGACACAGTCTCAAGTTGTGCCAGGGGAGGTTTAGTCTCAAGGTGAGGAGAGAGTTTGTCACAGAGAGAGTAATTGGCCATTGGGATGTGCTGCCCAGGGAGGTGGTGGAGTCTCCGTCCCTGGAGGTGTTCAAGAGGGGATTTGATGTGACGCTTGAAGCCATGGTTTAGTTAGTCCTGAGGTGTTGAGTGGTGGGTTGGACTTGATGATCTCTGAGGTCTTTTCCAACCTTACTGATTTTATGATTCTATGAACTTTGAGGTGATTGCTGGTATTGTTTTGTTTTGTTTTGTTTTCTTTCTTCCCTGACCTAAATTTCTGCGTTAAAACGCTGTTCCTTCAATTTGGCTTCTGCCTTAGTAGAAACTTGCCACTGAAAATCTTTTTTCTGGGGGGGAGTGGAAGAAATTGCTGGTGTTTTTCAGTGAGGTTGAATCTATGGGCAATGTGAAGTGATTGTCAAGCTGATGCTTTTCAAAAGTACGTTTTCATACCTTGGTCTGGTGCAATGGGTTTCCATTTCCACGCTCTGTAGTCACGCATCTGTTTCAAATGTTGTTATTCAGATCGTCAAGATTCGAGAAGCCACAGCTCAAGAAGAAGCTCTCCTGAGTCAGACCGTCAGGTCCATTCCAGATCTGGCTCCTTTGATAGCAGGGAAAGGCTTCAAGAGCGAGATCGACATGAGCACGATCGCGAAAGAGAAAGAGAGAGGCGAGAGGGAAGGCAGAGAGACTGGGACCGAGACGTTGACAAAGACTGGCCGAGGAGCAGGGAGCGAGAGAGACTCCGAGAACGAGAGAGGGAAAGGGAGAGGGAGAGGGAGAGGGAGAAAAGACGGGAGCTGGACAGAGAGAGAGACAGACAGCTACCTGATGCGGCTGAGAGAGAGAGAGACAGGACTCTTGACATTCCCTCTCAGAAGGAATCAACAAAACACAGTGAAGCGAAACTGGACAGAGATCACGACAAGGAATTTGATGGCGGTTGTCGGGATTCAGCAGCTTCGGAGAAGGAAAGGACAGACAAAGATTTAGGACCTCTGCAGAGTTTTGAAGATGGACACGAGGCCGAGAAGGTGGAGAGTGTAGAAGGTGAGATGTCCTGGGCAAGAGCCTGGGCTAACAAATACTTGATTCTTTCTCTTTATTATAGTGCTGAACTCAGTTACATTAGAACATTTTCCTGCTGAAAGGCTTACAGGCTTCAATTCCTCTACTGTGGAAGCAGACCCAGTAAGAGACATCTGATGAGCATCTTTGCGAATCATGTAGTGTTATTGGTTGATTGCTAAAGAAGTCTTGAGGCAAAGAGGCACAAATGATCTGAGGCATAATTTCACCAGGGTGTGCCTTCTCTGCATAGGCAGTTTGCTAAAGAGTAACACCAGCATTTGCTTACCTTGTTCTGTCATTGTAAGATGCTGCACTTTGGCCACGGCAACCCCATGCAGAGCTACAGGCTGGGGACAGAGTGGCTGGAGAGCTCCCAAACAGAGAGGGACCTGGGGGTAGTGGTTAACAGATGGCTGAACACAAGCCAGGAGTGTGCCCAGGTGGCCAAGAAGGCCAATGGCATCCTGGCCTGCATCAGGAATAGTGTGGCCAGCAGGAGCAGGGAAGTCATTTTGCCCCTGGACTCTGCATTGGTTAGGCCACACCCTGAGTCCTGTGTCCAGTTCTGGGCCCCTCAATTTAAGAAGGACATTGAGACACTTGAATGTGTCCAGAGAAGGGCAACAAGGCTGGGGAGAGGCCTTGAACACAAGCCCTGTGAGGAGAGGCTGAGGGAGCTGGGGTTGTTTAGCCTGGAGAAGAGGAGGCTCAGGTGAGACCTTCTTGCTGTCTACAGCTACCTGAAGGGAGGTTGTAGGCAGGTGGGGGTTGGTCTCTTCTCCCAGGCAACCAGCACCAGAACAAGGGGACACAGTCTCAAGCTGCACCAGGGGAGGTTTAGGCTGGAGGTGAGGAGAAAGCTCTTCACTGAGAGAGTTGTTCGTCATTGGAATGTGCTGCCCAGGGAGGTGGTGGAGTCACCATCCCTGGAGGCGTTCAAGAGGGGATTGGATGTGGCACTTGGTGCCATGGTTTAGTCATGAGGTCTGTGGTGACAGGTTGGACTCGATGATCCTCGAGGCCTCTTCCAACCTTAGTGATACTGTGATACTGTGATCTATTCCTTCATTTGCAAGTGACAGCTAATGAGTGGAAAGAAAAATTAGTGTTGATTTGGAACAGTTCTTTGGGCTTTTTCTTCTACAGAGCCTATTTACCACGGACATGATTGTCTGATTTGTTAGGTGAAGCATAAGTATGGCTTGGTACACCAGTCCAGAACTTACTTTCCTCAGGCAGTCTTATTAAAGGTGGCTTCACTTTGCTTGCCCTAATGGTCCTAGGGAAAACATGTTTAGGATTAATAAATAAAGTAAGCATGGGGCCAGTGCTGACAAACTCTCTTGAGATCTCACATGGATTATTAGGTGGCTTGAGCTTTGCATGGATGGGGAGTTTGGGAAGGAATTTTAACTTATACCAACAATGTAAAAGAAGCAAGAGTCTAAATGTAGAGTAAGTGGTGATGTGTTGGGATGGGATGGAGTAGGGATGGGATGGAATAGGAATGGAATAGGAATGGGATGGAATAGGAATAGAAAGGAATGGAATGGAAAGGAATGGAATAGAATAGGAATGGAATAGGAATAGAATAGGAATGGCATGGAATAGCATGGAATAGGAATGGGATGGAATAGGAATGGAAAGGAATGGAGTAGGAATGGAAAGGAATGGAATAGAATAGGAATGGAATGGAGTAGGAATGGAAAGGAATGGAATAGAATAGGAATGGAATGGAATAGGAATAGAATAGGAATGGAATGGAATAGGAATTGAATGGAATAGAATAGGAATGGCATGGAATAGCATGGAATTGGAATTGAACGGGAATGGAATAGGAATGGAAAGGAATGGAATAGAATAGGAGTGGAATAGGAATAGAATAGGAATGGAATGGACTAGGAATAGAATAGGAATGGAATGGAATAGGAATTGAATGGAATGGAATAGAATAGGAATGGCATGGAATAGAATAGGAATGGAGTGGAATGGAATAGGAATGGAGTGGAATAGAATAGGAATGGCATGGAATAGTATGGAATAGGAATGGGATGGAATAGAAATGGAAAGGAATGGAATGGAATAGGAATGGAAAGGAATAGAATAGGAATGGAATGGGAATAGAATGGAATGGAATGGAATGGGAATGGAGTGGAATAGAATAGGAATGGCATGGAATAGCATGGAATAGGAATGGGATGGCATAGCATAGAATAGCATGGCATAGCATAGAATAGGAATAGAATTAACCAGGTTGGAAAAGACCTTTGAGATCACGGAGTCCAACCTGTCACCCAACACCATCTCATCAACGATGATCTTTGAGGTCTCTTCCAACTTTAGTGATACTGAATACTGAACTAAACCATGGCACCAAGCACCCCATCCAGCCTCTTCCTAAACACCTCCAGTGATGGTGACTCCACCACCTCGCTGTTACAGTTCAGTAAGCTGGGGTTTTCTTGCTGATTGCTGGAGAGGATTGCTGAGAGTCAAAAAGGCATTGTAGGGTTTGGAGTCTTTTCATGTTTGGGGAGAGTAAAGCCTGACACCCACACTCTGCAGCAGCAGAAAGAAACTAATTAAGCTTTTGTAGTTTTATGTAAGATAACAAGGCATTGTCTCATCATACATGCATTCTTAATAAGAATTATCTGTAGCATTCACTGTAAACTTGGGCAATTAAATCAAATGTCTGGAGAGCACGATGAGGCATATTTATTGCTTACATCTCCTACCCAATTATTCACAAAGTGGTCAGGAGGATTTACTGATGCAACTGAAAGAATTCCATTTAGGGGGATTATCAGTGGAGTGGAAGAATTAGCCAGGAGTTGGAGTGAGCATGAGGAAAGTCTGCTCTGTCTTGCTGTAATGGACAGAATTCAGTGATTTTTCAGGTAGGAGAAAGAATGATGCACTAGGTCTGAGAGTACAATGTGTTCACTTCAGAAAAGAGTTGATGAAAGGCTATTCCTAGGCACCTTACCTGTCTTCAAGAGGGGACCTGTAACTGAACAGACTCTGAATGTTAAATGTGTTCTTAGGTTTAGCCTTTCAGAAGACTTCTTGTGTTTTAATGTGTGTTCTTTTGTGTATTTTTCAAAGGCTGTGCTCTAAATTCTCTGAAAATTACCATAAGAAAGAATAGAATAGAATAGAATAGAATAGAATAGAATAGAATAGAATAGAATAGAATAGAATAGAATAGAATAGAATAGAATAGAATAGAATAGAATAGACCAGTTTGGAAAATACCTTTGAGATCATCAAGTCCAGCCTATCACCCAACACCATCTAATCAATTAAACCATGGCAACAAGCACCCCATCCAGTCTCTTCCTAAACACCTCCAGTGATGGTGACTCCACCACCTCCCTGGGCAGCACATTCCAATGGGCAATCTCTCTTTCTGTTAGGAATTTCTTCCTAACACCCAGCCTAAACCTCCCCTGGTACAGCTTGAGACTGTGTCCTCTTGTTCTGGTGCTGGCTGCCTGGGAGAAGAGGCCAACCTCTGCCTGTCTACAACCTCCCTTCAGGTAGTTGTAGAGAGCAGTGAGGTCACCCCTGAGCCTCCTCTCCAGGCTAAGCAATCCCAGCTCCCTCAGCCTCTCCTCACAGGGCTGTGCTCAAGGCCTCTCCCCAGCCTTGTTGCCCTTCTCTGGACACCTTCAAGTGTCTCAATGTCCTTCCTAAACTGAGGGGCCCAGAACTGGACACAGGACTCAAGGTGCAGCCTAAACAGTGCTGAGTCCAGGGGCACAATGACCTCCCTGCTCCTGCTGGCCACACTCTTCCTGATGCAGGCCAGGATGCCGTTGGCCTTCTTGGCCACCTGGGCACACTGCTGGCTCATGTTTAGGCAGCTATCAGTCAGCACCCCCAGGTCCCTCTCTGCCTGGCTGCTCTCTAGCCACTCTGACCCCAGCCTGTAGCACTGCATGGGGTTGCCATGGCCAAAGTGCAGCACCTGGCACTTGGACTTGTTGAATGCCATCCTGTTGGACTCTGCCCATCTTTGTCCAGTCGGTTGATGTCCCTCTGCAGAATCCTTGAGCCATCTAACTGACCAACATCTGCTCCTAACTTGGTGTCATCTGCAAATTTGCTCATGCTACTGACTGAACCCCCTCATCCAGATCATCAATGGAGATGTTAAAGAGGATGGGGCCCAGCACTGATCCCTGGGGGATTTTTATACCCCTGCTGGACAGGGGCTGGGGAGGTGGTGGTGGGGGGGAGTGGAACAGACCAAGTCAGTTTCTCCAGGGAGGGCAAAAACTCTCACAAGCCCTCCCCTTCTGTTTTCAGGATGGACGTAGCCCACCACACTTAAAGCTACATATCCAATACTCTACACATGTTTCTTCCAGATACATCTTTCTGTGTGCAGTTCAACCAATACTGCACCCAAAAAACAAAGAGTCCAAGAGGTGTACAATTCCAGCTGCAGCATTGTGTATGGGAGAAATAGGATCTTTGTTTCCTACAGTCAGTACCCGTTTTCAGATGGAATGCACTTGTCCACAAAGATTAACAGTTTCACTTGCTGAACCTCTTCTGTTTTCAGGCTGCTTAAAGCATGTTTAGAAAACAAGGCTGAGTGCTTTAAAGCTGCAGTGTGTTTCTGTCTCTGCAGGAGGAGAAGATGAAGCAAAGGTTGACGAGGTCCAGTCCCTGGGATCCGGTGCCGGGGAATATGAGCCGATCAGTGACGATGAACTGGATGAGATTCTGGCAGGAGATGCTGAGAAACGTGAGGATCAGCAGGAGGATGAGAAGATGCCTGGTAAAAGTATAACAAAACCCCCTTATTATTATTTGCATTTAAAAGTTAGGTCAGCTTGCCTGTAAGGCTGTTGTGATGTTGACAGTATTTCTCAATTAGGCATGCAGTCTGCTCCTCAGTATTTGAAGGGTTGGACATGATGATATTGAAGGTCTCTTCCAACCTGGTCTGGTCTATTCTATTCTATTCTATTCTATTCTTCTATTCCATTCTTCTATTCTATTATCCTATCCTATCCTATCCTATCCTATCCTATCCTATCCTATCCTATCCTATCCTATCCTATCCTATCCTATCCTATCCTATCCTATTCCTATTCTATTCTATTTCTTGTTCTGTAATAGCTAAGCTTGAGAAGTACAGAGGTAAGCAGAGTACTGGGAGCTGTACTGTGAAGCAAATATAGAGGAGAATGGAATGGAATGGAATGGAATGGAATGGAATGGAATGGAATGGAATGGAATGGAATAGAATAGAATAGAATAGAATAGAATAGAATAGAATAGAATAGAATAGAATAGAATAGAATAGAATAGAATAGAATAGAATAGAATAGAATAGAATAGAATAGAATTGAATTAACCAGGTTGGAAAAGAATGTTGAGATCACTGAGTCCAAGCTATCACCCAACACCATCTAATCAACTAAACCATGGCACTAAGTGCCTCATCCACACTTTAGTTTGAGCACCTCCAGTGATGGTGACTCCATCACCTCCCTGGGCAGCACATCCCAATGGCAAATCACTCCTCCTGGGAAGAACTTCTTCCTAACATCCAGCCTAAACTTCCCCTGGCACAGCTTGAGACTGTGTCTTCTTGTTCTGGTGCTGGTTGCCTGGGAGAAGAGACCAACCCCCACCTGGCTACAACCTCCCTTCAGGGAGTTGTAGACAGCAAGAAGGTCTCCCCTGAGCCTCCTCTTCTCCAGGCTAAGCAATCCCAGCTCCCTCAGCCTCTCCTCACAGGGCTGTGCTCCAAACCCCTCCCCAGCTTTGTTGCCCTTCTCTGGACACATTCAAGTGCCTCAATGTCCTTCTTAAATTGAGAGGCCCAGAACAATACATAAAGCAGAGTATTGGGAGGTTTGGGGGTTTTCTAAACCCAAGAAGTTTTATATTTGCATGCACTTTTCTTTCCACCAATCTAAGTGAGTTTTGACATTCTTACCCAAAGTGTCCACAAATCTGGCTTTGAGAGCTGCAGAGCGACGGTCACCTAATATGTGCTGGGTTTAGGAGACAGGGGGGTGTACAGAGCATGTGAAATAAATCAGTCATGCTACAGGATGATGGTCATAGTATCCTAGTATCATTCAGGGTTGGAAGGGACCACACGGATCATCTAGTTCCAACCCCCCTGCCATGGGCAGGGACACCCCACACTACATCAGGCTGGCCACAGCCTCATCCAGCCTGGGCTTAAACACCTCCAGGGATGGGGCCTCAACCACCTCCCTGGACAACCCATTCCAGGGCTTCACCACTCTCCTGGGGAAGAACTTCCTCCTCACCTCCAGCCTCAATCTCCCCACCTCCAGCTTCATTCCATTCCCCCTAGTCCTATCACTACCTGAGATCCTGAGCAGTCCCTCCCCAGCCTTCCTGTAGCCCCCTTCAGATACTGGAAGGCCACAATTAGGTCTCCTCGGAGCCTTCTCTTCTGCAGACTGAACAGCCCCAACTCCTTCAGTCTGTCCTCACAGGAGAGGTGCTCCAGCCCTCTGATTATCCTCGTGGCCCTTCTCTGGACACATTCCAATGATGATTCTCTGTCAATGTTGTTGCAGATCCTGTGGATGTTATAGATGTAGACTGGTCCAGTCTCATGCCAAAGCAGCCGAAAGAACCTCGAGAGCCTGGAGCTGCGCTGCTGAAGTTCACCCCGGGTGCGGTTATGCTGAGAGCTGGCATCTCCAAGCGCTTGGCGGGACCAGAACTCTTCACCAAAATTAGAGAGACTTGCCAGAGAGCTTTAGAAAAGCCCAGAGGTAATGGTTCCTACAGGGATTAAACTGTCTTTTGTGAGAGTCCTTATGAAACATGCATGATTTCATTCATTTCAGGTTTCGAGACCCTGGAAAGTGTAGAATAGAATAGAATGGAGTTAACCTGGTTGGAAGAGACCTTTGAGATCATCGAGTCCAACCTATCACCCCACACCATCTAATCAACTAAACCATGGCACCACTGTGCTGATGGGATGCCACTGTCCTGCACCACATCCTGGTCTCCAAACTGGTGACACATGGGTTTGATGGGTGACCACTAGATGGATAAGGAACTGGCTTGATGGCTGCACCCAAAGAGTGGCTGTCAATGGCTCCATGTGCAAGTGGAGGCCAGGGACAAGCAGAGTCCCTCAGGGATCAGTGCTGGGACCAGGCTTGGTCAACATCTTTGTGGGTGCCATGGACAGTGGCATTGAGTGCACCCTCAGCAAGTTTGCTAATGACACCAAGCTGTGTGGTGCAGCAGAGAGGCTGGAGGGAAGGGAGGCCATCCAGAGGGACCTGGACAGGCTGGAGAGGTGGGCACAAGCCAACCTCAGGAGGTTCAACAAGAGCAAGGGCAGGGTCCTGAATCTGGGTCGAGGTAACGCCAGGCACAAATGCAGGCTGGGCAGGGACTGGCTGGAAAGCAGCCCTGAGGAGAGAGACTTGGGGGTGCTGGTGGAGGAGAAGCTCACCAGGAGCTCTCAGTGTGCACTTGCAGCCCGCAAAGCCAATCAGCTCTGGCACAGCTTGAGACTGTGTCCTCTTGTTCTGTTGGTGCGTGCCTGGGAGAAGAGACCAACCCCCACCTGGCTACAACCTCCCTTCAGGGATTTGTAGACAGCAATAAGGTCACCCCTGAGCCTCCTCTTCTCCAGGCTAAGCAACCCCAGCTCCCTCAGCCTCTCCTCACAGGGCTGTGCTCCAAACCCCTCCCCAGCTTTGTTGCCCTTCTCTGGACACCTTCCAGCAAGTCAACATCTTTCCTAAACTGAGGGGCCCAGAACTGGATGAATGCTACATGAAAGGTGCAGGAATGCAATACAGCTGCATGTCAGTCAGATTAGTGTTTTAATTCCAGCAGAGGTGGGGAGGTTTTGAATGCCAGCCTAAACAAAATTCTTCATCCTAGTGGGCTGTTCTTTGTGTGAGAGTACTTGTGCCTTCCTAACCTTAAATGTGTCAGCAGTTTCTTGGAGTGCAGAATGCCTTCTACATTGAATTATTGTGAGAAAGAAAGAATGTTTCTTATTCCCTCTGAAGGTCCTCTTACTTTCCTTCTGAGGATCCTCCAGAGAATGCAGATAGGAGTTTTGGAGTCAGAATGAAGGAGCTAAGTGAAATAGGTGTATCATGGCTGTGCTAGAAGTGGGAAATTAAATAAGACAGAGATGTGGCACTTGGACAAAGTGTGTGCATAAGACATGTGTGATAGATGAGATGGGCATGAGCTCTACCAGTGCTGTTTACTCCAGTTCTGCAGTGTAAGCAGAGCTTTTGCATCACAGAGAATACTGATGGTTTTTTTACCTTTGGTGTCCCAGAAGCCAGTTGAACTGCTTGGAACAACTTGCATGGTAAAATTACAGAATCACAGAATCAATAAGGTTGGAAGAGACCTCAAAGATCACCAACTCCAACCTGTCACCACATACCTCATGATTAAACCATGGTACCAAGTGCCATGTCCAATCCCCTGTTGAACACCTCCAGGGATGGGGACTCCACCACCTCCCTGGGCAGCACATTCCAATGGCTAACAACTCTCTCTCTGTGAAGAACTTTCTCCTCACCTCCAGCCTAAACTTCCCCTGGCACAGCTTGAGACTGTGTCCTCTTGTTCTGGTACTGGTTGCCTGGGAGAACAGACCAACCCCCACCTGGCTACAGCCTCCCTTCAGGGAGTTGGAGAGAGCAAGAAGGTTTCCCCCAAGCCTTCAGACCAAACAACCCCAGCTCCCTCAGCCTCTCCTCACAGGGCTGTGCTCCAAACCTCTCCCCAGCCTCGTTGCCCGTCTCTGGACATGTTCAAGTGCCTCAATGTCCTTCCTAAATTGAGAGGCCCAGAACAATACATAAAGCAGAGTATTGGGAGGTTTGGGGTTTTTCTAAACCCATGAGGTTTTATATTTGCATACACCTTTTTCCCACCAATCTCAGTGAGTTTTGACATTCTTACCCAAAGTGACTCCACCACCTCCTGAGCCTCCTTTTCTCCAGGCTAAGCAACCCCAGCTCCCTCAGCCTCTCCTCACAGGGCTGTGCTTCAGACCTCTCCCCAGCCTCATTGCCCTTGTCTGGACACATTCAAGTGTCTCAATGTCCTTCTTAAACTGAGAGGCCCAGAACTGAACACGGGACTCAAGGTGTGTCCTAACCAGTGCTGAGTCCAGGGGCACAATGACTTCCCTGCTCCTGCTGGCCACACTGTTCCTGATGCAGGCCAGGATGCCATTGGTCTCCTTGGCCACCTGGGACAGAAACTGTTTTTTAGGGCTTTGAAACATCTGTTCTCTCCAATATATCTATGCAAGCTATTGCAGAACCTAAGTGTGAGAGCATTGTGGCTTATAAATAACAGTATCTGCATAGTCCCTGCTTCTAGGGAGCAGCAGGTGCTTCTGGTTTATTTATGACTCTGTAAATTCTGCTGCTTAATTTGAAACAGTATGTTTAAATTCTTTGTAATGTTATGCTTTATGCAGTTGTCTTCTTCAGCTTGCAGTCTCAGATATGTGGAGGGGGAGGGAACACAACCAAACTTGCTTCTCCCTGCTCTGTTAATCTCCATGAAAGCCACTGCTTGCTTGAGCCATTTGAATTGTGTAGCTGTTAATTCTGGGCTCTTGCTACTCCTGCTGCTTCTTAAAGAGCCAAATCAAATGCAAACATTTGTGATGCCTCATAGATAGTATGAGTTATAGTATGAGTTATAGTGTGAGTATCTCAAGGCATGAGATTTAACACACTCAAGTGCCAGGTTCTGCACATGGGCCACAGCACCCCCAGGCAGTGCTACAGGCTGGGGTCAGAGTGGCTGGAGAGCAGCCAGGTAGAGAGAGACCTGGGGGTACTGGTTGATAGTAGGCTGAACATGAGCCTGCAGTGTGCCCAGGCAGCCAAGAGGGCCAATGGCATCCTGGCCTGCATCAGGAATAGTGTGGCCAGCAGGAGCAGGGAGGTCATTCTGCCCCTGTACACTGCACTGGTTAGGCCACACATTGAGTCCTGTGTCCAGTTCTGGGCCCTTCAGTTTAGGAAGGAGGTTGACTTGCTGGAAGGAGTCCAGAGAAGGGCAACAAATTTGGTGAGGGGCTTGGAACACAGCCCTGTGAGGAAAGACTGAGGGAGCTGGGGTTGCTTAGCCTGGAGAAGAGGAGGCTCAGGGGTGACCTTATCACTCTCTACAACTACCTGAAGGGAGGTTGTAGACAGGCAGAGGTTGGTCTCTTCTCCCAGGCAGCGAGCACCAGAACAAGAGGACACAGCCTCAAGCTATGACAGGGGAGGTTTAGGTTGGATGTTAGGAAGAAGTTCTATACAAAGAGAGAGACTGGCCATTGGAATGTGCTGCCCGGGGTGGTGGTGGAGTCACCATCACTGGAGGTGTTCAGGAGGAGACTTGATGGGGTGCTTGGTGCCATGGGTTAGTTGTTTGGGTGGGTTGGATTGGTTGATAGGTTGGACATGATGATCTTGAAGGTCTCTTCTAACCTGGTTTGGTTTATTATTTTTATTTTAATCTGAGGTGGGAGCCTGAATGCTAGTGAGCACTGTAAATGTCTCACTGCAATATTTGCAGCTCTTCCTATGCAGTGTTAGCTGTCTTCTAAGTTAAAATAAAGTCTCAACTCTCACACTGGTGAATTTATACAACCTGTGTAATTTACACACTGTTGAGTCTTCCTAAGTTTGTAAATTGTCTGATATAGTAAAGATAGCAACAGTCTCTCTTCAGGTACGAAGTACAGAATATTTTTGCTGTATACCTCAACACCTCTTACCAGGGATTCCTTGCAACAAGAATCATAGAATCAATAAGGTTGGAAAAGACCTCAGAGATCATCAAGTCCAACCTAGCACCCAGCACCTCAGAACTGACTAAACCATGGCTTCAAGTGCCACATCCAATCCCTTTCTGAGCACCTCCAGGGACAGTGACTCCACTACCTCCCTGGGCAGCACATTCCAATGGCCCATTCCGTCCCCAGCCTGTAGCACTGCATGGGGTTGCTGTGACGAAAGTGCAGCATCCAGCACTTGGACTTGTTAAATGCCATCCTGTTGTACTCTGCCCATCTGTCCAGCCTGGCAGGGCCCCTCTGCAGAGCTCTCCTACCCTCTAACAGATCAATTCCTGCCCCCAGCTTGGTGTCATCTTCAAATAACTCCTCCTGTGAAGAACTTTCTCCTCACCTCCAGCCTAAAGGGAGCTTGTAGAAAGGCAGAGGTTGGTCTCTTGTCCCAGGCAACCAGCACCAGAACAAGAGGACACAGTCTCAAGCTGTGCCAGGGGAGGTTTAGGCTGGATGTCAGGAAGAAGTTCTTCCCAGAAAGAGAGGTTGGCCATTGGAATGTGCTGCCCAGGGAGGTGGTGGAGTCACTGTCCCTGGAGGTGTTAAAGAAGGGATTGAATGTGGCACTTGAAGCCGTGGTTTAGTGGTCATGAGGTGTTGGGTGACAGGTTGGAGTGGTGATCTCTGAGGTCTTACCAACCTTATTGATTCTATGACTGTTTAGGCCTGTTGGTGATTGCTTTCTCAATATTGCTTTCCGTGCTGAACCTCGACACAAAACATTTCAGAGTACTCTGTGTGGCTGTTCAAAGACACCAAACCTATAGGCTGATCTCTGCAAATGTCAATTCTTTCTAGATGCAGAAAACCTTTTTGAGCACGAGCTGGGAGCCCTGAACATGGCAGCACTTCTACGAAGGGAGGAGAGAGCAGGCCTGCTCAGCAACCTGGGCCCGTGCTGCAAGGCGCTGTGCTTCCGAAGGGATTCTGCCATTCGCAAGCAGCTGATGAAGAACGAAAAGGCAAGTGGCACGTTTAGGCTGCTTGGCCAAAGCGTGGAAACCTGGGTTCCACTCTGCACAGCCTTTTTCTAGGGGGAGAATTCCTGTGGGACATGTCCTGAAGTAGACCTGGTCATTTAAATAATGGAGAACAGACGTCGGAATGGAATGGAATTGGAATGGAATGGAATGGAATGGAATGGAATGGAATGGAATGGAATGGAATGGAATTAGAATAGAATGGAATGGAATGAAATTAGAATAGAATGGAATGGAATGAAATTAGAATAGAATGGAATGGAATTGGAATGGAATGGAATGGAATGGAATGGAATGGAATGGAATGGAATGGAATGGAATGGAATGGAATGAAATTAGAATAGAATGGAATGGAATTAGAGTGGAATGGAATGGAATTAGAATGGAATGGAATTGGAATGCAATTAGAATAGAAATAGGAATAGGAAGAATAGAATAGAATAGAATAGAATAGAATAGAATAGAATAGAATAGAATAGAATAGAATAGAATAGAATAGAATAGAATAGAATAGAACAGAATAGAATAGAATAGAATAGGAAAGAATAAAATAGGAAAGAATAGAATAGGAAAGAATTAGAATAGAATAGAGAATAGAATAGAATAGAATAGAATAGAATAGAATAGAATAGAATAGAATAGAATAGAATAGAATTAACCAGGTTGGAAAAGACCTTCCAGATCATCAAGTTGAACCTATCACCCAACACCATCTAATCGACAAAACCATGGCACCAAGTGCCTCATCCAGGCTCTTCCTAAACACCTCCAGGGATGATGACTCCACGACCTCCCTGGACAGCACATTCCAATGGCCATTCTCTCATTCTGGGAAGAATTTCTTCCTAATATCCAGCCTAAACCTCCCCTGGCACAGCTTGAGACTGTGCCCCATTTTTCTGTTGGTGCTTGCCTGGGAGAAGAGACCAACCCCCACCTGGCTACAACCTCCCTTCAGGGAGTTGTAGACAACAAGGTCTCCACTGAGCCTCCTCTTCTCCAGGCTAAGCACCCCCAGCTCCCTCAGCCTCTCCTCACAGGGCTGTGCTCCTGACCACTTCCCAGCCTCATTGCCCTTCTCTGGACACGTTCAAGTGTCTCAATGTCCTTCTTAAATTGAGGGGCCCAGAACTGGCCACAGGACTCAAGGTGTGGTCTAACCAGTGCTGAGTCCAGGGACACAATGACTTCCCTGCTCCTGCTGGCCACACCATTCCTGCTGCCAGCCAGGATGCCATTGGCCCTCTTGGCCATTAATTCTCAGAGTGTGTTCCCGTGTGAATATGTGTGAGAAAAGCTCTAATCACTGAGTGCACTGGAGGTGTATTTCTCAGCTTGCCTGTTAAAAGCTACTATTTTCTGTTCTTTTTGTTTCTCCTCCTTCATTTCACCAGGGTGCAACCAAACAGACCTACACCAACTCCGGCGCCATGGACAGCGACTTGCTGCGACTGAGCCTGCGGTTGTTCAAACGAAAGACTGTGTGCCAAGCTCCTGGGCAGGAAAAGACAGAGGAGAATAAAATCCCACAACCAGCTGTCCAGCAGGAAGTGTGTGTCTCCTGAGCAAATGACCACGGTGGCACTTTCCAGTTGATTTCCCACTACTGCCGTTGGTAGTGCTGCTTAGAACCGGTTGGTTTGACAGCGGCTCTAGAGGACGGGAGGAAATGCTCCACTGGGGCACAGATCATCATTTGGTTTGGGTGTGAAGAAAAGGGGTGAAACCTAAAGACTTCTGTGTGAAGTTCTCTGCAAGTTTTATAATATTGAATCCTCCACTGTAACATAAACCTGTTTTCTGGTGCATCAAGTGTAATAATGTGAAGATGTCTGGTTTTAGCAGTTTATAACACCAGCTCGTATTAAACGGAAGAAAACTGTCTGCCTGGCTCTTGCCTCATTGTGAATGGGTTCTTCTGCTGGCAGCCTCATACCTGTCAGCCTGACCTCAGTGCCAGGCAAGGTCATGGAACAGGTCATCTTCAGTGCAATCACACAGCACTTACAGGATGGCTAAGGGATCAGGCCCATCCAGCATGGATTTAGGAAGGGCAGGTCCTGCCTGACCAACCTGATCTCCTTCTATGACCAGGTGACTGCCTGGTGGATGTGGGGCAGGCTGTGGATGTAGTCTACCTGGACCTCAGCAAGGCCTTTGACACTGTCCCCCACAGCAAACTCCTGGCCAAGCTGTCAGCTCCTGGCTTGGATGGGAGCACTCTGAGCTGGGTTAGGAACTGGCTGGAGGCTGAGCCCAGAGAGTGGTGGTGAATGGTGCCAGAGCCAGCTGGTGGCCAGTCAGTAGTGGCGTCCCCTAGGGATCAGTGCTGGGCCCTGTGCTCTTTAACATCTTCATTGATGATCTGGATGAGGGCATTGAGCCCATCATCAGTAAATTTGCAGATGACAGCAAGCTGGGGGCAGGAGTTGATCTGCTGGAGGGTAGAGAGGCTCTGCAGAGGGACCTCGACAGGCTGGACAGATGGGCAGAGTCCAAGGGCAGGAGATTGAACACATCCAAGTGCCAGGTTCTGCACATTGGCCACAACAACCCCATGCAGTGCTACAGGCTGGGGTCAGAGTGGCTGGAGAGCAGCCAGGCAGAGAGGGACCTGGGGGTGCTGGTTGATGGTAGGATGAACATGAGCCTGCAGTGTGCCCAGGCAGCCAAGAGGGTCAATGGCATCCTGGCCTGCATCAGGAACAGTGTGGCCAGCAGGAGCAGGGAAGTCATTCTGGAAGTCGTTCTGGTTGCCTGGGAGAAGAGACCAACCCCATCATGGCTACAACCTCCCTTCAGGTAGTTGTAGACAGCAAGAAGGTCTCCCCTGAGCCTCCTTTTCTCCAGGCTAGCCAACCCCAGCTCCCTCAGCCTCTCCTCACAGGGTTGTGCTCCAACCCCCTCACCACACTTTAACCTTATGAAGAGTGAACAAACCTGTTCAGCATTTAAATGCATTCTTACCTTTTTTATAGCAACAATAATGCTGCCTTTAAGCTGAAAGTATTAGATCATTGCTTTCAATTTATGTTAAGGCCTGTTTTAATCCCTGTCTCTAAAAGGCATAGAAATGTTTGATAGCTGGAAACAGCCTTGGCGAAGGCTGCAGTCCACAGAATAAATTCACTGTGTGGCATTTCATTACACTGTGCTTGCTTTAAGCACTCTTCCTGTAAAACAGTCAAGGTGTATAGATGCACTTTGTTTTGCAGAAGAATATTTCACATTACCCTAGAAAATGCAAGAATGTAGTTAGCTTAATGGGCTCTGATGAACAAACACCTTGCTGAGCTGATGTCTCAGTCCGGAGAGGGAAAGAATAGAGGTAGAATGGAAATGGGAATGGAATGGAATGGAATGGAATGGAATGGAATAAGAATAGAATAGAATAGAATAGAATTTAGAATAGAATAGAGTAGAATATAATAGAGTAGAAGAGTAGGATAGGATAGGATAGAGTAGAATAGAATAGAATAGAATAGAATAGAATAGAATAGAATAGAATAGAATAGAAAATAGAATGGAATATAGACTGGAATGGAATATGGAATGGAATGGAATAGAATAGAATAGACCAGACCAGGTTGGAAAAGACCTCAGAGATCATCAAGTCCAACCTACCACCCAACACCATCTAATCAACTCAACCATGGCACCAAGTGCCTCATCCAGTCTCTTCTTAAACACCTCCAGGGATGGTGACTCCACCACCTCCCTGGGCAGCACATTCCAATGGCCAATCTCTCTGTATGGGAAGATCTTCTTCCTAACACCCAGCCTAAACCTCCCCTGGCACAGCTTGAGACTGTGTCCTCTTGTTCTGGTGCTGGTTTCCTGGGAGAAGAGACCAACCCCCACCTGGCTACAGCCTCCCTTCAGGTACTTGTACAGAGCAATGAGGTCTCCCCTGAGCCTCCTCTTCTCCAGGCTAAGCAACCCCAGCTCCCTCAGCCTCTCCTCACAGGGCTGTGCTCCAAACCCCTCCCCAGCTTTCTTGCCCCTCTCTGGACACCTTCCAGCAACTCAACATCTTTCCTAAACTGAAGGGGCCCAGTTGTTATATTGTGAGGCTTCAGCAGGGTGCAGAGGAGCCTGTCACAGTTCAGGCAGTGGTGTGTAGACAGGGCTGAACCATGTCCTTAGATGCCCTTACATGCTGCAGCTCAAAGTGAAAATGTGGACAAACACCCATCCCTGCTTGATTTCTCCTTTTAAGCTGTAATAACAACGTTAAAGTGATCCCTACACCCAAGTGGAGTTGTCAGCCATTTCTGCTACTAAGCTCATGCTGTGCCTGGTTGGGTTGATAAATGTTTTGAGCATCCCTGAGGTACAGCTGAACCTGAAGCTGCAGAAGATCTAGCTGCCATGTGTGCTGATGAGATGAGGGAGGCTTTCCTGCAGGTGAAACATTATGGCCAGCTCTTGCAGGCATAACAGATTCACAGAGCAGGTTTTTAAAGCCTCAAAACACAAATGGGCCTGTGACCTGTACCATGGCTGAAGGAGTTGGGCCTGTTCAGTCTGCAGAAGAGAAGGCTCCCAGGTGACCTCATTGTGGCCTTCCAGTATCTGAAGGGGGCTACAGGAAGGCTGGGGAGGGACTGCTCAGGATCTCAGGTAGTGATAGGACTAGGGGGAATGGAATGAAGCTGGAGGTGGGGAGATTGAGGCTGGAGGTGAGGAGGAAGTTCTTCCCCATGAGAGTGGTGAAGCCCTGGAATGGGTTGTCCAGGGAGGTGGTTGAGGCCCCATCCCTGGAGGTGTTTAAGCCCAGGCTGGATGAGGCTGTGGCCAGGCTGATGTAGTGTGGGGTGTCCCTGCCCATGGCAGGGGAGTTGGAACTAGATGATCCTTGTGGTCCCTTCCAACCCTGAATGATACTATGATACTATGATACTATGGCTATTGCTATGTTCATTATATCCAATAGTACTTTCAGACTGTCCCCACTTCATCTAGCAGAGTGAGACACAGATTTTGACAGTGGGCTACCTGCACAGTGTACTCTAAAGACAGAGTTCAGACAATGTGCTGTGGTTTAACACACTGATGGCCAATGGCATCCTGGCCTGCATCAGGAACAGTGTGGCCAGCAGGAGCAGGGAGGTCATTGTGCCCCTGGACTCAGCACTGCTTAGGCCACACCTTGAGTCCTGTGCCCAGTTCTGGGGCCCTCAATTTAAGAAGGACATTGAGACACTTGAATGTGTCCAGAGAAGGGCAACAAGGCTGGGGAGAGGTCAGGAGCACAGCCCTGTGAGGAGAGGCTGAGGGAGCTGGGGTTGCTTAGCCCGTAGAGGAGGAGACTCAGGGGAGACCTTCTTGCTCTCTACAACTCCCTGAAGGGAGCTTGTAGCCAGGTGGGGGTTGGTCTCTTCTCCCAGGCAAGCAGCACCAGAACAAGAGGACACAGTCTAAGGCTGCACCAGGAGAGGTTTAGGCTGGATATTAGGAAGAAATTCTTCACAGAATGAGAGATTGCCCGTTGGAATGTGCTGCCCAGGGAGATGGTGGAGCCACCATCACTGGAGGTGTTTAAGAATAGCCTGGATAAGGCACTTAGTGCCATGTTTTGGTTGATTAGATGTTGCTGGGTGGTAGGTTGGACTTGATGATCTCTCAGTTCTTTTCCAACCTGTTCAATTCAATTCAATTCAATTCAATTCAATTCTGTTCTGTTCTATTCCATTCTATTCTATTCCATTCTATTCTATTCCAGTCCAGTCCAGTCCAGTCCATTCTCTCACTTCTCCACCTTCTCAGTGGGATGGGGAGGAGCATCATATCAAACACAAGAACTAAAGCTCCTGAGTTGAGATAAAACCAGTTTCTTCCCCATGAGAGTGGTGAAGCCCTGGAATGGGTTGTCCAGGGAGGTGGTTGAGGCCCCATCCCTGGAGGTGTTTAAGCCCAGGCTGGCTGAGGCTGTGGCCAGGCTGATGTAGTGTGGGGTGTCCCTGCCCATGGCAGGGTGTTGGAACTAGATGATCCTTGTGGTCCCTTCCAACCCTGACTGATACTATGAATTATCAAAGCTGTAATAATCTGAGTGAAAAGGAACATCAACAGATAAAACTCAAGAAGGAGTGCTGATGCACTGTGCAATTGCTCACCACCTGCTGCCTGATGCTCAGCCTGTCTCTGAGCAGCAATCTGCCCCTCCCAGACACCTCCTCACAGATTACATACTGGGCATGATGTTCCATGGTATGGAATATCCCTTTGGCTAGTTTGGGTCAGCTGTCCTGACCATGCTCCCTCCCAGCTTCTTGTGCAGCTGCTTCCTGGCAGAGCAGGGCCAATTGAAACATCCTTGATGTGGATAAATGCTACTTAGCAACCGCTACAACATCAGTCTGTTATCCACACTGTCCTCTCACTGCATCCAAAGCACAGCACTCTACCAGCTACTGGGAAGAAAATTGACTCTAACCCAGCTGAAGCCCAGGCACAATTGCACTCAATTAAGGGTTGTGTTTGAATTGTCCTGAAGCAGTTGTGTTTCCCCTTTGCTGATGTAGGGATGGCCTTCGGCAGAGGGCAGGCTGGCTGGAGCTGCCTCGCCCCTGCAAGGCAGAGCACGGCATGTGTGTTCAATTTCAACAGTTGCTGCCAGCTTAAATAGTTCAGGAAGCTCCATTGTGTTGCAGCAGCAGTCAAAGTCTGGTTTTCAAAGGGGTATTAGAATAGAATAGAATAGAATAGAATAGAATAGAATAGAATAGAATAGAATAGAATAGAATAGAATAGAATAGAATAGAATAGAATAGAATAGAATAGAATAGAATAAACCAGGTTGGAAGAGACCTTCAAGATCATCACGTCCAACCTATCACCCAACACCACCCAATCAACTAACCCATGGCACCAAGCACCCCATCAAGTCTCCTCCTGAACACCTCCAGTGATGGTGACTCCACCACCTCCCCAGGCAGCCCATTCCAATGGGCAATCACTCTCTCTGTGTAGAACTTCCTCCTGACCTCCAGCCTGAACTTCCCGTGGCGCAGCCTCAGACTGTGTCCTCTTGTTCTGGTGCTGGCTGCCTGGGAGAAGAGACCAACCTCTGCCTGTTTACAACCCCCCTTCAGGCAGTTGTAGAGAATTGTTGTACAGAATTGTTTGCTTCTACTGTGTAGGTCTTCACCTTAATGCTGAGGGAAAGCCCAAAAAGATGCTAGCAAATGTACAGTAGTTTTGGTCAGCAGTGTGGGCATCCAATCAGCACTGGTTAGGCCACACCTTGAGTCCTGTGTCCTGTTCTGTGCCCCTCAATATAGGAAGGATATTGAGTTGCTGGAAGGTGTCCAGAGAAGGGCAACAAAGCTGGGGAGGGGTTTGGAGCACAGCCCTGTGAGGAGAGGCTGAGGGAGCTGGGGTTGCTTAGCCTGGAGAAGAGGAGGCTCAGGGGAGACCTTCTTGCTCTCTACAACTCCCTGAAGGGAGGTTGTAGCCAGGTGGGGGTTGGTCTCTTCTCCCAGGCAACCAGCACCAGAACAAGAGGACACAGTCTCAAGATGTGCCAGGGGATGTTTAGGCTGGATGTTAGGAAGAAGTTCTTCATGGAAAGAGAGATTGGCCATTGGAATGTGCTGCCCAGGGAGGTGGTGGAGTCACCATCACTGGAGGTGTTTAAGAAGAGACTGGAAGGGGTGCTTGGTGCCATGGTTTAGTTGATTAGATGGTGTTGAGTGACAGGTTGGACTTGATGATCTCTGAGGTAATTTCCAACCTGGTCTATTCTATTCTATTCTATTCCATCCCATCCCATCCCATCCCATCCCATCCCATCCCATCCCATCCCATCCCATTCCATTCCATTCCATTCCATTCCATTCCATTCCATTCCATTCCATTCCATTCTTGGCAGCTTATTCAAAACCAAGTTGCCCCCATAATAAATGCACTCTTAAATTCACACTTAGCTGGCACTATTCTGTTCTCCACTCTCCCTAGGCAGTGGTGCCCCTCTCTGCAAATCTCATCTGATGCATGAACTGTCAAAACACAAATGGGCAGCTGTGAGTTCTTTGCTGTCTGCTCTGGAATGATAGCATAATCTGTCTGCTCTATTCATCCCTTTCATTTCCATTTTTATTGCTATAATCTAACCCCCTTTTTTTAATGTGGTGGGGGTTTTTTCCCCCCTCTCTTGGTGCACAAATTATAAGGATGGCCTCCACCTCTTCATGTGTGGCAGGCTGAAGCCTGTGCAGGGTGTGATGCGCTGCTCTGTCTTGTTGTTTGAGCCGGGACGCGCCGCATCCATAACCACCCATAACGAATGAGGAGTGCTGCCTGACGACAGCTTAGCATAAATCACATCGCCCTCTGACTCAGGTGGAAGCCTGGAATACACAGAGTCCATGCTGGAGGGAAGGGAGGCCATCCAGAGGGACCTGGACAGGCTGGAGAGGTGGGCACAAGCCAACCTCAGGAGGTTCAACAAGACCAAGGGCAGGGTCCTGCAGCTGGGTGGAGGCAATCCCAGGCACAAATCCAGGCTGAGCAGGGAGTGGCTGGAAAGCAGCCCTGAGGAGAGAGACTTAGGGGTGCTGGAGGACGAGGGCTGCATTAGGAGAAGTGTGGCCAGCAGGGCAAGGGAGGTGATCCTCCCCCTCTACTCAGCCCTGGTGAGACCCCACCTGGAGTACTGCCTCCAGTTCTGGAGCCCCTATTCCAAGAGGGATCTGGAGGGGCTGGAACGTGTCCAGAGAAGGGCCAGGAGGATGATCAGAGGGCTGGAGCACCTCTGGTGTGAGGACAGACTGAAGGAGTCGGGGCTGTTCCGTCTGGAGAAGAGAAGGCTCCCAGGTGACCTCATTGTGGACTTGCAGTATCTGAAGGGGGCTACAGGAAGGCTGGGGAGGGACTGCTCAGGATCTCAGGGAGTGATAGGACTAGGGGGAATGGAATGAAGCTGGAGGTGGGGAGATTCAGGCTGAATGTGAGGAGGAAGTTCTTCCCCATGAGAGTGGTGAAGCCCTGGAATGGGTTGTCCAGGGAGGTGGTTGGGGCCCCATCCCTGGAGGTGTTTAAGCCCAGGCTGGACGAGGCTCTGGCCAGTCTGATGTAGTGTGGGGTGTCCCTGCCCTTGGCAGGGGGGTTGGAACGAGATGATCCTTGTGGTCCCTTCCAACCCTGAATGATACTATACTATACTATAACATTCAGGTTGGAAAAGCCCCTCCGGATCACCAAGTCCAACTATTAACCCTGCTCTGCAAGGTTCACCCCTAAAGCACATCCCCGAGCACCACATCCAAACGACCTTTAAACACCTCCAGGGTTGGTGACTCAACCACCTCCTTAGGCAGCACATTCCAATGCCTGAGCACTCTGTCTGTCAAACCTAAACCTACCCAGCCATAGCTTAAGGCCAAAAGTCCTGGAGATCTTTGAGGTCTCTTTCAACCTTGGAATGGGCTGCCCGGGGAGGTGATGGAGTCACCATCCCTAGAGGTGTTCAAGAGGGGATTGGATGTGGCACTTGGTGCCATTGTCTAGTCATGAGGTCTGTGGTGACAGGTTGGGCTTGATGATCTTTGAGGTCTCTTCCAACCTTGGTGATACTGTGGTGCTGTGATACTGTGAGATGAGTGACTGTAGGTACTGCTGAACTTTCAGTACATCACCAGAGACAACTCAAGGGTCAGACAAAAGGTAAAGGAGTGGAGGACTGGGGAGTGAGTACCTCTCAGTTTTATGTAACATCTTAGAATCATAAAAACAATAAGGTTGGAAAAGACCTCAAAGATCATCAAGTCCAACCTAGCACCCAACACCTCAGGACTAACTAAACCGTGGCTCCAAGTGCCAGGTCCAATCCCCTCTTGAACACCTCCAGGGATGGTGACTCCAACACTTCCCTGGGCAGCACTTTCCACTGCTTGACCATTCTTTCCCTGATAAAACTTTTCCTGATGTCCAGTCTAAATCTATCCAGTCATAGCTTGAGTCTTTGATCTATGGCTAACTACCTGTGAGAAGAAACCAGCACCAGCCTCTCCACAATGTCCATTCAGGTGTCCAGAAAGGGATCAGATGTGGCACTTGAAGCCATGGTTTAGTTAGTCCTGAGGTGTTGGGTGACAGGTTGGACTTGATGAACTCTGAGGTCTTTTACAACCTTATTGATTCTATCATCACCATTTCATAGTATCACAGTATCAGTCAGGGTTGGAAGGCACCACAAGGATCAGCTAGTTCCAAGCTCCTTGCCATGGGCAGGGACATCCCACACTACATCAGGCTGCCCAGAGCCTCATCCAGCCTGGGCTTAAACACCTCCAGGGACAGGGCTTCAACCACCTCCCTGGACAACCCATTCCAGGGCTTCACCACTCTCATGGGGAAGAACTTCCTCCTCCCCTCCAGCCTCAATCTCCCCACCTCCAGCTTCATTCCATTCCCCCTAGTCCTATCACTACCTGAGATCCTGAGCAGTCCCTCCCCAGCCTTCCTGTAGCCACCTTCAGATACTAGAAGGCCACAATGAGGTCACCTGGGAGCCTTCTCTTCTCCAGACTGAACAGCCCCAACTCCTTCAGTCTGTCCTCACAGGAGAGGTGCTCCAGCCCTCTGATCATCCTCATGGCCCTGCTCTGGACACCTTCCAGCCCCTCCAGATCCCTCTTGGAGTAGGGGCTCCAGAACTGGAGGCAGGACTCCAGGTGGGGTCTCACCAGAGCTGAGCAGAGGGGGAGGATCACCTCCCTTGCCCTGCTGGCCACACTTCTCCTGATGCAGCCCAGCATCTGATTGGCTTTGTGGGCTGCAAGTGCACATTGAGAGCTCCTGTTGAGCTTCTCCTCCCCCAGCACCCCCAAGTCTCTCTCCTCAGGGCTGCTTTCCAGCCACTCACTGCCCAGCCTGCATTTGTGCCTGGGATTGCCCTGACCCAGATGCAGGACCCTGCACTTGGTCTTGTTGAACCTCCTGAGGTTGGCTTGTGCCCACCTCTCCATTTGCAGGGCAATGTCCTCCCAGTCATGCTGTGTAACCAACAATGTTTGCTCATAAGGCAACTCTCAAACTAAGTTCCCTCTTCAGCACGGTGTTAAGAGAAAGCACTGTAATAGTGCTCAAATACCACAGGAATATGAAATGTCCTGATTTTACATTAAATTGCTGTTGCCTATAATAAAATGTACTGAGCAGTTCATAAATAAGGCCACAGGATAGTGAGTTTCGGAGTCAGACTATTGTTTTCTTTCTAGCAACAGGAATATTACCCCATGCAGTGCTAAAGGCTGGGGTCAGAGTGGCTGAGAGCAGCCAGGCAGAGAGGAACCTGGGGGTGCTGGTCAATAGTAGGCTGAACACGAGCCAGCAGTGTGCCCAGGCAGCCAGGAGGGCCAATGGCATCCTGGCCTGCATCAGGAGCAGTGTGGCCAGCAGGAGCAGGGAGCTCATTCTGCCCCTGTACACTGCACTGGTTAGGCCACACCTTGAGTCCTCTGTCCAGTTTTTGGCTTCTCAGTTTAGGAAAGAGGTTGACTTGCTGGAAGGTGTTCAGAGAAGGGCAATGAAGTTGGTGAGGGGTTTGGAGCACAGCCCTGTGAGAAGAGGCTGAGGGAGCTGGGGTTGCTTAGCCTGGAGAAGAGGAGACTCAGGGGTGACCTTATCACTCTCTACAACTACCTGAAGGGAGGTTGTAGACAGGCAGAGGTTGGTCTCTTCTCCCAGGCAACCAGCACCAGAACAAGAGGACACAGTCTCAGGCTGCACCAGGGGAGGTTCAGGCTGGAGGTTAGGAAGAAGTTTTACACAGAGAGAGTGATTGCCCATTGGAATGGGCTGCCTGGGGAGGTGGTGGAGGCGCCGTCATTGGAGGTGTTCAGGAGGAGACCTGATGGGGTGCTTGGTTCCATGGGTTAGTTGTTTAGGTGGATTGGATTTGTTGATGAGTTGGACATGATGATCTTGAAGGTCTCTACCCACCTGGTTTGGTTTATTTGCAACTTGGCTGAACAAATAGAAATTACTGTTTTATTTATCTGATGATGTTTATTTGGTTGCCTGGGAGAAGAGACCAACCCCCACCTGGCTACAACCTCCCTTCAGGGAGTTATAGAGAGCAAGAAGGTCTCCCCTGAGCCTCCTCTTCTCCAGGCTAAGCAACCCCAGCTCCCTCAGCCTCTCCTCACAGGGCTGTGCTCCAAACCCCTCCCCAGCTTTCTTGCCCTTCTCTGGACACCTTCCAGCAACTCAACATCTTTCCTAAACTGAGGAGCCCAGAACTGGACACAGGACTCAAGGTGTGGCCTAACCAGTGCTGAGTCCAGGGGCACAATGACTTCCCTGCTCCTGCTGGCCACACTGTTCCTGATGCAGGCCAGGATGCCATTGGCCTTCTTGGCCACCTGGGCACACTGCTGGCTCATGTTCAGCCTACTCTCAACCAGTACCCCCAGGTCCCTTTCTGCCTGGCCACAGATGGCTGCCCACACTTTACTCTGTCCCATGGCCCAACCAGACAAATTAACCCCTGGAAACTGCAGCAAAAACTGATCTATGAATTTCAGCAACAACTGGGGACAAAACCCGAGGAAACTCCTGCTCTTTACTTATTGTTCCTTGCTACACAGATCAATACAACAGTGATTAGGTACTTTTAGACCAACACAAGATATTTCTAAAGATAAAAAAAAGCCCACAAACCCAAACACCAATCACCTGATAAACCCTCCTTGGGTGAGGAGGGTGAAGGGTTGAAAACCAATTTCTATGCTTCAGAAGCGAGCTAGGAAGGAAAACCTCTTCCTAGTTATTGGATTTATCACTTTGGTAGTATATCAATTGAATCATGTCATTCTCTTCACAGCTCACATTGGTTCATACAGGTGAAAATTAAGAGCTGACTCTCCCATACATAAATGCTATCTTTCCTCCAGATGTGCACAGCTGAGCTGAGGCTGGAGCTGATATATAGAATAGAATAGAATAGAATAGAATAGAATAGAATAGAATAGAATAGAATAGAATAGAATAGAATAGAATAGACCAGGTTGGAAGAGACCTTCAAGATCATCACGTCCAACCTATCGTCCAACACCACACAACCAACTAAACCATGCAACCAAGCACCCCATCAAGTCTCCACCTGAACACCTCCAGTGATGGTGACTCCACCACCTCCCCAGGCAGCACATTCCAATGGGCAATCACTCTCTCTGTGTAGAACTTCTTCCTAACATCCAACCTGAACCTCCCCTGGCGCAGCCTGAGACTGTGTCCTCTTGTTCTGGTACTGGCTGCCTGGGAGAAGAGACCAACCTCTGCCTGGCTACAACTTCTCTTCAGGTAGTTGTAGAGAGCAATAAGGTCACCCCTGAGTCTCCTCTTCTCCAGGCTAAGCAATCCCAGCTCCCTCAGCCTCTCCTCATAGGGCTTGTGTTCCAAACCAGCACCAGAACAAGAGGACACAGTCTCAGGCTGTGCCAGGGGAGGTTTAGGCTGGAGATGAGGCAGAAGTTCTTCACTGAGAGTGTCGTTCACAATTGGAATGTGCTGCCCAGGGAGGTGGTGGAGTCACCATCCCTGGAGGTGTTCAAGAAGGGATTGGATGTGGCACTTGAAGCCATGGTTTAGTTAGTCCTGAGATGTTGGGTGCTAGCTTGGACTTGCTGATCTCTGAGGTCTTTTCCAACCTTATTGATTCTATGATTGTATGATTCTATTCTGTGTAGCCTTATCTCAATTATTTCTTTCCTGCCTCCCCTGGTCTGCTCTGTCCCTCCCCTGCAAGCACAGGCTGCTGCTTGTGGGCTGGCAGCTGACAGTATCACAGCCTCACAGTATCACTAAGGTTGGAAGAGTCCTCGAGGATCATTGAGTCCAACCTTTATTAGAATAAACCTTTATTAGAATAAACCAACCCAGGTTGGAAGAGACCTTCAAGATCATCGTGTCCAACCCATCAACCAATCCAACCCACCCAAACAGCTAACCCATGGCACCAAGCACCCCATCAAGTCTCCTCCTGAACACCTTCAATGACGGCGACTCCACCACCTCCCCAGGCAGCCCATTCCAATGGGCAATCACTCTCTCTGTATAGAACTTCTTCCTAACATCCAACCTGAACCTCCCCTGGTGCAGCTTGAGACTGTGTCCTCTTGTTCTGGTACTGGCTGCCTGGGAGAAGACACCATCATCAGCCTGTCTACAACCTCCCTTCAGGTAGTTGTAGAGAGTGATAAGGTCACCTCTGAGTCTCCTCTTCTCCAGGCTAAGCAATCCCAGCTCCCTCAGCCTCTCCTCATAGGGCTTGTGTTCCAAACCAGCACCAGAACAAGAGGACACAGTCTCAGGCTGTGCCAGGGGAGGTTTAGGCTGGAGATGAGGAGGAAGTTCTTCACTGAGAGTGTCGTTCGCAATTGGAATGTGCTGCCCAGGGAGGTGGTGGAGTCACCATCCCTGGAGGTGTTCAAGAGGGGATTGGATGTGGCGCTTGAAGCCATGGTTTAGTTAGTCCTGTGATGTTGGGTACTAGGTTGGACTTACTGATCTCTGAGGTCTTTTCCACCCTTATTGATTCTATGATTGTATGATTCTATTCTGTGTAGCCTTATCTCAATTATTTCTTTCCTGCCTCCCCTGGTCTGCTCTGTCCCTCCCCTGCAAGCATAGGCTGCTGCTTGTGGGCTGGCAGCTGACAGCATCACAGTCTCACAGTATCACCAAGGTTGGAAGAGACCTCGAGGATCATCCAGTCCAACCTGTCACCACAGACCTCATGACTACACCATGGCACCGAGTGCCACGTCCAGTCTCCTCAAGGAATCATGGAAAGGTTAGTAGATGGCAATAGAAAGCTAAAGTCAACAAAAAAACTGTTCAAAGAGCTAGTAAAAGTCTCAGGCACATTAAAATATACATATTGTAAGCATATCTGAGAGGCCTTTGTAGAGATCAAGTTATCTTCAGCACGGCCCTCTTTCTAATTGAGTCTTGGACCCCTGCTGGTTAAGTGAGTGGCTTCTCTGTCTAGGTGGTAAAATCAGCCCTTTTGCAGATAACTCTTTATGAACACTGCCCCTGCTGCAGATTGTGAAGCACAATTTATGTTGGCAGTAAAACCTTCAGCAGTTGCTGAAACGGTTAACCAGCTGGCCAGGGCAGTCCCCGTCGCAGACCTAGCCTTGGGAACTTAACTAACAAACATGTTATTAACCACTGATGAGGAGCTGTTCTGAGGAGATTATTGCTTAATTAATCTTTGTACTGAGCTAATAAGAATGGTAAATGGGCCTCTCCCTTGAATTGGGTTGTTAATACAGATTGCAAGTTCCCTCAGGGGGAAATCTGAGGCAAATATGACATTAAGGTTAGCCATCCAACAAAGAAGATGGTTTAGGCAGTAAAAACAGCAAAGCTAAACACCTTCCTGGCCTGCCATCAGGAACAGTGTGGCCAGCAGGAGCAGGGAAGTCATTCTGCCCCTGTGCTCAGCACTGGTTAGACCACACCTTGAGCCCTGTGTCCAGTTCTGGGCTTCTCAATTTAAGAAGGACATTGAGACTCTTGAACGTGTCCAGAGAACTATCTCCAGTTATGGACCCCTCAGTTTAGGAGATGCTGGAAGGTGTCCAGAGAAGGGCAACGAAGCTGGGGAGGGGTTTGGAGCACAGCCCTGTGAGGAGAGGCTGAGGGAGCTGGGGTTGCTTAGCCTGGAGAAAAGGAGGCTCAGGGGAGACCTTCTTGCTCTCTACAAGTCCCTGAAGGGAGGTTGTAGCCAGGTGGGGGTTGGTCTCTTCTCCCAGGCAACCAACACCAGAACAAGAGGACACAGTCTCAAGCTGCACCAGGGGAGGTTTAGGCTGGATGTTAGGAAGAAATTCCTAACAGAAAGAGAGATTTGCCACTGGACTGTGCTGCCCAGGGAGGTGGTGGAGTCACCATTATTGGAGGTGTTTAAGAAGAGCCTGGATGAGGCAGTTGGTGCCATGGTGTAGTTGATTAGATGGTGTTGGGTGATAGGTTGGACTTGATGATCTTGAAGGTATTTTCCAACCTGGTTAATTCTGTTCTGTTCTATTCTATTCTATTCTATTCTATTCTATTCTATTCTATTCTATTCTATTCTATTCTATTCTATTCTATTCTATTCTATTCTATTCTATTCCATTCCATTCCATCCCATCCCATCCCATCCTATCCCATTCCATCCATTCAATTCCATTCCATTCCATTAACATACTGCACACCCCAGCTCTCACCAAAAGCCTGGGAGTGTCTAGACAAGGTGAAGTCCTTGTCTGCCTGACTCCCTTGTGACTAGCCTTTGGCATCTTACAGGTTCATTTTATGGTCTTTAACTATGCAAGGCTTAGATATTGATGAGAGTCTTCCACTTAGGGGATGTGGTCATAGTACAGGTCATTGCTTAGTGGTCTGTTGTCTGGTTTCTCCATGCTGTCTCTAATGCATCACACTGAAGCACCAAGGCACAACCTTCTTGATTAGCAGACCCTTGGAGACCTCTAAATGTTGCCTCACTTCATTACCACTGCAAAATGTCAATCAATATGTCTCACCAAAATGAACTGGACTTTGGACATCTCCCTTACCTGATTACTGTGCATATTTTTTGCTCCTCAGGGATAATGAAGGGTTTGCTCTTAGCCAAGATGTTATCCTGGTTGTAGACACAGCTGCAGAGCCCCTCAGTGCCCACAGCCTTTTCAGGAAGAGGTCTTAGCTGCTAAGCAAAAAATAGCTTTTGTACATGTGCACAGGATTTGTGTTTGCTGAATATGAGTTGCAATTCCTGAATGGAAAGTGATTGATGAGAAGAACATAGCCCTGTGCTTTCAGAAACATAGGGGAGAAGGCTGGAATGCCTCACTCCTGGCTGTCCACAGTGTATGGCCACAAATCACCTCAAATGCATAGGATGGGATGGGATGGGATGGGATGGGATGGGATAGGATAGGATAGGATAGGATAGGATAGGATAGGATAGGATAGGATAGGATAGGATAGGATAGGATAGGATGGAGTGGAGTGGAGTGGAGTGGAGTGGAGTGGAGTGGAGTGGAGTGGAATGGAATGGAGTGGAATAGAATAGAATAGAGTAGAATAGAATAGAATAGAATAGAATAGAATAGAATAGAATAGAATAGAATAGAATAGAATAGAATTAACCAGGTTGGAAGAGACACTTTGACATCATCAAATCCAACCTATCACCCAACACCACCTAATCAACTAAACCATGGCACCAAGCACCCCATCCAGTCTCTTCCTAAACACCTCCAGGGATGGTGACTCCACCACCTCCCTGGGCAGCACATTCCAATGGCCAATCTCTCTTTCTGGGAAGAATTTCTTCCTAACATCCAGCCTGAACTGCAAAATTGTTTTAGAATCATAGAATTGTTGGGGCTGGAGGGGACCTCAAGGACCATCTAGTTCTAACCACCCTGTCAAGGGCAGGGACACCACACACTAGATCAGGTTGCCCAGAGCCACATCCAGCCTGGCCTTAAAAACTCCCAGGGATGAGGCTTCCACCACCTCCCTGGGCAACCTGTGCCAGTGTCTCACAACCACAATGAGGTCTCAGGGGAGATCTCATTGCTGTCTACAACTACCTGAAAAGGGATTGTAGCCAGGAGGGAATTGGTCTCTTCTCTCAAGCAACCAGCACCAGAACAAGAGGACATAGTCTCGAGCTGCACCAGGGGAAGTTTAGGCTCGAGGTGAGGAGAAAGTTCTTCACTGAGAGAGTCATTCACCATTGGAATGTGCTGTCCAGGGAGGTGGTGGTGTCACCATCTCTGGAGGTGTTCAAGAGGGGATTGGATGTGGCACTTGGTGCCATGGTTTAGTAGTCATGAGCTCTGTGGTGACAGGTTGGACTTGATGATCTTTGAGGTCTCTTCCAACCTTGGTGATACTGTGATACAATGGTGAAGAATTTCTTCCTAACATCCAGTCTGAACCTACCCATTTCTGTTTTGTTTTCTCATTCCCCCTAGTCCTATCATTACTTAACACCTTAAAGTCCCTCACCTGCCCCATTTCCCCCTTTTCTCTCTCAAATCCCACAGCCCCTGGGCTCTGTTGGAGTCTCCTCCCACCCCAGGTGTGGCCATTTGGCCCTCCCCACCCACTCCCCTATTTAATCCCCCTCAGGAAGGGCAGTTGCCCCAAGCTGAGCCCATCTGGGCTGAGGATCCTCCTCTCCTCACTGGTGAGTGCCCCTGGTGCACACTGGGTGTTGGTGGTGGTGACTCCAAAGGCCGGGGGGCCTGGTGGCCCCCCGGCTGTTAGGGCCAGGATTGATGACTGCTCCAATATCATCCACAGGTGCTGGCTGGGGCTGCACTCCTCTGTGTGGTATCTTGGCTGGTTAGGGTTCTGCCCATGGCTCTAGGATGGGTGCAGAAGTGGTGGTGGAGCAGAAGCTGTTTAGCCATATGGTATTATGCTAATTACAGAATACAGAATTAACCAGGTGTGAGAGACTAATAAGTTTGTCTCTCTTGGTGTGAGTCAACAAAGATAAACTGATAGCAGAGCCACTGGAAAGAAGGTGGAAAGAATCCTCTCTACCAATCCTGGATGCAAATCAGCTTGTGATTGCATCGTGATAACACGGGACTACAACAATGGACCCAAGGACCCAGCCATCACGCCTTTAGGGCAAGATAATCTCCACCCATCAAGTACCCTGGGAAGGGTGACACAATGGGTTTTACCACCTGTTTCCTGATGTGTAAGGAATGTGGGGAGCCTTGTCTGGATGGAGATGGGGGAGACAGAGATTTCCCCCCCCCCCCATCCAAAATCTTGCCCAAACACACAGCAATACACAGAACCTAAGGATTATTTCCTGCCACTGGAATTCCTGAGGGACAATATTTGAATACATACCTAAGGACTAAAAACTGTATAAAAGACTGGAGCAACTACTGGTTTGTTGTGAGAGAGAAACAGAGGAGAAAAACAGGGAGAAAAATGGAGATGAAGGAAAACACAGGAGATGGGCCAGGCCGCTGAGAAGGGAAAGCCGGGACAATGCTGCTCCGGAGAAAAGAGGCTGCCCAGAGGACCACAGCTCTTCTCCAGCCAAAGCCTCAGCACCCTTTCTCTACAAACCCAACATCTCCTGCAGCACCTTTCCTCCACAGACTCAAACTATCTTGGGGGGGATGAGGGGTGTGGTAATATAATTCCTTTCCTCTTCTCTCTCTCTTCTCTGTCTCCCTCTCTATTTTCTCCCTCTCCCCTTCTTATGTCCACTTCATTTATGTAATAAATAGCCTAGCTGTTGATACTTTGGCCTCGTTTGTGCCTCTCATTTCACAACACGGGAATGTTCTAAAAGAACTTGAGTCTCTTTCCCTCTCCAGACTGAGACACCAGGTTGGAAATGACCTTTGAGATCATCCAGTCTGGAGGTGGGGAGATTCAGGCTGGAGGTGAGGAGGAAGTTCTTCCCCAGGAGAGTGGTGAAGCCCTGGAATGGGTTGTCCAGGGAGGTGGTTGAGGCCCCGTCCCTGGAGGTGTTTAAGCCCAGGCTGGATGAGGCTGTGGCCAGGCTGATGTAGTGTGGGGTGTCCCTGTCCATGGCAGGGGGGTTGGAAGTAGCTGATCCTTGTGGTCCCTTCCAACCCTGACTGATACTATGAAGTCCAACCTATCACCCAACACCACCTAATCAGCTAAACCATGGCACCAAGTGCCTCACCCAATCTGTTCTTAAACACCAGGTCCCTTTCTGCCTGGTCGCTCTCCAGCCACTCTGATCCCAGCCTGTAGCACTGCCTGGGGTTGTTGTAGCCAATGTGTAGAACCCAGCACTTAGATGTGTCCAATCTCATGCCCTTGGACTCTGCCCATCTGAAGCTTTCAAGTGTCTCAATATCCTCCTTAAAATGAACACCAGGCTTGGTCAAGTCAGATTATGTTTGGGCTTGATGATCTTAAAGGTCATTTCCAACTGAAGCAATTCTATGATGCCATGAGTACTGATGTGGTCTTTCTCTCTGCAAATATCTACTTGACCTGTACTTCCTAGGCACAGTTAAAGCTTATATGAATCCATGTTTTTTTCTGCTTATTAAGTGAAACTCCAGACATTAAGAGAACATGAGAGGAGGCTGCACTGATCTCGCAGTTAACAGAGTAATTGCTCCCCCTGGATGCACCTGCCTGCCTCAGCTCTGCTCCACTCACCCATGCTGCTATCTTTTCCACACATGCATTCATAGAAACCCATTTGCATGGAAATGCAGCTCACTAGCTAAGCCTTTGCTCTGCAAATCCAGCTTTAATAGTGTCAGCAGTGCTGCCTGCTGGGCATCAACAGCCAGAAAACTACTCCTCCACGCAGTGAGGTGGAGGACCCGTTGCACATGCTGTGTTTTCTAGGCTCTTGCTTTAGACCAGAATCAACCAGGTTGGAAAAGACCTTTGAGATCATAGAGTCCAACCTCTCACCCAACACCATCTCATCAACCAAACCATGGCACCAAGTGCCCCATCCAGTCTCTCCTTAAGCACCTCCAGTGATGGTGACTCCACCACCTCCCTGGGCAGCACATTCCAAAGGTCAATCACTACTTCTATGGAGAACTTCTTCCTAACCTCCTGCCTAAACCTCCCCTGGCACAGCTTGAGACTGTGTCCTCTAGTTCTAGTGCTGGTTGCCTGGGAGAAGAGACCAAAAACCACCTGGCTCTGACCAGGCCAGCCTGATCTAGTGTGGGGTGTCCCTGCCCATGGCAGGGGGGTTGGAACTAGATGATCCTTGTGGTCCCTTCCAACCCTGAATGATACTGTGATACTATGAGTTGTAGAGAGCAAGGAGGTCTCCCCTGAGCCTCCTCTTCTCCAGGCTAAGCAACCCCAGCTCCCTCAGCCTCTCCTCACAGGGCTGTGCTCCAAACCCCTCCCCAGCTTTGTTGCCCTTCTCTGGACACCTTCCAGCACCTCAACATCCTTCCTAAACTGCATATGAATAAGTGTCTGAGATAAGATGCAAGAGAGACAAAATGGCAGGGCAGATATTGCTGAATCTCTCCTCTCCTACACGCAGAACAAACCTTTGCTCTCCAGGACAGAGCCAACTGCCAAGAAAGTGGTGTTGAATGTACAGAATCACCCAAGAGTAAAGGTTGGCAGGGATCTCTGAAGACTCTCTAGTCCAACCTCCCTGCTCTAAAGCACCCTGCCCAGGAATTGGGGATTCAGGGGATTGTTTATGAGCAAAACAAATAATTCATGGGTGGTTCTTCTTAGTAGGAAAGAAAGTGAACATAAAAAGTGGTCAGGAGTACAACTAAGGATAACCTTCAACTCCAGTAGTCCTCTTTGCCCATTACAGTGCTCCCTCTTCTCTCTGCTGTCAGACTCTGGCCACTCAAGATATCATTGTTTTCCCAACCACAGCCCACTGGGTACAACAGCTGCCTCCCACCCTCTTTTCCCCCTCGTGTTCAGGTACATTTCCACCACTGTGCACCCTCAGCAAGTCTGCTGATGACACCAAGCTGTGTGGTGCAGCAGAGAGGCTGGAGGGAAGGGAGGCCATCCAGAGGGACCTGGACAGGCTGGAGAGGTGGGCACAAGCCAACCTCAGGAGGTTCAACAAGACCAAGGGCAGAGTCCTGCAACTGGGTGGAGGCAATCCCAGGCACAAATCCAGGCTGGGCAGGGACTGGCTGGAAAGCAGCCCTGAGGAGAGAGACTTGGGGGTGCTGGGGGAGGAGAAGCTCAACAGGAGCTCTCAGTGTGCACTTGCAGCCCGCAAAGCCAATCAGATCCTGGGCTGTATCAGGAGAAGTGTGGCCATCAGGGCAAGGGAGGTGATTCTCCCCCTCTGCTCAGCTCTGGGGAGACCCCACCTGGAGTCCTGCCTCCAGTTCTGGAGCCCCTAGGACAAGAGGGATGTGGAGGTGCTGGAAGGTGTCCAGAGAAGGGCCACAAGGATGATCAGAGGGCTGGAGCACCTCTCCTGTGAGGACAGACTGAAGGAGTTGGGGCTGTTCAGTCTGGAGAAGAGAAGGCTCCCAGGTGACCTCATTGTGGCCTTCCAGGATCTGAAGGGGGCTACAGGAAGGCTGGGGAGGGACTGCTCAGGATCTGAGGTAGTGATAGGAGTAGGGGGAATGGAATGAAGCTGGAGGTGGGGAGATTGAGGCTGGAGGTGAGGAGGAAGTTCTTCCTCATGAGAGTGGTGAAGCCCTGGAATGGGTTGTCCAGGGAGGTGGTTGAGGCCCCATCCCTGGAGGTGTTTAAGCCCAGGCTGGATGAGGCTCTGGTCAGCCTGATGTAGTGTGGGGTGTCCCTGCCCATGGCAGGGGGCTTGGAACTAGATGATCCTTGTGGTCCCTTCCAACCCTGACTGATACTATGATACTGCTGTGACCTTCAGAGCTGATGTATGGAGCATCCCTGCAGGATTGTTCTCTCTGACATTGAGTGTGAGGCTGGGCAATAAAATGAGGAATTATCAGGCATTTACATTCTGGAGTTAACGATGAGAAGTGTGAGCCTCCTCAACATCTGTTTCCCCTCTTTTCCAGAGGGGCTTCAATTGACTCCAGGTTCTCATCCACAGGATGATTACCATTAACCAGCAGCCAGCAGTGCCCTGTGTCTAGGGAGCAGAGTCTGGGTTGGGGAATAAACCCCCCTCTAAATCATGATACAGCTTGTGCTGTGGGGGGCACAATCCTAACAGCCTTGGGCTTAGGTGATGGTCAGAGGCCTTCTTTGCAGGTGAGGGGAGAAGCACACCCAGGGCAAGCTGTGCTCTCCTTCTTTGCAGGTGAGGGGAGAAGCACACCCAGGGCAAGCTGTGCTCTCCTTCTTTGCAGGTGAGGGGAGAAGCACACACAGGGCAAGCTGTGCTGTTCCCAGGCTCAGAGCTTGACTCAGGGGTATATAAGTGAGGAAACTGCTCTGCTGTGATCTCTCCTCAAGGGCACCAATGCTCTGCCTTTTCTGCCAGCCTGCTGAGTCCTAGGCTGCTGACTGCTGCCCAGGGAAAGAACAAAGCCCTGACCTTAAGGTGAGAGAAGAGTCAGAAAATCCAGAAGCTTGCAACAGGCAGAGGAAAATGAATGAGAGGTCAAAAATATGGTAAGAAAGAACTGATACACACACACACAGGTACACACACTGCTGGGATTGAGTATGTAAGGAAAAAGAAGTCAGGAGAGATGGATAAAATTATCTTGGTAAAGACCACGGTTTTGAAATGGACTTGGCAGACATACAGGCAGGACACTCTTCACCCATAAAGCACAGGCAGGGGCAAAGCTGCCAAAGACCAACCATGAAGTGGACAACCTGGACACCCTGGCACCTGGTCAAGGTGCAAGAGCGAAGTACAGAAGAAAATGCCTGAGTGGGTTATCATAGTATCAGTCAGGGTTGGAAGGGGCCACAAGGATCATCTAGTTCCAACCCCCCTGCCATGGGCAGGGACACCCCACACTACATCAGCCTGGCCACAGCCTCACCCAGCCTGGGCTTGAACACCTCCAGGGACGGGGCCTCAACCACCTCCCTGGACAACCCATTCCAGGGCTTCACCACTCTCATGGGGAAGAACTTCCTCCTCCCCTCCAGCCTCAATCTCCCCACCTCCAGCTTCATTCCATTCCCCCTAGTCCTATCACTACCTGAGATCCTGAGCAGTCCCTCCCCAGCCTTCCTGTAGCCCCCTTCAGATACTGAAAGGCCACAATGAGGTCAGCTGGGAGCCTTCTCTTCTGCAGACTGAACAGCCCCAACTCCTTCAGTCTGTCCTCACAGGAGAGGTGCTCCAGCCCTCTGCTCATCCTCCTGGCCCTTCTCTGGACACCTTCCAGCACCTCCAGATCCCTCCTGTAATAAAGGCCAATATAAAAATAAATCTTTCCAGTACCTCTGCCTTTGACTTTCAAAGCCTTATATGAGGGCACATTCTTAGCTGTTACAACCCTCCCTGATTTAATGGCTCTGCAAGTGGCCTTCACCTCCCAGAGTCCCCCACTTCATTGCCTTTAATAACCTCGTGAAGGGTAATGAAGCATTTTAAGGCTTTGTGTCAAGCTGGCTGGGGTGGTGGGGGGTGGGACACAAGGGCTTGGGGACACATGGTCAAGTTTTCAAGATGCCTTTGAGAAGGGGTCTGGGGTGGACACGAGACATTTGTTGTAGCTGTCCTTTCAGGAATGAGCAGCAAATATATCAATGAATATATATATATTAGTGAATAGAATAGAGTAGAATAAACCAGGTTGGAAAAGACCTTTGAGATCATTGTGTCCAACCTATCACCCAACACCATCTAATCAACTAAACCATGGCACCAACCACCCTATCCTGTCTCTTCCTATGCACCTTGAGTGATGGTGACTCCACCACCTCCCCAGGCAGGCAAGGTTGGACATGATGATCTTGAAGGTCTTCTCCAACCTGGTCCATTCCATTCCATTCCTTTCCATTCCATTCCTTTCCTTTCCATTCCTTTCCATTCCATTCCATTCCTTTCCATTCCATTCCTTTCCTTTCCATTCCTTTCCTTTCCATTCCATTCCTTTCCATTCCATCCACCAAACAACCCCTATTTACCATTTGCCCCAACAAATCCTGGTTCAGTGGGCATCCATTGCTAACATCAAAATTAACCACTGAACTGATATTTTGGCAAATATGGCATAAGCATACACTGAAAACAAGGTATACAAACATGTAGCCTGGCCCTTGTATACCACAGGGGTAGAAACACCCCCAGGCAGATTGCTTAGCTGGACTCAGGGGGGTCCAGTTCTGCCCTCCCCCAACTCTATAAGGGAGGGGGAGAAAGGGGATTTGAGTCACAGTATCACTAAGGTTGGAAGAGACCTCAAAGATCATCGAGTCCAACCTGTCACCACAGACCTCATGACTAGACACCAAGTGCCACATCCAATCCCCTCTTGAACTCCTCCAGGGATGGTGACTCCACCACCTCCCTGGACAGCACATTCCAATGATGAATGACTCTCTCGGTGAAGAACTTTCTCCTCATCTCCAGCCTAAACTTCCCCTGGCACAGCTTGAGACTGTGTCCTCTTCTTCTGGTGCTGCTTGCCTGGCAGAAGAGACCAACACCTTCCTGGCTCCAACCTCCCTTCAGGCAGTTGTAGAGAGCAATGAGGTCTCCCCTGAGCCTCCTCTTCTCCAGGCTAAGCAACCCCAGCTCCCTCAGACTCTCCTCACAGGGCTGTGCTCGAGGCCTCTCCCCAGCTTTGTTGCCCTTCTCTGGTTACATTCAGGTGTCTCAATGTCCTTCTCAAACTGAGGGGCTCAGAACTGGACACAGGACTCAAGGTGTGGCCTAACCAGTGCAGAGGACAGGAGTACAATGACTTCCCTGCTCCTGCTGGCCACGCTATTCTTGATACAGGTCAGGATGCTATTGGCCTTCTTGGCCACCTGGGCACACTGCTGGCTCATGTTTAGGTGGCTGTCAATCAGTAGCTCCAGGTCCCTTTCTGTTTGGGAGCTCTCCAGCTACTCCAACCCCAGCCTGTAGCACTGCATGGGGTTGTTGTGGCCGAAGTGCAGCACCTGGCACTTGGATTCGTTGGCTGTCACACACACAAAAGTGTGTTCTGGTAACATTTGGGGCACAATCCTGGTCATAAACGTTCCAGCACTGAAAGGCTTGGCCCTGAGGACAGGATCCTGCTGATGCAGCAGCCATTTCACCTGAAAGCCTGGGTCTCTGCCCCCTTGTTCAGTGCCAGCTCTGCATCCTTTCCCAAATTCTCCCTAATCCCTTCACGGCTTTCGAGTGGAAATTTGCAGCTGAGGCAGCACAAGGATGTAGGATGGGGGGGTGGGGGTGGGGGTGTTTGTCTGAGCCTCACGTCTGCTGCCTGCCCACAGGCAGAGCTGGAGGTGGATTTTGGCATCCCTACTTGTCAGAATCTAAGCACAATAATAGCCTTGGTGGACTTTAAAAGCCTGATGCCAAAAGTGGCTTTCATTGTGGTGCTCAAAGGCATCAGGATGCAGCGATGCCAGAGGATGCTGTAAACTATGGATCTGGAACAAGCTGGATTCAGCAGGAGGTGTGGGAAGCCTCTGTGGTTTACCAAGTTAACAGGGGGAGAGAGGAAAATCAACATGTCACACCAGTGTCTGTTGGCAGTCCCCCTGGGATGGGACGGAATGGAATGGAATAGAATGGAATGGAATGCAGTAGAATAGAATGGAGTAGAATAGAATGGAATGGAGTAGAATGGAATAGAGTAGAATAGAATAGAGGAGAATAGACCAGACCAGACCAGGTTGCAAAAGCCCTTTCAGATCATCAAGTCCAAGCTATCACCCAACACCATCTAATCAACCAAACCATGGCACCAAGCATCCCATCCAGTCTCTTCTTAAACACCTCCATGTGATGGTGATTCCACCACCTCCCTGGGCAGCACATTCCAATGGCCAATCTCTCTTTCTGGGAAGAACTTCTTCCTAACATCCAGACTAAACCTCCCCTGGCACAGTTTGAGACTGTGTCCTCTTTTTCTGATGCTGGCTGCCTGGGAGAAGACACCAACTCCCACCTGGCTACAACCTCCGTTCAGGTAGTTGTAGACAGCAAGAAGGTCTCCCCTGAGCCTCCTCTTCTCCAGGCTAAGCAACCCCAGCTCCCTCAGCCTCTCCTCACAGGGCTGTGCTCCAAACCCCTCCCCAGCTTTGTTGCCCTTCTCTGGACACCTTCCAGCAACTCAACATCTTTCCTAACCTGTGGGGCCCAGAACTGGACACAGGACTCAAGGTATGGCCTAACCAGTGCTGAGAACAGGGGCACAATGACTTCTCTGCTCCTGCTGGCCACACTGACTCCATGCTTTTTTAGTGTTTGTGTTGGATTTGCTTGGCAAAGAGAAGCAGAGAGAAAACAGCTGGGCTTTCAGGCTTGCAGCCATTTTCTGATTGAACACCCTACACCACTCCTGCCCCTCTCTTTTTCAGCTGACACAGGTTGTCTGAGGAGGATTTGTTTCCAAATTGGTGCATCCAAGGTTCTAATAGAGCCTTTTCTTTTTGGCTGCTTCCCTTTTGAGGAAAGTAACCAGGAAACCCCAATTTGCACCTGGGAATGCTGATTGCACTAAGCAGTTAAGTCCATCAGGTTGCCAGTGACACTACCTGTCTGTGAGTTTCAGATAAAGATGGGGAGCTAAAGTAGCTTAATGGATTAAAGCAATCCCCTCCCCCACCTAGACACCTCAGCTGGAATCCTATTTTGGAGCTTAAATGAAATTGTCCATTTGCCTCTTGGGAGGGAGGTGGGGAAAGGTCACCCTGGTGTCCAAACCCCCCATCTGGCAGCTGAGGGGTGGCTGCCAAGAGTTTAGAATCATAGAATCAATAAGGTTGGAAAAGACCTCAAAGATCATCAAGTCCAACCTAGCACCCAACACCTCAGGACTACTAAACCATGGCTTCAAGTGCCACATCCAATCCCCTCTTGAACACCTCCAGGGATGGTGACTCCACCACCTCCCTGGGCAGCACATTCCAATGGCTAACAGCTCTCTCTGTGAAGAACTTTGTCCTCACCTTGAGCCTAAACCTCCCCTGGCACAGCTTGAGACTGTGTCCATTTGACACAGAGCAACCAAGACATAGTAAATGTGTAGAAACTTGTCTGACTCCTGGGTACACCCTGAGGAATTCTGCCAAATTCTCTGCTTAGCCTGGAGAAGGGGAAGCTCAGGGGAGACCTTATAGCTCTCTACAGCTACCTGAAAGGAGGTTGTAGCCAGGTGGGGGCTGGTCTCTTCTCCCAGGCAACCACCAACAGAACAAGAGGACACAGTCTCAAGCTGTGCCAGGGGAGGTTTAGGCTGGATGTTAGGAAGAAGTTCTTCACTGAAAGAGTGATTGGCCATTGGAATGTGCTGCCCAGGGAGGTGGTGGAGTCACCATCCCTGGAGGTTAAATCATAGAATCAATAAGTTTGGAAAAGACCTCAGAGATCATCAAGTCCAACCTATAACCAAACACCTCAGGACTAACTAAACTATGGCACCAAGTGCCTCATCCAGTCTCTTCTTAAACACCTCTAATATTGGTGACTCCACCACCTCCCTGGGCAGCACATTGCAATGGCCAATCTTTCTTTCTGGGAAGAACTTTCTCCTCACCTCCAGCCTAAACTTCCCATGGTACAGGTGTTTAAGAAGAGACTGGATGGGGTGCTTGGTGCCGTGGTTTAGTTGATCAGATGGTGTTGAGTGATATCTTGGACTTGATGATCTCAAAGGTCTTTTCCAGCCTGGTCCATGCCATTCCATTCCATTCCATGCCATTCCATTCCATTCCATTCCATTCCATTCCATTCCATTCCATTCCATTCCACTGGAAAATGATGTTCAGACTGAGGAGGTGCTAAATGGTTAACCTTTCCATCAGAGCAGGAGGAGCTCTGGCTGTGAAAGCACGGGTAATTTACCTTCCATTAAGGTGCTGCAGCTTCTCATCTGTTTGAAGGCTGATAGAAATTATACCCTAAATAACAAGGCATGAACCTAAGTTGTGACATCACCGATCTATACAATCACCCAGTGCCAAGTGCAGTAATTCTTTGCTTCCCAATACTTGTTGCTAGGATCATGCCAGAGAGCTCAGGAGAATTTCCAGGAATTGCTGCTATTTTAACTTACTTTCAGCTTCTTTTTTTAAGAACAAAACCCTGATATTTATTTTAGCTTCAGCTCTCCAGAATAGAATGATTGAAAGTTGTCCAAATAACCTGAGAGACTGATGGAAAAATTGAAGAGACCAACCCCCACCTGGCTAAAACCTCCCTTCAGGGAGTTGGAGAGAGCAAGAAGGTCTCCCCTGAGCCTCCTCTTCTCCAGGCTGTGTCCAGAGTTTTAAAAAGGGAAACATTTGGGAGTTTCTTGACAATGAAAGCTTTGCAGATCATGAAAAATCATTGAAACTGGCAAGAGGACACAGTCTCAGGCTGCACCAGGGGAGGTTCAGGTTGGATGTTAGGAAGAAGTTCTTCACTGAAAGAGTGATTGCCCATTGGAATGGGCTGCCCAAGGAGGTGGTGGAGTCGCCATCATTGGAGGTGTTCAGGAGGAGACTTGATGGGGTGCTTGGTGCCATGGGTTAGTTGTTTAGGTGGGTTGGATTGGTTGATGGGTTGGACGCAGTGATCTTGAAGGTCTCTTCCAACCTGGTTTATGTTTATGTTTATGTTTATGTTTATGTTCATGTTCATGTTTATGTGTATGTTTATGTTTATGTTTATGTTTATGTTTATGTTTATGTTTATGTTTATGTTTATGTAGTGGTTGGAGCCTTAACTGTGAGTTAAAAGCCCAAATGGGGAAAAGGCTGACAATCTCTTCCCCACTTCCCTCCCCACCTCCTCCCTCCAAACAGAGAGGGAAAGAAAAAAAAAGGGGGTAAGGAGCAAATCCACTAAACATCAATCTAGAGTCGGCTTGGAAGTAGAGAGGCAAATAATTTTTCTTTAAACTATATATATATATATATATATATGACAATAACAGGAAAAGTTCACAAGGGCAAGGAACAAGAGTGGATGGGAGTGGGACAGAAAAGAATAATACAAAACCAGTCTTTCTCTGAGGAGGTGCAGAGGTAGCAGGGAAAAGGATCAGGTCCGGCCACGTGGCTGAGGAGCAGGAGGGCAGCTGCAGTAGCTCTCATCCAGCAGAGGCAGGAGCCAAAAGGGGATCCAACAGCTATGATGTCCTGCTTTTTATACCCTGGCTGGGCAGGGAGGGGGGAGTGGAACAGACTCAGCTTTCCCAGGGGAAATGCCCTACAGGGAGTGTAAAGTACCCGCAAGCCCTCCCCCCTGCTTTCTTCTTTTGTTTTCAGAAAAAGGCGTTAACCCACCACAGTTTATGTTTATGTTTATGTTTATGTTCTTGAATATGTTTAGTGAATGGAAAAGCTGATTTTAAGTGGCAAACAGCAAGAACAATCTTCTTATGATAGAGTAGAATAGAGTAGAGTAGAGTAGAGTAGACCAGACCAGACCAGATTGGAAAAGACCTTTGAAATCAATCAAGTCCAACCTATCACCCAACACCATCTAATCAACTAAACCATGGCACCAAGTGCCTCATCCAGTCTCTTCTTAAACACCTTCAGTGATGGTGACTCCACCACCTCCCTGGGTAGCATATTCCAATGGCCAATCTCTCTTGCTGGGAAGAACTTCTTCCTAACATCCAGCCTAAACCTCCCCTGGTGCAGCCTGAGACTGTGTCCTCTTGTTCTGGTGCTGGTTGCCTTGGAGAAGAGACCAACCCTCACCTGGCTACAACCTCCCTTCAGGCAGTTGTAGACAGCAAGAAGGTCTCCCCTGAGCCTCTTCTTCTCCAGGCTAAGCAACCCCAGCTCCCTCAGCCTCTCCTCACAGGGCTGTGTTCCAGACCCCTCCTCAGCTTTGTTGCCCTTCTCTGGACACCTTCCAGCATCTCAACATCTTTCCTAAACTGAGAGGCCCAGAACTGGAGATAGTTCTCTCTTCTAGCAGATTCTCTGTTCTCACACCTGAGCCTGAGCTCTTTTTTAACACTGTTTCACTGCTGTTTATTTTGCCTCCTTGCAGTTTTGGGTCGGCCTCCATGGAAGGCTCACAGCAACTGCTGAACGTGCTGGAGACCATCAGATTTTATTGGCGCTCTAGTGTCTGGGTGAAGCTACACAAACAGTTCTCCATTTCCTTCTGACTCTAGGAAGCAGAGGAAGGGTGGAGAGAGGAAGGTGAACTCTCTGAAATTCAGGACATGTGAGCTTTCTTCCAAGCTGTCTTTCAAGCAGTACCCAGACCCAGGCAGCAGTGGATCAATGAATGGAGTGGAGTGGAGTGGAGTGGAGTAGAGTAGAATAGAGTAGAGTAGAGTAGAGTAGAGTAGGATAGAATAGGATTGGAGTGGAGTGGAGTGGAGTAGAGTAGAGTAGGATAGGATAAGGATAGAGTTGGAGTGGAGTGGAGTAGCGTAGAGCAGGATAGGATAAGGATAGAGTAGGATAGAGTAGGATTGGAGTGGAGCGGAGCAGAGTGGAGTAGAGTAGGATTGGAATGGAATGGAATGGAATGGAATGGAATGGAATGGAATAGAATAGAATAGAATAGAATAGAAATAGAATAGAATAGAATAGAATAGAATAGAATAGAATAGAATAGACCAGGTTGGAAAAGACCTTTGAGATCATCAAGTCCAACCTATCACCCAACACCATCTAATCAACTAAACCATGGCACCAAGCACCCTATCCAGTCTCTTCCTATACACAATCCCCATGTCCCTCTGTAGAGAGAGGCTCTCATGCTCACTGCTGATCCTCTGCCATGTCCTTTCTGTCCTCTACTCTGTCACAAAAAGCGGAGATGCTTAGCTGAAAGACCAAGGTGGATGGACAGCGTTACTCGGATATGAGTGCTCTGTCTTCCTCCTACCTTCTTAGGTAGCATTCACTAGCTAAAGAAATGACTATTTGCCCTAGTCAGACACTGAATCCTTTTAACTTATGAAAGGCAGATTTGCTGGCAGTGAGAGGGTTAAGAGAAAGCAGTGGCTAAGTACATTTGAATTGATGTAGTGCCCTGAGGGTTCCTCTGCTGGTAATAAAGCGGATCTCATAAACATATCTGACTCGGTGCTACAGTGCAACAAAGTGAAGTGGAGTGGTTCCATCCCAAATTAACTGCCAATGAGACTGACACTCCAACACAAATTGAACCCCCCCTCAGGGCTCTGCTTGCATTAATTGCAAAGCCCTGGAAAGTGATCTAGAAGGGCTTTCTCTCTTCCAGGAGAAATTAGTTGAAGATCTCTGCAAACAGTGGGGAAAAAATCAGATGTAGAACAGAATAGAATAGAATAGAATAGAATAGAATAGAATAGAATAGAATAGAATAGAATAGAATAGAATAGAATAGAATAGAATAGAATAGAATAGAATAGAATAGAATGGAAAAGAACTTTGAGATCATCAAATCCAACCTATCACCCAACACCATCTAATCAACTAACCCATGGCACCAAGCACCCCATCCCGTCTCCTCCTAAACACCTCCAGTGATGGGGACTCCACCACCTCCCTGAGCAGCACTTTCCAATGGCCAATCTCTCTTTCTGGGAAGAACTTCCTAACTCCACTCGTCTCCTCTCCCTCTCCTCTCCCTCTCCTCTCCCTCTCCTCTCCCTCTCCTCTCCCGCTCCCTCTCCGAACCTCTCCGAACCTCACCTCTCTGAACCTCACCAAACCTCTCCGAACCTCTCCTCTCAAACACCTCTAGTGATGGTGACTCCACCACCTCCACAGGCAGCACATTCCAATGGCTAAAAACTCTCTCTGTGAAGAACTTTCTCCTCACCTCTCAGCCTAAACTTCCCCATGCACAGCTTGAGACTGTGTCCTCTTGTTCTGGTGCTGGTTGCCTGGGAGAAGAGACCAACCCCCACCTGGCTACACCTCCCTGCAGGTAGTTGTAGCCAGCAGTAAGGTCTCATAGTGAGCACATTTATGCAACCATCAAAGGAAATAATTAAATGGAATATATCACAGCCACCTTTCCAAATCATTCAAGCAGGGATGTTACACACATCAAATGTTGATAGTCCTTCTGGCAAACTTTTAATGCAATCATTTGCTTTGCACGTTAACTGCCTGGCATGTTTTAACCCTGGAGATAAATGAATCTCAGTGGGATCGCTGAGTAATTAAGGGAAGTGTCTCTGCTGGGCTGGCTTCATACAGCGAGGTGAAATAGCACCAGAAGAGTCAGCTGATCATTTGGTCCCTTTAAATGTTAATAAAGCAAGCAGGAAGGCAAGCAGGGGGGGGGGGGGGGTGGGGGTGTGCCATCCTCGTGTCGTGTGGCAGGAATGGGTTTCGAGCGCGCCGAGGCTTCGGCGTTAGCTACCCTGCGCTTGTATCAATTGCCATTTAAAATGTAGCCTGTGTCCGGCAAGAAAGCCCCTCAAGACTGTGAGAGGCTAAAAGTTTGCCTCTTCTGATGTGACTCAAGAAAGATAAAATCACTTGCTGCTTGCCCAGACAATATGTGTTGGGCAGAGCCACTGGAAGGAAGGTGCAAAGATCATGTATCATAGTATCATAGTATCATTCAAGGTTGGAAGGGACCACAAAGGTCACCTAGTTCCAACCCCCCTGCCCATGAGCAGGGACACCCCACACTACATCAAGCTGGCCAGAGCCTCATCCAGCCTGGGCTTAAACACCTCCAGGGACGGGGCCTCAACCACCTCCCTCAACAACCCATTCCAGGGCTTCACCACTCTCATGGGGAAGAACTTCCTCCTCACCTCCAGCCTCAATCTCCCCACCTCCAGCTACATTCCATTCCCCCTAGTCCTAGCACTACCTGAGATCCTGACAAGTCCCTCCCCAGCCTTCCTGTAGGCCCCCTTCAGATCCTGGAAGGCCACAATGAGGTCACCTGGGAGCCTTCTCTTCTGCAGACTGAACAGCCCCAACTCCTTCAGTCTGTCCTCATAGGAGAGGTGCTCCAGCCCTCTGCTCATCCTTGTGGCCCTTCTCTGACTCAAGGGTGACCTCATTGCCCTCTACAACTACCTGAAAGGTGGTTGTAGCCAGGAAGGGGTTGGCCTCTTCTCCCAGGCAACCAGCACCAGAACAAGGGGACACAGTCTCAAGATGTGCCAGAGGAGGTTTAGACGCGAGGTGAGGAGGAAGTTCTTCACCGAGCGAGTCATTCGTCATTGGAACGGGTTGCCCAGGGAGGTGGTTGAGTCATCGACCCTGGAGGCATTCAAGAGGAGATTGGACGTGGCACTTGGTGCCATGGTCTAGTCATGGGGTCTGTGTTGATAGGTTGGACTCGATGATCCTTGAGGTCCTTTCCAACCTAAGTGATACTGTGATACTGTGATACGTTCCAGCACCTCCAGATCCCTCTTGTAATAGGGGCTCCAGAACTGGACACAGTACTCCCAGGTGGAGTCTCACCTGGATGCAAATCACCTTGCGATTGCATCATGATAACCTGGAAACTCCAGGCCAGTCAGCCTGACCTCAGTGCCAGGGAAAGTGATGGAGCAGATCATCCTGGCGGCAATAACTGTGCACCTGGAGGATGGCCAAGGGCTCAGGTCCAGCCAGCATGGATTTAGGAGGGGCAGGTCCTGCCTCTCCAGCCTGATCTCCTTCTATGATCAGGTTACCTGTCTGGTGGACATGGGGAGGCCTGTGGATGTGGTCTACCTGGACTTCAGCAAGGCCTCTGACACTGTCCCCCACAGTAAACTGCTGTCAGCTCGTGGCTTGGACCACTACACTCTGTGCTGGGTTAGGAACTGGCTGGAGGGCTGAGCCCAGAGTGTGGTGGTGAATGGGGTCACAGCCAGATGGCAGCCAGGCACCAGTGGTGTCCCCCAGGGATCAGTGCTGGGCCCCATTCTCTTCAACATCTTCATTGATGATCTGGATGGGGGGGTTGAGTCAGTCATTAGCAAATTTGCAGATGACACCAAGTTAGGAGCAGATGTTGGTCAGTTAGAGGGTGGAAAGGCTCTGCAGAGGGACCTCGACTGACTGGACAGATGGGCAGAGTCCAATGGGATGGCATTGAACAAGTCCAAGTGCCAGGTGCTGCACTTTGGCCACAGCAATCCCATGCAGAGCTACAGGCTGGGGTCAGAGTGGCTGAGAGCTGCCAAACAGAGAGGACCCTGGGGGTGCTGATCGACAGCCACCTGAATATGAGCCAGCAGTGTGCCCAGGTGGCCAAGAAGGCCAATGGCATCCTGGCCTGCATTAGGAATAGTGTGGCCAGCAGGAGCAGGGAGGTCATTGTGCCCCTGGACTCTGCACTGGTTAGGCCACACCTTGAGTCCTGTGTCCAGTTCTGGGCCCCTCAGTTTAGAAAGGACATCGAAACACTGGAAGGTGTCCAGAGAAGGGCAACAAGGCTGGGGAGAGGCCTTGAGCACAGCCCTGTGAGGAGAGGCTGAGGGAGCTGGGGTTGCTTAGCCTGGAGAAGAGGAGGCTCAGGGGTGACCTCATTCCCCTCTACAACTACCTGAAAGGTGGCTGTAGCCAGGAAGGGGTTGGTCTCTTCTCCCAGGCAACCAGCACCAGGACAAGAGAACATGGTCTCAAGCTGCACCAGGGAGGTTTAGACTCGAGGTGAGGAGAAAGCTCTTCACTGAGAGAGTCATTCGTCATTGGAATGTGCTGCCCAGGGAGGTGGTGGAGTCACTGTCCCTGGAGGTGTTCAAGAGGGGATTGGATGTGGCACTTGGTGCCATGGTCTAGTCATGAGGGTCTGTGTTGACAGGTTGGACTCAATGATCCTCGAAGTCTCTTCCAACCTTAGTT
>NW_027142439.1:2089771-2221190 GCF_026170545.1 Melanerpes formicivorus
GGCTGTGTCAGAGTGGCTGGAGAGCAGCCAGGCAGAAAGGGACCTGGGGATACTGGTTGATAGTAGGCTAAACATGAGCCAGCAGTGTGCCCAGGTGGTCAAGAAGGCCAATGGCATCCTGGCCTGCATCAGGAACAGTGTGGCCAGCAGGAGCAGGGAAGTCATTGTGCCCCTGGACTCAGCACTGCTTAGGCCACACCTTGAGTCCTGTGTCCAGTTCTGGGCCCCTCAGTTTAGGAAAGATGTTGAGTTGCTGGAAGGTGTCCAGAGAAGGGCAACAAAGCTGGGGAGGGGTTTGGAGCACAGCCCTGTGAGGAGAGGCTGAGGGAGCTGGAGTTGCTTAGCCTGGAGAAGAGGAGGCTCAGGGGAGACCTTCTTGCTCTCTCCAACTCCCTAAAGGGAGGTTGTAGCCAGGTGGGGGTTGGTCTCTTCTCCCAGCAACCAGCACCAGTCTCAAGCTGTGCCAGGGGAGGTTTAGGCTGGATGTTAAGAAGAAATTCTTCCCAGAAAGAGAGATTGGCCATTGGAATGTGCTGCCCAGGGAGGTGGTGGAGTCACCATCCCTAGAGGTGCTCAAGAGGGGATTGGATGCGGCACTTGAAGCCATGGTTTAGTTAGTCCTGAGGTGTTGGGTGCTAGGTTGGACTTGATGATCTCTGAGGTCTTTTCCAACCTTATTGATCTATGATTCCAAGTATAAATCAGGGGTTGAGCTGAAATATTGGACTCACAGTATCACAGTATCACTTAGGTTGGAAAGGACTCTCCACATTTCCTCTTGGAGCACGCTACGAGTGTGTCTTCCACCTGCTATAGAAGAGCCTCTAGCACAGTTTGCCTTGCCCCAGCCTGCCTTGGCACAGCCAGAAAGGCAGAGCCAGCATGAAAGAGCCAGTGTAATCCTTGAAGCAAAGGGTTACCTATTTCCTGAAGGATTCATGCATGGGTCCTCCTTGGGGGCTGGCCAACAGAAGCATTTTCTGCTCAATTCAGCATTTTTCTCAGTGCAAATTTTCCACCTCCCCAGAGCAGGGAAATCGACTCTTTGCACACAGAAGTTTCATTTCTGGAGAGCTTTCTGCTTGGAAATCAAGTATTCTTGGCAGGCACACACGTGAGCTGGCATCCCTAAGGACAAATCTGCCCCCACAAGAGGCTGAGGGTCTGAGCCAGCCACGAGGGACTGGAAGCAAACGCATGCAGAAAGCTCTCAGAGCTATTCCAGGCAGTTGCCTGCTGGATTTCTCCATCAACATTTGAAATTCAGATGCAATAGGACATTTCTTCCAGCTTCTTTCAGTGGGGGGGCTTGTATTTGGACACCAGCAAGTTTACCACACAAAATCAAATGTGGGAAGGACCCATTAGGGACTTAGAGTGAACAGCCACTGTGTCTTCAAGGATCTGCACAGTAGCCATCCATGGCTCTAGTTTAATGCCTGTCTCAAGCTCTTCTCATTGTGGTTTGGTTTCATATGAGTGGGTTATGTAATCTGAGCAGCAATCTGCATTCCAATGCTTTTTCTGCCTCCTTGTCACAGCCATACCGCTCCTATTTCTGTGTCTTTTCCTCCTCTACATTTTCTCTTCCACCATCTCCTCTGCACCCCACTGCCATCCCAACATGCCTCCATGTCCATGCTCTTTCCACAGACCTCCATGGGGCTCAAGGGTGCCTCTCCTCTCTCCCACCACCTTCTGCATATACCTGTCCCAAATCCCTCCCTCTGACCCCTCTGGTTGTTTTCCAAATGGAATGGAATGGAATGGAATGGAATGGAATGGAATGGAATGGAATGGAATGGAATGGAATGGGATGGAGTGGAATGGAATGGAATGGAATGGAATGGAATGGAATGGAATGGAATGGAATAGAATAGAATAGAATAGAATAGAATAGAATAGAATAGAATAGAATAGAATAGAATAGAATAGAATAGAATAGAATAGAATAGGATTGGATTAACCAGGTTGGAAAAGACCTTCCAGATCATCAACTCCAACCTATCACCCAACACCATCTAATCAACTAAACCATGGCACCAAGTGCCTCATCCAGTCTCTTCCTAAACACCTCCAGGGATGGTGACTCCACCACCTTCCTGGGCAGCACATGCCAATGGCCAATCTCTCTTTCTGTGATGAACTTCTTCCTAACCTCCAGCCTAAACTTCCCCTGGTGCAGCTTGAGATTGTGTCCTCTTGTTCTGGTGCTGGTTGCCTGGGAGAAGAGACCAACCCCCACCTGGCTACAACCTCCCTTCAGGTGGTTGTAGACAGCAAGAAGGTCTCCCCTGAGCCTCCTCTTCTCCAGGCTAAGCAACCCCAGCTCCCTCAGCCTCTCCTCATGGGGCTGTGCTCCAAGTAACACCACTTGACACACCACTGAGACAGGTTGCTTAAGTACTGGTCTATCTGAAAAAGCATTTGCACTGGTCTGAGATGAACAATTAACCTGGTAGATGGGGGCTGCCACAGACCCCATGTCTGCTGAGCCCTGCACACAGAAGAAAATGTGTAGCCTGTGGCCAGCTGAGCATCAGCCAGCAGTGTGCCCAGGTGGCCAAGAAGTCCAATGGCATCCTGACCTGCATCAGGAATAGTGTGGCCAGCAGGAGCAGGGAGGTCATTCTGCCCCTGGACTCAGCACTGGTTAGGCCACACTTTGAGTCCTGTGTCCAATTCTGGTCTCTGCCCATCTGTCCAGCCTGTCAAGGTCCCTCTGCAGAGCTCTCCTGCCCTTTAAAAGATCAACTCCTGCCCCCAGCTTGCTGTCATCTGCAAATTGACTGATGATGGATGGACTCAATGCCCTCATCCAGATCATCAGTAAAGATGTTAAAGGGCACAGGGCCCAGCACTGATCCCTGGGGCACACCACTGGTGCCTGGCTGCCAGCTGGCTGTGGCACCATTCACCACCACTCTCTGGGCTCAGCCTCCAGCCAGTTCCTAACCCAGCTCAGAGTGCTGCTGTCCAAGCCATGGGCTGACAGCTTGGCCAGGAGTTTGCTGTGGGGGGCAGTGTCCAAGGCCTTGCTGCAGTCCAGGCAGACTACATCCACAGCCTGCCCCACATCCACCAGGCAGCCACCTGGGCATAGGAGGAGATCAGGTTGGTCAGGCATGACCTGATGAAACCCGAATGGAAAGGCAGAGTAAATTAGCTTGTAACTCTTGTCTCTTCTTCTGCAAAGCCTGCCCTCACTCTCTGGAGCTCAACTTCTCCTGATTTTTTTTATGGCTCATTTTGGGGAGCTTTCTCTTTGCTCTCCCACAATTTATGACGCCATTAAAATCCACGGGGGGAAAATGTCCCTCGTTAAGGAGGGAAGGTTTTAGCTCAAACACAAAAGGGCAAGAAATCTCAAGGCAAGGAGGGGAAGAAAAGAACCACCAACATCCTGCTGCTCTCCACAAAAAGAGGAGGCTTTAGTTATTTATTTATTTACTGAAAGAAAGCTTTTTCTCTCCTCCTCCAGCCCCAGCCACAGATTCAGCCCAGGGGTTCCAAGCAAGGAGAGTAATTGGCAATGCTTTCCTGTGTGTTTCACTCATGGGAGGATGTATGGCTGCCATCAGGGCGTGAGCAGCAGGAGCACCTCCCAGCTGGAGATTCACGGTGTGCCTGCAACACCCACAGCCTGGCAGCCACTCCTCTGCCTCTGCTATTAATAAACTGGAAGTTAGGTCTGGGAGGTTGTAGCCAGGTGGGGATTGGTCTCTTCTCCCCAGGCAAGCAGCACCAGAACAAGAGGACACAGTCTCAAGCTGTGCCAGGGGTGGTTCAGGCTCAAGGTGAGGAGAAATTTCTTCCCAGAGAGAGTTATTAGCCATTGGAATGTGCTGCCCAGGGAGGTGGTGGAGTCACCATCCCTGCAGGTGTTCAAGAGGGGATTGGATGTGGCACTTGGTGTCATGGTTTAGTAGTCATGAGGCGTTAGGTACTAGGATATAGGTTGGACTTGATGATCTTGAAGGTGCTTTCCAGCCTTGTTGATTCTATGATTCTGTGTGAGTGCTTGTCTTTGGACCCCTCAGCATTTCATAGTATCACAGTATCAGTCAGGGTTGGAAGGGACCACAAGGATCATCTAGTTCCAACCCCCCTGCCATGGGCAGGGACACCCCACACTACATCAGGCTGCCCAGAACCTCATCCAGCCTGGCCTTAAACACCTCCAGGGCTGGGGCCTCAACCACCTCCCTGGACAACCCATTCCAGGGCTTCACCACTCTCATGGGGAAGAACTTCCTCCTCACCTCCAGCCTCAATCTCCCCACCTCCAGCTTCATTCCATTCCCCCTAGTCCTATCACTACCTGAGAGCCTGAGCAGTCCCTCCCCAGCCTTCCTGTAGCCCCCTTCAGATACTGGAAGGCCACAATGAGGTCACCTGGGAGCCTTCTCTTCTCCAGACTGAACAGCCCCAACTCCTTCAGTCTGTCCTCACACCAGATGTGCTCCAGCCCTCTGATCATCCTTGTGGCCCTTCTCTGGACACCTTCCAGCACCTCCACATCCCTCTTGCAATAGGGGCTCCAGAACTGGAGGCAGTACTCCAGGTGGGGTCTCAGCAGAGCTGAGCAGAGGGGGAGAATCACCTCCCTTGCCCTGCTGGCCACACTTCTCCTGCTGCAGCCCAGGAGCTGATTGGCTTTGTGGGCTGCAAGTGCACACTGAGAGCTCCTGGTGAGCTTCTCCTCCCCCAGCACCCCCAAGTCTCTCTCCTCAGGGCTGCTTTCCAGCCAGTCCCTGCCCATTTGCTGTATTAAAAGGGATGCTGCCAGCCTCTGCAGGTTTCCTTTAATTATTTATATATATTTCATTTTTGCTGTTAGAGAGATAAATCCCACACAGCAGTTCTCCAAGTCACTGCCATGTGGGGGTTTTATTTTGCAGGCTGCTCTTCCAGCTGGGGAGGAAGGGGAGGTCTGATCCCCCAGCCTTGGTAAATCAGTGTAATACCCTTCACAGCACTGCTGCTGCAGCAACATGGATTTACACTGGCTGGGGATGTAGCTCACTGCCTTTGGCTGCTCTACATAAATGATAGGCATAATCTAATCTTCCTTGCAGACAGAGGGAAGGGAGGGGAGGGCAGAGGGGAAGGGGGGAAGGGAGAGGAGGAGAGAGGAGGGGAGGGCAGCGGTTCAGAGAGGTGAGGAGAGGTTCGGAGAGGTGAGGAGAGGAGAGGAGAGGAGAGGAGAGGAGAGGAGAGGAGAGGAGAGGAGAGGAGAGGAGAGGAGAGGAGAGGAGAGGAGAGGAGAGGAGAGGAGAGGAGAGGAGAGGAGAGGAGAGGAGAGGAGAGGAGAGGAGAGGAGAGGAGAGGAGAGGAGAGGAGAGGAGAGGAGAGGAGAGGAGAGGAGAGGAGAGGAGAGGAGAGGAGAGGAGAGGAGAGGAGAGGAGAGGAGAGGAGAGGAGAGGAGAGGAGAGGAGAGGAGAGGAGAGGTTCACAGGACTCCTTGAGTCCCGTGTCCAGTTCTGGGCCCCTCAATTTAGGAAAGATGTTGAGTTGCTGCAAGGTGTCCAGAGAAGGGCAACAAAGCTGGGGAGGGGTTTGGAGCACAGCCCTGCGAGGAGAGGCTGAGGGAGCTGGGGTTGCTTAGCCTGGAGAAGAGGAGGCTCAGGGGAGACCTTCTTGCTCTCTACAACTACCTGAAGGGAGGTTGTAGCCAAGTGGGGGTTGGTCTCTTCTCCCAGGCAACCAGCGATAGAACAAGAGGACACAGTCTCAAGCTGTGCCAGGGGAAGTTGAGGCTGGATGTTAGGGAGAAGTCCTACACAGAAAGAGTTGTTGGCCATTGGAATGTGCTGCCCAGGGAGGTGGTGGAGTCACCATCACTGTAGATATCTAAGATGAGACTGGATGGGGTGCTTGGTGCCATGGTTTAGTTGATTAGATGGTGTTGGGTGATAGGTTGGAGTGGATGATCTGGAAGGTCTTTTCCAGCCTGGTTAATTCTGTTCTATTCTATTCTATTCTATTTTGGGGGGAGTTGGGGTTTGGGGTGAGTTGTTTGTTGTTGTTGCTGTTTCCATTTTCAAAAGCCACAAGGATCTTTAGATTAGTGCATCACAGGGACAGTCAAGAATCTCTCCTTGCAGATAGTAGCAGCCAAACAGCTTAACAGCTCTTTGCTGTAGGCCCAGAATCATTTCCTACCTTGCCAGACAACTGCAGGTGAAAGGAGAGCCTGGAAGGAGGTATAGGAAATCCCAGTTGCTGCTGGCAGTGCTGTGGTAGAAGCAGCAGTGCTGCAGCCCCATGTGAAGTGTAGGGCAATGCTGTATCACCCAGCAGAGCCCCCTTCAGATACTGGAAGGCCACAATGAGGTCACCTCAGAGTCTTCTCTTCTCCAGACTCAACAGCCCCAACTCCTTCAGTCTGTCTTCATAGGAGAGGTGCTCCAGCCCTCTGCTCATCCTCCTGGCCCTTCTCTGGACACCTTCCAGCACCTCCACATCCCTCTTGCAATAGGGGCTCCAGAACTGGTTGCAGTACTCCAGGTGGGGTCTCAGCAGAGCTGAGCAGAGGGGGAGGATCACCTCCCTTGCCCTGCTGGCCACACTTCTCCTGCTGCAGCCCAGGATCTGATTGGCATTGCGGGCTGCAAGTGCACACTGAGAGCTCCTGCTGAGCTTCTCCTCCCCCAGCACCCCCAAGTCTCTCTCCTCAGGGCTGCTTTCCAGCCAGTCCCTGCCCAGCCTGCATTTGTGCCTGGGGTTGCCTCCACCCAGCTGCAGGACCCTGCCCTTGGTCTTGTTGAACCTCCTGAGGTTGGCTTGTGCCCACCTCTCCAGCCTGTCCAGCTCCCTCTGGATGGCCTCCCTTCCCTCCAGCTGTCTGCTGCACCACACAGCTTGGTGTCATCAGCAAACTTGCTGAGGGTGCACTCAGTGCCACTGTCCATGGCACCCACAAAGCTGTTGACCAAGCCTGGTCCCAGGAGTGATCCCTGAGGGACTCTGCTTGTCCCTGGCCTCCAGTGGGACATGGAGCCATTGACAGCCACTCTTTGGGTGCAGCCATCAAGCCAGTTCCTTATCCATCTAGTGGTCACCCATCACACCCATGTGTCACCAGCCTGGAGACCAGGATGTGGTGCGGGACAGTGTCGAAGGCTTTGCTCAGGGCCAGCTAAACGACATCAGTTGCTCACCCCTCAGCTATTGATGTTGTCACCTGTTCACAGAAGGCCACCAGGTTGGTCAGGCAGGATTTGCCCTTGGCCAAGCCATGCTGACTGTTCCAAATCACCTCTCCCCTCTGCATGCTGCAGGGACCTAATTTTCTCATCTTCTGAGGCAGGCCCCACTTAAGGTGACTGGTGCTCCCTGCCCAGCACAAGCATCCCAGCCAGTCTCACCTCTGCAGGCAGAGTGCAGACTGTTGTCCTCCCTCCAGCTGCAGCAGGAGGCACGACAAGGAGAACGAGGTGACCCAGATAGAGTGGAGCTATTCAAATAAGTCCCAGACTGCCAGGCAGGATGGTGAGTTCATTTAAAGCAGCCTGTCTAACCTCCCAGGCACTCAGAACTGTAGGCTTCTTTTTAAATGCAGCTTTTTGGCATTGGTTTAGAGGGTGGGGGGGAAAACCACTGACAGAATAGGCTCTGTATGGTATAAATCTTTATTCAGCTGAAGCACTTTGAGAAGGTTAAATGCCCTTCATCACCAATATCCTCAGTTCTGTCCCTCTCCCAGTAAGCATCCTCCTGGCAAGCCAGGGCAAAGCTGCTTGACCACCTCACCTGATAGCCCAGGAGCTGACAAGCAGTGTGCCCAGGTGGCCAGGAGGGCCAATGGCATCCTGGCCTGCATCAGGAACAGTGTGGCCAGCAGGAGCAGGGAGGTCATTCTGCCCCTGTACACTGCACTGGTTAGGCTGCACCTTGAGTCCTGTGTCCAGTTCTGGGCCCCTCAGTTTAGGAAGGAGGTTGACTTGCTGGAGCTTGTCCAGAGAAAGGCAACAAAGTTGGTGAGGGGTTTGGAGCACAGCCCTGTGAGGAGAGGCTGAGGGAGCTGGGGTTGCTTAGCCTGGAGAAGAGGAGACTCAGGGGAGACCTTCTTGCTCTCTACAGCTACCTGAAGGGAGGTTGTGGACAGGCAGAGGTTGGTCTCTTCTCCCAGGCAGCCAGTACCAGAACAAGAGGACACAGTCTCAGGCTGCGCCAGGGGAGGTTCAGGCTGGAGGTTAGGAGGAAGTTTTACACAGAGAGAGTGATTGCCCATTGGAATGTGCTGCCTGGGGAGGTGGTGGAGTCACCATCACTGGAGGTGTTCAGGAGGAGACTTGATGGGGTGCTTGGTTGCATGGTTTAGTTGATTAGGTGGTGTTGGATGATAGGTTGGATGCGATGATCTCAAAGTTCTCTTCCAACCTGGTTAATTCTATTCTATTCTATTCTATTCTATTCTATTCTATTCTATTCTATTCTATTCTATTCTATTCTATTCTATTCTATTCTATTCTATTCTTATTCTATTCTATTCTATCCTATCCTATCCTATCCTATCCTATCCTATCCTATCCTATCCTATCCTATCACCAAGAGTGCTCTGAGCCTATATGAGCCCAGCCCACTCTGTCAAAAAGCAGAGATTAACTGGTTTTGCAGTGGGCTGCCCCTTGAAGTTGGACTTGCTTTCCATCACCTCCCTAAGCCATGGTGTTGGAGCTGAGGGATGACAACTGCTGAGGTGGGAGGATGCTCAGAGATTTTCAGTGTCTCCAGCCCCTGCTGTCAGCATGAACTGTCTCAGTCAGCAGCTGGCTGCAACTCAGAATGGAGGCAAATTATAGTTTTCAGCTTCTTGATTTCAATAGGCCTCCTCAGGCTGATGGAGCCCTTTCATATTGCCCTGAAAGGAGTGAAGGGAACTTCCCTTAAAGTTCAGGGGCTTTTCAGTATGGTGCTGTCCTTGCAGTCTACCAGCAAAGGGCAAAACCTATTCCCCCTCTCCCTTCCTCCTCCAGCCCTGAGATTGTCCTTCCTTACTGCCACCAGAAAGATGGGCCTCTCCAGCCATCCAAGGTCACTTTTCAAGGCCAGCATCTTCATCTAGACTGAAGAAACTCCTCCATTTCCAGCCACCCAGGTGCAGAAGGACATCCAAACCACTCAAAGCCCTACATTGGTCACAACAACCCCATGCAGTGCTACAGGCTGGGGTCAGAGCAGCTGGAGAGCAGCCAGGCAGAGAGGGACCTGGGGGTGCTGGTCGATGGTAGGCTGAACATGAGTCAGCAGTGTGCCCAGGTGGCCAAGAAGGCCAATGACATCCTGGCCTGCATCAGGAACAGTGTGGCCAGCAGGAGCAGGGAGGTCATTGTGCCCCTGGACTCAGCACTGGATAGACCACACCTTGAGTCCTGTGTCCAGTTCTGCGCCCCTCAATTTAAGAAGGACATTGAGACTCTTAAATGTGTCCAGAGAATGGCAACAAAGCTGGGGAGGGGTTTGGAGCACAGCCCTGTGAGGAGAGGCTGAGGGAGCTGGGGTTGCTTAGCCTGGAGAAGAGGAGGCTCAGGGGAGACCTTCTTGCTGTCTACAACTCCCTGAAGGGAGGCTGTAGCCAGGTGGGGGTTGGTCTCTTCTCCCAGGCAACCACCACCAGAACAAGAGGACACAGTCTCAAGCTGTGCCAGGGGAGGTTTAGCGTCAAGTTGAGGAGAAAATGTTGTTGGCCATTGAAATGGGCTAACTAGGGAGGTGGTGGTGTCACCATCACTGGAGGTGTTTAAGAAGAGACTGGATGGGGTGCTTGGAGTCATGGTTTAGTTAGTCATAGTTTCATAGTTTCATTCAGGGTTGGAAGGGACCACAAGGATCATCTAATTCCAACCCCCCTGCCATGGGCAGGAACACCCCACACTACATCAGCCTGGCCACAGCCTCATCCAGCCTGGTCTTAAATACCTCCAGGGATGGGGCCTCAACCACCTCCCTGGACAACCCATTCCAGGGCTTCACCACTCTCATGGGGAAGAACCTCTTCCTCACATCTAGCCTGAATGTCCCCACCTCCAGCTTCATTCCATTCCCCCTAGTCCTAGCACTACCTGAGATCCTGGGAAGTCCCTCCCCAGCCTTCCTGTAGCCCCCTTCAGATACTGGAAGGCCACAATTAGGTCACCTGGGAGCCTTCTCTTCTGCAGACTGAACAGCCCCAACTCCTGAGTCCTGAGGTGCTGGATGCTGGGTTGGACTTGATGATCTCTGAGGTCCTTCCCAACCTTTTTGATTCTATGATTCTGTCACTCTGATTCACACTGCTTTTCAGGGGCACATTAGACACCTCCTACCTTTCAGGGGCTGCTGGCCCAGGGCTTTCTCTGTCAGAGCAGCAGAGCGTTGTCCCTTGGATGCCTTCGCCCAGGAGGCTTTGTGAAACGCTTAGCCAGCAGAACAACAGGCATTAGCTGCTTGGCTGCCAAAAGATAAGCAGGTTGTGCTTCAGTGCAGATGTCTCAGGGAAAAAAAACCACTGTGCAGTGCATTAGAGAGCTGTGACTCATGGAATAATTACCCTCCTGTCTCATACTTTATTAATAATTGAAACCCAATCTCGGGATTATTGATCTCTCATTGAATGGGAGATTTATTTCACATCTGTAGGCACTGGAGCAGTAAATTTAATCCCCCCCTTTCCCCTCCCACCCTTCCCCCCACTAAACTCACTTTATAACTAAAACATGATGTTTAGCCTGTTTCGGTAATAGGGCAGAAGAAGAGCTCAGAGACCGGGGGGGGGGGCGCAGGAGCTGCCTTAAGCCCACAGAAGGCCAAGGTGAACAGCCTTGAGATTCTGGTTTTGAAACACCTTTGTTAAGCAAACCATCCTCTGCACAAGGGCTCAGAGATGGCAAAAGGACCACAGAATCATAGAATCATAGAATCAATATGGCTGCAAAGACCTCAGAGATCATCAAGTCCAAGCTATCACCCAACACCTCAGGACTAACTAAACCATGGCACCAAGTGCCACATCCAATCCCCTCTTGAACACCTCCAGGGAGGGTGACTCCACCACCTCCCTGGGCAGCACATCCCAATGGTCAATCTCTCTTGCTGGGAAGAACTTTCTCCTCACCTTGAGCCTAAACCTCCCCTGGCACAGTTTGAGACTGTGTCCTTTTGTTCTGGTGCTGGTTGCCAGGGAGAAGAGACCAACCCCCACCTGGCTACAGCCTCCCTTCAGGGAGTTGTAGACAGCAAGAAGGTCTCCCCCGAGCCTCCTCCAGGCTAAGCAACCCCAGCTCCCTCAGCCTCTCCTCACAGGGCTGTGCTCCAAACCCCTCCCCAGATTTGTTGCCCTTCTCTGGACACCTTCCAGCAACTCAACCTCTTTCCTAAACTGAGGGGCCCAGAACTGGACACAGGACTCAAGCTGTAGCCTAACCAGTTCTGAGTCTAGGGGCACAATGACTTCCCTGCTCCTGCTGGCCACACTATTCCTGATGCAGGCCAGGATGCCATTGGCCATCTTGGCCACCTGGGCAAATGCTGTTTGATGAGGTGTGCTCCACAACCAGATCCCAAACAAGTTTTCATAGATCATAGATGATCACGGAATGGCTTAGGTTGAAAGAGACCTTAGAGATCATCTATTCCAACTTCCCTGCTCTGGGCAGGAATGCCTCTCAACTTAGTATCATAGTATCATAGAATCAGTCAGGGTTGGAAGGGAGCACAAGGATCATCTAGTTCCAACCCCCCTGCCATGGGCAGGGACACCCCACACTAGATCACCCACTTGGCTGCTAAAGGCCTCATCTAGCCTGGCACTGAACACCTTCAGGGAAGATCCACAGCCTCCCTGGGCAGCCTATTGCAGAGTTTCACCAGCCTCGTGCTGAAGAACTTCTTCCTAAGATCCACTCTGAACCTCCCCTTCCTCAGCTTAAAACCATTCCCCTTTGTCCATAAGACACCTGTAAGACAAATCCCCCTCCACACTCCCTGTAGGATCCCTTCAGGTACTGGAAGGAAGCTATAAGGCTCCCCTGGAGTCTTCTCCTCTAAAAACTAAATCAGCAATCAAGCATTCATTTCACAGTAAAGATAACCAGTTCCCCATCTTTGCTCCTGTTAACCCCAGTTCCTCTGCCCTGAACCTGAACTACGGCCACAAGAACCTGAACCACAGCAACAAAGCTGGGGAGGGGTTTGGAGCACAGCCCTGTGAGGAGAGGCTGAGGGAGCTGGGGTTGCTTAGCCTGGAGAAGAGGAGGCTCAGGGGAGGCCTTCTCTCTGTCTACAACTACCTTAAGGAAGGTTGTAGGCAGGTGGGGGTTGGTCTCTTCTCCCAGGCAAGCAGCACCAGAACAAGAGGACACAGCCTCAAGCTGCACCAGGGGAGGTTTAGGCTGGATCTTAGGAAGAAGTCCTCCACAGAAAGAGTTGTTGGCCATTGGAATGTGCTGCCCAGGGAGTGGTGGAGTCACCATCACTTGGTGGTGTTTAGGAAGAGACTGGATGGGGTGCTTGGTGCCATGGTTTAGTTGATTAGATGGTGTTGGATGATAGGTTGGACTGGATGATCTCAAAGGTCTTTTCCAGCCTGGTTAATTCTATTCTATTCTATTCTATTCTATTCTATTCTATTCTATTCTATTCTATTCTATTCTATTCTATTCTATTCTATTCTATTCTATTCTATTCCATTCCATTCCATTCCATTCCATTCCATTCTTCTCTTCTCTTCTCTTCTCTTCTCTTCTCTTCTCTTCTCTTCTCTTCTCTTCTCTTCTCTTCTCTTCTCTTCTCTTCTCTTCTATTCTATTCTATTCTATTCTATTCTATTCTATTCTATTCCATTCCATTCCATTCCATTCCATTCCATTCCATTCCATTCCCTCTGCCAAAAGAAAAGGTTAACTGAAGGCAATGAACCAAGAAGTTGTGCATGCTTTCACCTGAATTTGCTTGTCCATTCCCACAGTTAACCCTCAGCTCTCTGCTCATCTTTGTTGTGGGTCCCACTCTTGCTCTTTGTCCTCTGGAGGCACAGATATGAGCTCACTGAGGTAAAACTGCCTGCAACACGTAGGCTGTTGCAAGGCACACAAGCTCTTGGGCCTGATACTAATCTTCCTCACACTGGTGAAGGCCTGAAGCAGCTGCCTGCGTGTCCCAGGGGTGCCATGAGTGTAAAATCAATTTAAGTGCATGGAGGATCAAGCCTAGAAAACTCTAATGGGAGGACTCCTACAGCAGTGCTCACTTGGCTGTGCTGTGTGTCTGGTGCATTCACTAATACAAGCAGCCAGACCTGGCCTTTAAAAGCAAGGCAGGGATAGAAAGCAGCAGGCTTTATGGTTGTAAAGTGCCCAGAAGAGTGATTTTGGTAGGCAAATGAAATACATTTTTATTAGACCAGTGGCAGCAGGCAGTTGGGGTGGGAAATGTATTCTTGGCTCTACCTTTCACAGGTCTGAATGAAAGCAGCAAAGGTGGCCAAATGCTCATCTGTTCTTCTCCAACTATATTGATGGATAAACTTGGAGGTATCACCATCTCCTGCCAGCCCACCCTCACTGATCTCCTTATACCCTGCAGCTGGAATCATAGAATCAATGAGGTTGGAAAAGACCTCAGAGATCATCAAGACCAACTTAGCACCCAACACCTCAGGGCTAACTAAACCATGGCTTCAAGTGCCACATCCAATCCCCTCTTGAACACCTCCAGGGACGGTGACTCCACCACCTCCCTGGGCAGCACATTCCAATGGCAAATCACTCAGGCTCTCAATTTGAGCCTAAACTTCCCCTGGCACAGCTTGAGACTGTGTCCTCTTGTTCTGGTGCTGGTTGCCTGGGAGAAGAGACCAACCCCCACCTGGCTACAACCTCCCTTCAGGGAGCTGTAGGCAGCAAGAAGGTCACCCCTGAGCCTCCTCTTCTCCAGGCTAAGCAACCCCAGCGCCCTCAGCCTCTCCTCACAGGGCTTGTGCCCCACAGCAAGTGGGGGCTCTTGGCCACAGCCTGGGCTCCTGGAGCTTTGGAAATGTGCAACAGGGCACAGCCTGGTCCTAAAAAGCAAACAAGACTCAGGCAGAGAGGATGCAGCGGTGAAGTAAAGCGCTGTGTGCACCCACACGTGTGTGCTCCTAGCACATCTGATGTCGTTTGCCTGAGTGGAAGACATCTCTAGAGATAAATAGAGGGAAAACAAAGCACAACAAATTCATTGCAGGCTATAACTGTGTTTTACAGCTGAATTCATTACACAGCCACAGAGCTTTGTTTTCCTTGATTTGAGCAGGAGGGGGTTCTGGTGTTTGTTTTAAACACGCTGGCCACAACAACCCCCTGCAGGGCCACAGGACACAATGCTCCAGCTGTGGCCTGACCAGAGCTGAGTACAAGGGGACAATCACCTCCCTTCTCCTGCAGAAGGCAGTTCTCTAAAGACTTACAGGTCTCTAGGTATCTGTTCTGGGAAATGCTGGAGCAGACATTGCCATGGAGAACATCCCCAGCTCGGGGAAACTAAAGATGTTGACCTGCTGGAAGGTGCCCAGAGAAGGGCAACAAAGCTGGGGAGAGGTTTGGAGCACAGCCCTGTGAGGAGAGGCTGAGGGAGCTGGGGTTGCTTAGCCTGGAGAAGAGGAGGCTCAGGGGAGACCTTCTTGCTGTCTCCAACTCCCTGAAGGGAGGTTGTAGCCAGGTGGGGGCTGGTCTCTTCTCCCAGGCAACCAGCACCAGAACAAGAGGACACAGTCTCAGGCTGCACCAGGGGAAGTTTAGGCTGGATGTGAGGAAGAAAGTCTTGACAGAGAGAGTGATTTGCCATTGGAATGTGCTGCCCAGGGAGGTGGTGGAGTCACCCTCCCTGGAGGTGTTCAAGAGGGGATTGGATGTGGCACTTGGTGCCATGGTCTAGTCCTGAGGTCTGTGGTGACAGGTTGGACTCGATGATCTTTGAAGACTCTTCCAACCTTGGTGATACTGTGAGACTGTGATTAGGGCAAAAATTTTCACATCAAGAGTGGTCAGGAATTGGGATGTGCTGCCCAGGAAGGTGGTTGAGTCACCAGACCTGGAGGTGTTTAAAGGTGAGGATAGGATAAGACAGGATAGGATAGGATAAGAAAGGATAGGATAGGATAGGATAGGATAGGATAGGATAGGATAGGATAGGATAGGATAGGGTAGGATGGGATGGGGGATGGGATGGGATGGGATGGGATGGGATGGGATGGGATGGAATGGAATGGAACGGAATGGACTAGACTAGACTAGACTAGACTAGACTAGACTAGACTAGAATAGAATAGAATAGAATAGAATAGAATAGAATAGAATAGAATAGAATAGAATAGAATAGAATAGAATAGAATAGAATAGAATTAACCAGGTTGGAAAAGACCTTTGAGATAATTGAGTCCAACCTATCATCCAACACCATCTAATCAACTAAACCATAGCACCAAGCACCCCATCCAGTCTCTTCCTAAACACCTCCAGTGATGGTGACTCCACCACCTCCCTGGGCAGCACATTCCAGTGGCCAATCTCTCTTTCTGGGAAGAACTTCTTCCTAAGATCCAGCCTAAACCTCCCTTGGTGCAGCTTGAGACTGTGTCCTCTTGTTCTTGGTTGTTTGGATATGGTGTTTGGAGGTATGGTTCAGGGGTGACCCTTGTAGAGTAGGGTTAATGATTGGACTTGGTGATCCTGAGGGTCTTTTCCAAGCTGAACGTTTCTGTGGTTCCTGTGAGAGGCACAACTGCAGGGTCACTGCCTGTGCTGCCTCCCTTTGCCCACCCCAAAGCTCTCCAGGCTCCCATCACAGGGGGCAGCTGCTTGCAATCTGCAGCAAGAGAATTCCTGGAAGCACAGCTCTAGGCCTTCTCCCACCCTGGAGCTCATCCCTCCACCTCTCCTTTTGCTTGTCAGGCATTTGTATCAATAGAATTAACATCTGCAGCTACACTTAGCTAGGTTGCAAATTACACAGGCTGTCAAGCCTTGTGCTGTGGGGCATACACTGATTGCCACTGGAGGGGCAAAAATGAGTTTGTCCAATAACAGAATGCAGCATGATGGACTGGGGATAATACGGGGCAGAGTGGATTAGCCTTTGCTATCAGTATCAGTTAGATGTCATTACTGCTCCAAAGCATGAGACATGAGTGAGCCAGTTTCCAGCCAGGCAATGTTGGAGGTGGCTGGGTCCAAAGAATGGAATGGAATGGAAAGTGGAATGGAATGGAATGGAATGGAATGGAATGGAATGGAATGGAATGGAATGGAATGGAATGGAAAGTGGAATGGAATGGAAAGTGGAATGGAATGGAATGGAATGGAATGGAATGGAATAGAATAGAATAGAATAGAATAGAATAGAATAGAATAGAATAGAATAGAATAGAATAGAATAGAATAGAATAGAATAGAATAGAATAGAATAGAATAGAATAGAATAGAATAGAATAGAATAGAATTGGAATAGAAGAGAATAGAATAGAAGTGGAATAGAAGAGAATAGAAGAGAATTAACCAAGTTGGAAAAGACCTTTGAGATCATGAAGTCCAACCTATCACCCAACACCATCTAATCAACTAAACCATGGCACCAAGTGCCCCATCCAGTCTCTTCCTAAACACCTCCATGTGATGGCGACTCCATCACCTCCCTGGCAGCACATTCCAATGGCCAATCTCTCTTTCTGGGAAGAACTCCTTCCTAACATCCAGCCTAAACCTCCCCTGGCACAGCCTGAGACTGTGTCCTCTTGTTCTGCTGCTGGTTGCCTGGGAGAAGGGACCAACCCCCACCTGGCTACAACATCCCTTCAGGGAGTTGGAGAGAGCAAGAAGGTCTCCCCTGAGCCTCCTCTTCTCCAGGCTAAGCAACCCCAGCTCCCTCAGCCTCTCCTCACAGGGCTGTGCTCCAAAGCCCTCCCCAGCTTTGTTGCCCTTCTCTGGACACCTTGCAGCAACTCAACATCTTTCCTAAACCTAGGGGCCCAGAGCTGGCCAAAGGAGTAGGTTTGTTTGTTAAAACTGGCACTACTCTCTGAAGCTGCTGCTAAAGCATGTCTCCAGCAAGCTGTTCTCCCTGCTTCTGCTCACTGCCCTCCTGTGGGCTGCCTGCTTTCAGCTGGAGGAGCCTGCCATTTCTCTCCTTCATCTCCTGGCTTTTCTCCCAGCTCTGGTGGGATCAAGAGGTGCCAGAGTATCTGGCACCTGCTGTAACTGTGGCCAGAAGGTCTGCTGAGCCTACCCTTATGGGGCTTCCAGAGGCTTGCAAGAGGCTGAGGTCCTATTAGCTCTCCATTATGTATGAACAGCTCAGCTCACCCTCATCTTTCAGACAATGTCATATCCTTCATCTTGGCAGCAGATGATTGTCTCATGTGAATGGAAGAGCTAGACCTGGCAGAAAATCTCAAATAAGAAGCATCATTAGCAGCAAAACTTTTAATTCCCCTTTCTAAGCCGTTCCTAAACGTGTTAGTGCTGATTGATTGAGCAGGGCTTCACATTCAGACAGTTCCTTTTCATGCTTGATTACCAGAGTGGTGGTGAATGGTGCCACAGCCAGCTGGCAGCCAGGCACCAGTGGTGTGCCCCAAGGATCAGTGCTGGGCCCTGTGCTCTTTAACAACTTTATTGATGATCTGGATGAGGGCATTGAGTCCATCATCAGTAAATTTGCTGATGACACCAAGCTGGGAGCAGGAGTTGATCTGCTGGAGGGTAGAGAGGCTCTGCAGAGGGACCTGGACAGGCTGGACAGGTGGGCAGAGTCCAAGGGCAGGAGACTGAACACATCCAAGTGCCAGGTGCTGCACATTGGCCACAACAACCCCATGCAGTGCTACAGGCTGGGGTCAGAGTGGCTGAGGGCAGCCAGGCAGAGAGGGACCTGGGGGTACTGGTCGATGGTAGGCTGAACATGAGCCTGCAGTGTGCCCAGGCAGCCAGGAGGGCCAATGGCATCCTGGCCTGCATCAGGAACAGTGTGGCCAGCAGGAGCAGGGAGGTCATTCTGCCCCTGTACACTGCACTGGTTAGGCCACACCTTGAGTCCTGTGTCCAGTTCTGGGCCACTCAGTCTAGGAATGATGTTGAGTTGCTGGAAGGTGTCCAGAGAAGGGCAACAAAGTTGGTGAGGGGCTTGGAGCACAGCCCTGTGAGGAGAGGCTGAGGGAGCTGGGGTTGCTTAGCCTGGAGAGGAGGAGACTCAGGGGTGACCTTATTGCTGTCTACAACTCCCTGAAGGGAGGTTGTAGCCCGGTGGGGGTTGGTCTCTTCTCCCAGGCAGCCAGCACCAGAACAAGAGGACACAGTCTCAAGCTGCACCAGGGGAGGTTTAGGCTGGAGGTTAGGAGGAAGTTTTACACAGAGAGAGTGATTGCCAATTGGAATGTGCTGCCCAGGGAGGTGGTGGAGTCACCATCACTGGAGGTGTTTAGGTGGAGACTTGATGGGGTACTTGGCGCCATGGTTTAGTTGATTAGGTGGTGTTGGATGATAGGTTGGACACGATGGTCTTGAAGGTCTCTTCCAACCTGGTCTGGTCTATTCTATTCTATTCTATTCTATTCTATTCTATTCTATTCTATTCTATTCTATTCTATTCTATTCTATCACAGGTGTCATTACCAATAGAGCTTGACTTTACATTCACTTTAGATTAGGCTTTCTGGCTGGAAAAGGTAGGGCTTTCAGAAAACAAGCCTCACCTCCCCATCACTGAGCACACAACATCAACACAAGGCTGTCTGGGCGGTGCAGCAGCCTCCAGAAATAGGGCAGCAGGCTCCTGAGCACTGAGAGTGACAAACCAGCCTGGCTTGACAAGCCTTGCCAACGGCAAGGAGATTACCCTGAGCTGGGGAACAGAGATACTTGAGCTCAGGAATTTCCCCACAGGGTGTGATTGCCTGGTAACAGCCCCCATCCCTCATCCTCCTTTGTAGCTACGAAGGAGGAGCAATGTGAGGCTCCTGGTGGAAACCCAGCAGCTGGGAAACAGCCAAGGCACAGCTTTGAGGGCAGCCTTGGAACAATGCACAGGGAAACAAATGTCCTTAAGGTGATGAGCTTGCAGATGAAGAGGCACTTCAATATTCTGCCATCAGAGCATCCCAGGGTTTGGTTCTAATTTACTGGAGGGAAACCTTGAGAGAACCAATCAGATTTGGACAGACCATTGCAGCTACTGCTGCCCATTTCTTCAGCTGGGGTTTTATTTGGTGGGGTTTGGTTTGGCATTTTCTCTTCTTTCTTTGGTTGGTTGGTTGGTTGGTTGGTTGATTTGGGATTTGTTCTTGGTTGGTTGGTTGGTTGGTTGGTTGATATGGGATTTGTTCTTGGTTGGTTGGTTGGTTGGTTGGTTGGTTGATATGGGATTTGTTCTTGGTTGAGTGGTTGGTTGGTTGATATAGGATTTGTTCTTGGTTGCTTGGTTGGTTGGTTGGTTGGTTGCTCTCCTATCATTTATAACCATGCATCAAAAGTAGAAAAGTGTGGCATTGGGGCACAGACCCCAACGGTGTCCAGAAGGCAAGAGACAGAAGGAATGGGATGGGATGGGATGGGATGGGATGGGATGGGATGGAATGGAATGGAATGGAATGGAATGGAATGGAATGGAATGGAATGGAATGGAATGGAATGGCATGGCATGGCATAGAATAGAATAGAATAGAATAGAATAGAATAGAATAGAATAGAATAGAATAGAATACTCCAGGTTGAAAGACACCTTCGAAATTGAGTCCAACCTATCCCCCAACACCATCTAATCAACTAACCCATGGCACCAAGTGCCTCATCCAGTCTCTTCCTAAACACCTCCAGTGATGGTGACTCCACCACCTCCCTGGGCAGCACATTCCAATGGCCAATCTCTCTTGCTGGGAAGAATTCCTTCCTAACATCCAACCTAAACCTCCCCTGGCACCGCTTGAGACTGTGTCCTCTTGTTCTGGTGCTAGTCACCTGGGAGAGGAGACCAACCCCCACCTGGCTACAACCTCCCTTCAGGGAGTTGGAGAGAGCAAGAAGGTCTCCCCTGAGCCTTCTTTTCTCCAGGCTAACCAACCCCAGCTCCCTCAGCCTCTCCTCACAGGGCTGTGCTCCAAACCCCTCCCCAGCTTTGTTGCCCTTCTCTGGACACCTTGCAGCAACTCAACATCTTTCCTAAACTGAGGGGCCCAGAACTGGACACAGGACTCAAGGTGTGGCCTAACCAGTGCTGAGTCCAGGGGCAGAATGACCTCCCTGCTCCTGCTGGCCACACTGTTCCTGATGCAGGCCAGGATGCCATTGGCCCTCTTGGCTGCCTGGGCACACTGCAGGCTCATGTTCAGCCTACTATCAACCACTACCCCCAGCTCCCTCTCTGCCTGGCCGCTCTCAGCCACTCTGACCCCAGCCTGCAGCTGGATTCTTCCTCCATCAATCAGTTCACATCCCGTGGCACCAACACAAACTTTAAACACCTACTGCAGCCTTTGGCAAAGGATTGCCAGAGCTGAAAATCTCTTTGATTTATGTTGAACTTGTCAAGTGCTAGCTTGCTTGGCTGCTGCTCTCTCTTCCTTTGGAGAGCAGTGAATAATGTGAGCAGCTGTTCCCCAGCCACGCTGCCCTTCCCCTCACAAAACTCGGTCATATTTCTTGTCCAGTCATTTTCCCCTTCCAAGATGAGGCATCCTGATCTACTCAGCCATTCACTGAATGGAGGCCCTTTTGTCCCCTTTCATCATTCAGCACTCTGAGCTGGGTTAGGAACTGGCTGGATGGCCAAACCCAGAGAGTGGTGGTGAATGGTGTCACATCCAGCTGGCGGCCAGGCACTAGTGGAGTCCCCCAGGGATCAGTGCTGGGCCCCATCCTCTTTAACATCTTCATTGATGATCTGGATGAGGGCATTGAGTCAGTCATCAGCAAGTTTGCAGATGACACCAAGTTAGGAGCAGATGTTAGTCACTTAGAGGGTGGAAAGGCTCTGCAGAGGGACCTCGACAGGCTGGACAGATGGGCAGAGTCCAAGGGCAGCAGATTGAACACATCCAAGTGCCAGGTTCTGCACATTGGCCACAACAACCCCATGCAGTGCTACAGGCTGGGGTCAGAGTGGCTGGAGAGCAGCCAGGCAGAGAGGGACCTGGGGGTGCTGGTTGATGGTAGGCTGAACATGAGCCAGCAGTGTGCCCAGGCAGCCAGGAGGGCCAATGGCATCCTGGCCTGCATCAGGAACAGTGTGGCCAGCAGGAGCAGGGAGGTCATTCTGCCCCTGTACACTGCACTGGTTAGGCCACACCTTGAGTCCTGTGTCCAGTTCTGGGCCCCTCAGTTTAGGAAGGAGGTTGACTTGCTGGAACGAGTCCAGAGAAGGGCAACGAAGTTGGTGAGGGGTTTGGAGCACAGCCCTGTGAGGAGAGGCTGAGGGAGCTGGGGCTGCTTAGCCTGGAGAGGAGGAGACTCAGGGGTGACCTTATTGCTCTCTACAATTACCTGAAGGGGGGTTGTAAACAGGCAGAGGTTGGTCTCTTCTCCCAGGCAAGCAGCACCAGAACAAGAGGACACAGTCTCAGGCTGCACCAGGGGAGGTTCAGGCTGGAGGTCAGGAGGAAGTTTTACACAGAGAGAGTGATTGCCCATTGGGATGGGCTGCCCGGGGAGGTGGTGGAGTCGCCGTCACTGGAGGTGTTCAGGAGGAGACTTGACAGGGTGCTTGGTGCCATGGGTTAGTTGATTAGGTGGTGTTGGGTGATAGGTTGGACTTGATTATCTTGAAGGTCTCTTCCAACCTGGTTTATTCTATTCTATTCTATTCTATTCTATTCTATTCTATTCTATTCTATTCTATTCTATTCTATTCTATTCTATTCTATTCTATTCTATTCTATTCTATCATCTTCAATTGCCTTCCTCTGTAACTTCTCTAGAGTTCTCCTGCCTCACATTGGAGAGTGGTGAATCAGGACTGCACCAGAGAAGGGAGACCACAGATTCATACAGCAGCATACTGATTTCCTCTCTTTTGCTCTTTCCTCCCCTCCTAATAATTCCTAGCTTTCAGTTTGGCTTCTTTTTTGAGAGCTGCTGAGTGCTGAGCTGACATCTGCATAGAGCTATCCATTACAGCCTGAAGATTTCTACCCCAAGTGCAAATAGCCAGCTCAGGGCCATTTATTTTGTATGTAAAGCTGGGACAGTCTTCCCCCATGTGCATCACTTCACATCTATCTACATCAGATTTCACCCGGGACTTTATTACCCTGTTATTCAGTGCCAGGAGGGTCTTCCTGCAGCTCTTCACAGTCACCCTTAACCACCCTGAATGTCATCAGCAAACTCCTCTCCCTGCTCGCTGCTGTTTGGAGGTTATTTATGGACCTTGCAAAAGCATGGGACAGAGCTTAGCCTAATCTAGCAGCTCTCCCTCTCAGATGTGAAGTGCCATGGCCCAAGGAGAGGGAAGAAATAGAGACATCAAAGTTTTTGGGATAGGATAGGATAGGATAGGATAGGATAGAATTAGAATAGAATGGGATAGAATGAGGAGAGGAGAGATTCGGAGAGGTGAGGGGAGGGGAGAGGAGAGGTTCAGAGAGGAGAGGTTCGGAGAGGAGAGGTTCGGAGAGGAGAGGTTCGGAGAGGAGAGGAGAGGAGAGGAGAGGTTCGGAGAGGAGAGGTTCGGAGAGGAGAGGTTCGGAGAGGAGAGGAGAGGTTCGGAGAGGAGAGGAGAGGTTCGGAGAGGAGAGGTTCGGAGAGGAGAGGTTCGGAGAGGAGAGGAGAGGAGAGGTTCGGAGAGGAGAGGAGAGGAGAGGAGAGGAGAGGAGAGGAGAGGAGAGGAGAGGAGAGGAGAGGAGAGGAGAGGAGAGGAGAGGAGAGGAGAGGAGAGGAGAGGAGAGGATTAACCAGGTTGGAAAAGACCTTCGAGATCATCGAGTCCAACCTCTCACCCAACACCATCTAAACAACTAAACCATGGCACCAAGCGCCTCATCCAGTCTCTTCCTAAACACCTCCAGTGATGGTGACTCCACCACCTCCCTGGGCAGCACATTCCAATGGCCAATCTCTCTTTCTGGGAAGAACTTCTTCCTCACCTCCAGCCTAAACCTCCCCTGGCACAGCTGAGACTGTGTCCTCTTGTTCTAGTGCTGGTTGCCTGGGAGAAGAGACTGAAGGCTGGGGAGGGACTGCTCAGGATCTCAGGTAGCGATAGGACTAGGGGGAATGGAATGAAGCTGGAGGTGGGGAGATTAAGGCTGGAGGTGAGGAGGAAGTTCTTCCCCATGAGAGTGGTGAAGCCCTGGAATGGGTTGTCCAGGGAGGTGGCTGAGGCCCCATCCCTGGAGGTGTTTAAGACCAGGCTGGATGAGGCTCTGGCCAGGCTGATGTAGTGTGGGGTGTCCCTGCCCATGGCAGGGGGGTTGGAACTGGATGATCCTTGTGCTCCCTTCCAACCCTGACTGATTCTGTGATTCTATGATCAGCTGGGGGCTGGATGATTCCCCCTCGCCAGCCCAGCACCCTGCAGCATGGCTTTTCATTTCCCTCTCCTGCCTCTTCCCTCCCATCCTGAGGAGAAAGCATTACAGTTTCTGCAGGCATGCAAGAAGATTACCTGTGATTTATCACCCAATCAGTGATTTTTGTTGGCTTTTTTATTTTCTACATAGAAGCACTCTCCCCTCCTGAAATACAGGGCTAGCAGCTCCTCCTGCCTGGGACCATCAGTCTTTTTAGCCTCATAAAACCCTGGAAAAATAAAAGCAGGGACAAAATGGTTTGGTTTGTGGCTTCTTCCCTTCCCCTCCCTGCCTTACAACCAGGAAGTAATGCTTAGCTGTTCTGCAGAGCCAAAATGTGCACCCTTGGGTTGTAAATTAGTGCCACAGCTAGGGCTGGAGCCAGCCAGTACATGTGCATGGAATGCCTCCACCTGGGATCTGCTCCTGATGATGAGTCCCTCAGGCCTCCACAACAGAAAAAAACCCCAAGCATGGCCCCTACCTGCACATGAGAATCACCTGCTGATTGTAGTGACAGGATCAGTGTTGGGCCCAATCCTATTCAATATCTTTATTGATGATCTGGATGAGGGCATTGAGTCCACCATTAGTATGTTTGTAGGTGACACCAAGCTGGGGGCAGGAGTTGATCTGTTAGAGGGTAGGAGAGGTCTGCAGAGGGACCTCGACATGCTGGACAGATGGGCAGAGTCCAACAGGATGGCATTCAACAAGTCCAAGTGCTGGGTGCTGCACTTTGGCCACAACAAACCCATGCAGAGATACAGGCTGGGGTCAGAGTGGCTGAGAGCTGCCAAACAGAGAGGGACCTGGGGGCACTGGTTGATGGTAGGCTGAAGATGAGCCAGCAGTGTGCCCAGGTGGCCAAGAAGGCCAATGGCATCCTGGCCTGCATCAGGAACAGTGTGGCCAGCAGGAGCAGGGAGGTCATTGTGCCCCTGGACTCAGCACTGGTTAGGCCACACCTTGAGTCCTGTGTCCAGTTCTGGGCCCCTCAGTTTAGGAGAGAATTACTGGAGTGTGTCCAGAGAAGGGCAACAAAGCTGGGGAGGGATTTGGAGCACAGCCCTGTGAGGAGAGGCTGAGGGAGCTGGGGTTGCTTAGCCTGGAGAAGAGGAGGCTCAGGGGAGACCTTCTTGCTCTCTACAACTACCTGAAGGGAGGTTGTAGGCAGGCAGAGGTTGGTCTCTTCTCCCAGGCAACCAGCACCAAAACAAGAGGACACAGTCTCAGGCTGTGCCAGGGGAAGTTTAGGCTGGATGTTAGGAAGAAGTTCTTGAGATGAAGAGAGATTGGCCATTGGAATGTGCTGCCCAGGGAGGTGGTGGAGTCAACATCACTGGAAGTGTTTAGGAAGAGACTGGATGGGGTGCTTGGTGCCATGGTTTAGTTAGTCCTGAGGTGTTGGGTGCTAGGTTGGACCTGATGGTCTCTGAGGTCTTTTTCCAACCTTTTTAATTCTATGTTCAAAAGGAACACAAAAGTTCTCCATGCTTCCCCCCTCTAGGGCTGGTGGGGGAGTGGAAACTAGGGCTGCTCTCTGTCCCTCCTGGAGAAACAGACAGTAATGCTACTTATCCCAAGTAGAAAGCATTAAACCCAGCTCCTTTGTAATGCTGGGAGTCAAGCCCTCAGCAAAGAAACGTTCCCATTTCTCTTGTTGGTGTGTTGTGGGATAAATTACTGCTGTGTCTGATTGCAAGAGGGCCCTTGGCAAGTTATGTCATCAGAGAAGGGCTAAGGACATAAAAGGGAGAGGAGCTGAGCTTTGCAGATGAACTGTGAAAGCACAGGAATGAAAGATCAGTTTTCCTCAGGAACTTGAAAGGGTTTAATTAAAAAGTAAGCAAACAAACAATCAACCACAGAGAAAAAAGAACCAAGGCTACACTGAAAGCACAGAGTGCTGGCAGTGCTCCGGGGTTGGCATCAGTGTGGGGAGAGCAAGGGCTGGGACAGAGCAACCCTGGGCTTTGCTCTCTACCACTACCTGAGGGGAGGTTGTAGCCAGCTGGGGGTTGGTCTCTTCTCCCAGGCAGCCAGCACCAGAACAAGAGGACACAGTCTCAAGCTGTGCCAGGGGAGGTTTGGCTGGATGTTAGGAAGAAGTTCTTCCCAGAAAGAGAGATTGACCATTGGAATGTGCTGCCCAGGGAGGTGGTGGAGTCACCATCACTGGAGGTGTTTAGGAAGAGACTGGATGGGGTGCTTGGTGCCATGGGTTAGTTGATTAGATGGTGTTGGGTGATAGGTTGGACTCAGTGATCTTGAAGGTCTCTTCCAACCTGGTTAATTCAATTCTATCCTATCCTATCCTATCCTATCCTATCCTATCCTATCCTATCCTATCCTATCCTATCCTATCCTATCCTATCCTACCCTATCCTATCCTATCCACCCAAAGAGTGGCTGTCAATGGCTCCATGTCCCAGTGGAGGCCAGTGACAAGTGGAGTCCCTCAGGGATCAGTCCTGGGACCTGTCTTATTCAACATCTTTGTGGGTGCCATGGACAGTGGCACTGAGTGCACCCTCAGCAAGTTTGCTGATGACACCAAGCTGTGTGGTGCAGCAGACACGCTGGAGGGAAGGGAGGCCATCCAGAGGGACCTGGACAGGCTGGAGAGGTGGGCACAAGCCAACCTCATGAAGTTCAATAAGAGCAAGTGCAGGGTCCTGCATCTGGGTCGAGGCAATCCCAGGCACAAATCCAGGCTGGGCAGTAACTGGCTGGAGGGTAGCCCTGAGGAGAGAGACTTGGGGGTGCTGGTGGACAAAAAGCTCAACAGGAGCTCTCAGTGTGCACTTGCAGCCCAGAAAGCCAATCAGATCCTGGGCTGCATCAGGAGAAGTGTGGCCAGCAGGGCAAGGGAGGTGATCCTCCCCCTCTACTCAGCCCTGGTGAGACCCCACCTGGAGTACTGTGTCCAGTTCTGGAGCCCCTATTACAAGAGGGATGTGGAGGTGCTGGAAGGTGTCCAGAGAAGGGCCAGGAGGATGATCAGAGGGCTGGAGCACCTCTCCTGTGAGGACAGACTGAAGGAGTTGGGGCTGTACAGTCCGCAGAAGAGAAGGCTCCGAGGAGACCTAATTGTCGCCTTCCAGTATCTGAAGGGGGCTACAGGAAGGCTGGGGAAGGACTTCTCAGGATATCAGGGAGTGATAGAAGTAGGGGGAATGGAATGAAGCTGGAGGTGGGGAGATTCAGGCTAGATGTGAGGAGGAAGTTCCTCCCCATGAGAGTGGTGAAGCCCTGGAATGGGTTGTCCAGGGAGGTGTTTAAGCCCAGGCTGGATGAGGCTCTGTCCAGCCTGATGTAGTGTGGGGTGTCCCTGCCCATGGCAGGGGGCTTGGAACTAGATGATCCTTGTGGTCCCTTCCAACCCTGAATGAAACTATGAAACTATGAAACTATGAAACTATCCCATCCCATTCCATCCCATCCCATCCCATTCTATTGCCTCTGTCCAAGCAGGCATCCCCATGACAGTCCCCCCCCACACCCCTACCTGCCTCTTACCACCTCAGTTATGCTCCTGCAGCCCACCCAAACAGTGGCTTCTTGTGTGGTGTACCAAGGTGCTAGGGGCAGGCACCAGAAATGCCCTAAGGGCACTTGGGAAGTGCTCCATCTCAGTTGCCAATGACATCTGTCCACAGGCTCCATGGGAATCACAGAATCAGCCAGCTTGGAAAAGACCTTTGAGATCATCCAGTGCAAACTATCACCCAACACCATCTAATTAACTAAACCATGGCACCAAGCACCCCATCCAGTCTCTTCCTAAACACCTCCAGTGATGGTGACTCCACCACCTCCCTGGGCAGCACATTATCAGGGAGCAGGGTGGCTCAGGTTGGTAGCGCATCAGACCCTTAATGGGAAGGTCATGAGTTCAAGCCTGCAGTGGGCAGTAGTGTCCTCCCTACTCTAGTCATGAGGTCTGTGGTGACAGGCTGGCCTCGATGATCTTTGAGGTCCCTTCCAACCTTAGGAATACTGAATACTATTCCAATGGCCAATCTCTCTTGCTGGGAAGAACTTCTTCCTAACATCCAGCCTAAACCTCCCCTGGTGCATGTTGAGACTGTGTCCTCTTGTTCTGGTGCTGGTTGCCTGGGAGAAGAGACCAACCCTCATCTGCCTACAACCAACCTCCCTTCAGGGAGTTGTAGACAGCAAGAAGGTCTCCCCTGAGCCTCCTCTTCACACTAAGCAACCCCAGCTCCCTCAGCCTCTCCTCACAGGGCTGTGCTCCAAACCCCTCCCCAGATTTGTTGCCCTTCTCTGGACACCTTCCAGCAACTCAACATCTTTCCTAAACTGAGGGGCCCTGAAGTGGACACAGGACTCAAGGTGTGGCCTAACCAGTGCTGAGTCCAGGGGCACAATGACCTCCCTGCCCCTACTGGCCACACTGTTCCTGATGCAGGCCAGGTGACCAATTTCTTGCAGGCTAAGTTGTAATATGAGGTGATGGATGGTTGTAGTAAAACCTGCTGGGGTGTGAGCCATCAAACACTAACTTTTGACACCCCATCCCCAGCCTCCAAAGTTTCACTTCAGAGAGCTAGTATCTAGGGGAATCAGTAAATCCTGTCTCAGTTTTACAAGTCCTCCCTGGGCTGAGACTAATGAATGGACATCTGAAATGTCTAACTGCTCTTACAAATCATTTCAAACAGCTTTTGCAATAACACTTCCCTCAGACTCCTGCAGTCCTACCCTGTGTTGGTCTCTCATCCATCACACAGAAGCCAGGTTTTTATAAGCCTGGCACTGAGGCAATCCCTAGCAGCACTAAACCATCTTCAGCCCTGCCCTGGGACCTTCCTGATTCTCCTGAACAACATGCTCCCCATTGTCCTGAGCCACCCACCAGCTGCTGGCTCACCTCCAAGCTGGGCCAAGCTGCTATGGAATTAACCAGGTTGGAAAAGACCTCAGAGATCATCAAGTCCAACCTAGCACCCAGCACCTCAGGACTAACTAAACCATGGCTTCAAGTGCCACATCCAATCCCCTATTGAACACCTCCAGGGATGGTGACTCCACCACCTCCCTGGGCAGCACATTCCAATGGCCAATCTCTCTTTCTGGGAAGAACTTCTTTCTAATATCCAGCTTGAACCTCCCCTGGTGCAGCTTGAGACTGTGTCCTCTTGTTCTGGTGCTGGTTGCTAGAGAGAAGAGACCAACCTCTGCCTGGCTACAACCTTCCTTCAGGGAGTTGTAGAGAGCAAGAAGGTCTCCCCTGAGCCTCCTCTTCTCCAGGCTAAGCAACCCCAGCTCCCTCAGCCTCTCCTCACAGGGCTGTGCTCAAGACCTCTCCCCAGCTTTGTTGCCCTTCTCTGGACACGTTCAAGTGGCATCCCCCAGGGATCAGTGCTGGGCCCTGTGCTCTTTAACAGCTTCATTGATGATCTGGATGAGGGGGTCGAGTCAGTCATCAGCAAGTTTGCAGATGACACCAAGTTAGGAGCAGATGTTGGTCAGTTAGAGGGTGGAAAGGCTCTGCAGAGGGACCTCGACCGACTGGACAGATGGGCAGAGTCCAACAGGATGGCATTCAACAAGTCCAAGTGCCAGGTGCTGCACTTTGGCTACGGCAACCCCATGCAGAGCTACAGGCTGGGGACAGAGTGGTTGGAGAGCAGCCAGGCAGAAAGGAACCTGGGGGTGCTGATAGACAGCTGCCTGAATGTGAGCCAGCAGTGTGCCCAGGTGGCCAAGAGGGCCAATGGCATCCTGGCTTGCATTAGGAACAGTGTGGCCAGCAGGAGCAGGGAGGTCATTGTGCCCCTGGACTCAGCACTGGTTAGGCCACACCTTGAGTCCTGTGTCCAGTTCTGGGCCTCTCAGTTTAAGAAGGACATCGAAGCACTTGAAAGTGTCCAGAGAAGGGCAACAAGGCTGGGGAGAGGCCTTGAAGACAAGCCCTGTGAGGAGAGGCTGAGGGAGCTGGGGTTGTTTGGCCTGGAGAAGAGGAGGCTCAGGGGTGACCTCATTGCCCTCTACAGCTATCTGAAACGAGGTTGTAGCCAGGAAGGGGTTGGTCTCTTCTCCCAGGCAACCAGCACCAGAACAAGAGGACACAGTCTCAAGCTGTGCCAGGGGAGGTTTAGACTCGAGGTGAGGAGAAAGTTCTTCACTGAGAGAGTCATTCATCATTGGAATGTGCTGCCCAGGGAGGTAGTGGAGTCACCACCCCTGGAGGTGTTCAAGAGATTGGATGTGGCACTTGGTGCCATGGTCTAGTCATGGGGTCTGTGTTGATAGGTTGGACTCGATGATCCTCGAGGTCCTTTCCAACCTAAGTTATACTGTGGAACTGTGATACTGTGATGTCCTTCTTAAACTGAGGGGCCCAGAACTGGAAGAGTGCTTCCTGCAGTCGAAAAAGATTCAGCTCAGGAGCCTGCTGTCCGAAGTACAGTGGTGTAATGCTTTTGGCAACCCCTCTCAGTGATATCACTTCTTGTGTTTCATCCTCTAGCTGCATGAAAAGACTGCAACGAAGACAGTAAGAGTCACAGCAAGCAGTTACATCAGCATTTCTGATCAACATTTCCTTCAAGGTGATAAAGAGTCACTTTGTAATGAAAGTAAAGCTTTTGCCTATCTTCCTGTACATCCAGTCCTTGTAAAAACAAGCTCATCCCAGCTGAAAGCACTTGATGGATCACAGCATAATCAAAGTGGTTACACACCAAATATGCAGCACTTTGAAGGAGACAGCTTTCTTCCCACAGCTGATGAACAGGACTATGTGAATTTGGGAATCAAGTGTGACTGGCAAGTCTGCTTTGGCTCTCAGCCTGACACCTGGGCTGGTGGAGAGGGGATGGAGAACAGCAGCTTGGGCAGTGACCAGGAATAGAACAGAATCATAGAATCAGCAAGGTTGGAAAAGACCTCAGAGATCATCAAGTCCAACCCAGCACCCAACACCGCAGGGCTAACTAAATGGTGGCTGCAGGACTGCCAAGGGCTCAGGCCTAGCCAACATGGATTTAGGAAGGGCAGGTCCTGCCTAACCAACCTGATCCTCCTTCCATGATCAGGTGTCCCACCTGCTGGATGTGGGGCAGGCTGTGGATGTAGTCTATCTGGACTTCAGCAAGGCCTTTGACACCGTCCTCCACAGCAAACTCCTGGCCAAGCTGTTAGCCCCTGCCTTGGACAGCAGCACTCTGAGCTGGGTTAGGAACTGGCTGGAGGCTGAGCCCAGAGAGTGGTGGTGAATGGTGCCACAGCCAGCTGGCAGCCAGGCACTAGTGGTGTGCCCCAGGGATCAGTGCTGGGCCCCATCCTGTTCAACATCTTTATTGGTGAGATGGAAAAGGGCATTGAGTCCACCATTAGTAAGTTGGCAGACAACACCAAGTTGGGAGCAGGAGTTGATCTGTTAGAGGGTAGGAGAGCTCTGCAGAGGGACCTTGACAGGCGGGACAGATGGGCAGAGTCCAAGGGTAGGAGATTGAACACATCCAAGTGCCAGGTTCTGCACATTGGCCACAACAACCCCATGCAGTGCTACAGGCTGGGGTCAGAGTGGCTGAGAGCAGCCAGGCAGAGAGGGACCTGGGGGTGCCCAGGCAGCCAGGAGGGCCAATGGCATCCTGGCCTGCATCAAGAACAGTGTGGCCAGCAGGAGCAGGGAGGTCATTCTGCCCCTGTACACTGCACTGGTTAGGCCACACCTCAAGTCCTGTGTCCAGTTCTGGGCCCCTCAGTTTAGGAAGGAGGTTGACTTGCTGGAAGGAGTCCAGAGAAGGGCAACAAAGTTGATGATGGGCTTGGAACACAGCCCTGTGAGGAGAGACTGAGGGAGCTGGGGCTGCTTAGCCTGGAGAGGAGGAGACTCAGAGGTGACCTTCTTGCTCTCTACAACTACCTGAAGGGAGGTTGTAGACAGGCAGAGGTTGGTCTCTTCTCCCAGGCAGGCAGCAGCAGAACAAGAGGACACAGTCTCAGGCTGCACCAGGGGAGGTTTAGGTTGGATGTTAGGAAGAAGTTCTACACAGAGAGAGTGACTGCCCATTGGAATGGGCTGCCTGGGGCGGTGGTGGAGTCACCATCATTGGAGGAGGTGTTCAGGAGGAAACTTGATGGGGTGCTTGGTGCCATGGGTTAGTTGTTTAGGTGGGTTGGATTGGTTGATGGGTTGGACACGATGATCTTGAAGGTCTCTTCCAATCTAGTTGTTGTTTTTTTATTATTATTATTATTATTATTATTACTGTTATTATTATTATTACTACTACTAATTGCTCTGACATTATCCTGTATTGGTGGCTACAAAAATGCTTTGGACACCTGTCAACAGTCCAGGCAATCAGTGGTAGAGTCAATGTTTATATTTGTAAGCTTAGGACAAAGGAGGTGTGTGGAAGTGTTTAGGAGGAGACTTGATGTGGTGCTTGCTTGCATGGTTTAGTTGACTAGGTGGTGTTGGATGATGGGTTGGACACGATGATCTTGAAGGTCTCTTCCAACCTGGTCTGGTCAATTCAATTCAATTCAATCCAATCCAATCCAATTCAATCCAATCCGATTCAATCCAATCCAATCCAATTCAATCCAATCCAATCCAATTCAATCCAATCCAATCCAATTCAACTCAATTCAATTCAACTCAATTCAATTCAACTCAACTCAACTCTGCTGTGTCAAAGACACCTTGGTGATAATAGATAGAATCATAGAATTGTCAGGGTTTAAAGAGACCTCAAGGATCACCCAGTTCCAACCCTACTGCCATGGGCAGGGACACCTCACACTACAGCAGGTTGTCCAGAGCCACATCCAGCCTGGCTGCAAAAACCTCCAGGCATGAGGCTTCCACCAGCTCCCTGGGCAACCTGTGCCAGTCTCTCACCACCCTCATGGGGAAGAATTTCTTCCTGACATCCAATCTGAACCTATCTATTTCTGGGGTTTTTTCTATCCCCCCTAGTCCTATCACTCCACCTGAATCTACCTATTTCTAGGGTTTTTTTCCATTCCTCCTAGTCCTATCACCCCTTGACACCCCAAAAAGTCCCTCCCCAGCTTTCTTGCAGCCCCCCCTTCAGACGACCCAGACTTACAGCTGTGGTTTCTTCCCTCTGGCAGAACCAGTATCACAGTATCACAGTATCACTTAGGTTGGAAAGGACCTCGAGGATCATCGAGTCCAACCTATCAACACAGACCCCATGACTAGACCATGGCATCAAGTGCCACGTCCAATCTCCCCTTGAACGCCTCCAGGGTCGATGACTCAACCACCTCCCTGGGCAACCCGTTCCAATGACGAATGACTCGCTCGGTGAAGAACTTCCTCCTCACCTCGAGTCTAAACCTCCCCTGGCGCAGCTTGAGACTGTGTCCCCTTGTTCTGGTGCTGGTTGCCTAGGAGAAGAGGCCAACCCCTTCCTGGCTACAACCACCTTTCAGGTAGTTGTAGAGGGCAATGAGGTCACCCCTGAGCCTCCTCTTCTCCAGGCTAAACCGCAAGCCGAGTGAAGGCGCCGTCACACACAGATCGTTTGTCAGTAAAGAAAATACAAATGTCCTTTTATTATAACCAGAAAGAGGCATTCCTCCAACTCTCAGCTGTCCATTCAGCACCCAGGTATCCATCTGTGCCAAATCAAGGTCAATCCTTCCGCTGCTGAAAAGGAGCTCCCCTCAGCGACGCGCTGCCCGCGCTTACAGGGCGTTCGCCGCCTCTGCATGGCGGTCGTCTCGGCAGGGAAGCCTCAGGGTGCAAGGACAAAGCTTTGCTCTTGGGCCAAAACAGGAGGCAACTTTTATGTGTTTACAAAAACAACTTAAAAACCAGCAAGTTGCTAAGTCAGATCATAGAAAGCATCTTAAATTAAATCCTCTGAGAGTATTTACACTATTTGTAAAGCTAAAAGCTCCAAAACTGTACAGGTTTAAACAAAGGTTCGGTGAGCAAACAGGCTGTGGGAAACTGCTTGCTCCTCTCATCTCTCAAACCAGCCTGTCCTAGAGCTGTCTGGCTGCTGACTCTAATGGAGAAGAACCAGCTGTCCTAGAGCTGTCTGGCAGTTTAATGGAGAAGAAGACCCCAAGCACAACAGCGACTACTGCCGTGAAGGTTTGCCCTTCGCTTCCTGCCTGTACAAGGTCTGTGTGAAGCCAGTCCTGCCTCTGCTGCAGCCACCATGCACTCCTCCTGTAAAACTTCATATAAAACCCTAAATATACATATAGTACAATGCACTGGTGCAGTAGTTTACAGCCTGTGTCCCTCCAGGAGCAAAAAGAAAGGGCAAGTTCTCTTCCTTGTTGGGTCCTTTAGTCAATGGTTAAGGAGTCATGTAACGCCCCACCAGTACCGCTCACGGACCTCAGCGCCGCTGCTGCACCACTTTTCCCATGGTGTCCTCAACCCCATCCCCACCCCCCTCCAGCTCAAGTCTCCAGCTGGGTGATTTACAGCAGAAGAAATCACTACATCAACACAGCACTGATGTGCAGGGAGATTTCTACAGGCTGAAAAGTACAGAACATTCTGCTGCAGAGGAAGTGAAAGGTCTGCCACCTAACTTCACCGCTGGCTCCTTCTGCAGCGCTGCACGGTGAAGCCTCACACACTGAGACACCCCAAAGCTGCTTGGAGCATTTCATTCCAGTCATGGCCAAGTGGTTAGCATTCAGCTCTTCCAATATAATGGCCAACTCATGCATCCTGAGCAGCGTGCACTGCTTACCAGTTAGCAGTGTGCACTGTTTACCAGTTACCAAGTACTTCTCTTCTGTTCACACTGCTGACTTGACAGGCTGGCACATTGTGCTGTCTCCACACCCTCTTACCAGCACTTACTCCAGCACACAAAGCCGTACAAACTTCAGCCCCTTTCCCCACCTGAAGCAATGCAACACCACCATCTGACCTTGGGTAAGGCCAAAAGAACTCCCCACCTCACATTAACCTGAGAATCTCAATGCTAAGTTCTGCTGGGAAGCCTCTGGAAACAAGCAGCTCCCCCAGAAACAACAGAAATCCTACTGCACAGCTTTCCATTGCAAATCCCAAGGAACTGAGCTCCTTTACATGGAGAGAGGCTGGAGCTTGAAACCTCAGGTCTGACCTCACAGCTCCCAGGCACAACAGCGTAAGGGAAACAGCACATCCAGTGCTTCAAGAAATGCTTTGTGTGCAGTAAAAGTTCTCCCTACTAAGAATTTCTGGGTCATGTGGAAGCACATGGTGGATTATGAGGATTCTGGAGGGGAGGGGGGCAGTCACACCAATGTGCTTATCTCCAAGCCCTGCAGACACTAATACCTGTGCTTTCTTTCCAGCTTTGTCTTGGGAAGTGTGGCTTTTCACAGCAACTCAGGAGAAAGGAAAGCAAGATTTGGATGTGGAGAAGGCTCCACAATTCCAGCTTCCAAAGCACCTGGCTAAGGCAGTAACTGAGCTTCCCTAGGAGTGATCAGCCAAGAGCTTTTTGGGTTTGGTTTCTATCCCCTCCACACCTCAAGCCAATGAATGGGAAAGACCTTTAACCAAAAGTGTTTGTTGGAGGGTTTTTTTGTGGGTGGTTAGGGTTTTTCTCTTCCTAAAACATGGTTATAAGCAGACTGGGTAGTGTTGATGCCAACTGGACTGCACAGTTACATCCTTCATTTACTTCAACCAAATGTCTTTGCATTCTCTTCACTGTCTGGCATTCAGCTGGAGCCTATTTCCAAGCAGCTTCACTGTCAGGTTATTTCGACATGGATAAGAGCAAGTTGACCTGAAAGACAAAAGGAAAGCCTCCATTAGACAGAGCAGCAAAGTTCATAACTGATGTCCTACACTGCAACCTTTAAACAGTATTCCTGGAAGGCCCATAGAGTCTTGGGCAAATCAGGAGGAGACAGCTACAAAGCGTGGGGCCAAAATTTCCAGACAAGTGTCTACTCACAGGCTTGTTAAAAGGCAGCTGTAGAATAGAATAGAGTAGAGTAGCATAGCATGGAGTAGCATAGGATGGAGTAGCATAGCATGGAGTAGCATAGCGTAGCGTAGCCTAGCATAGAGTAGTGTAGCGTAGCATAGTGTAGCGTAGCGTAGCATGGAGTAGCATAGCATGGAGTAGCGTAGCGTAGCATGGAGTAGCGTAGCGTAGCATGGAGTAGCATAGCATGGAGTAGCGTAGCGTAGCATACCATAGCGCAGCATAGTGTAGCCTAGCATAGAGTAGCGTAGCCTAGCGTAGAGTAGCCTAGCGTAGAGTAGCCTAGCGTAGAGTAGCTTAGCGTAGCGTGGAGTAGCGTAGCGTGGAGTAGCGTAGCGTGGCGTAGCCTAGCATGGAGTAGCCTAGCGTGGAGTAGCCTAGCGTGGAGTAGAGTAGTGTAGTGTAGAGTAGCCTAGCATAGCGTAGAGTAGCGTAGCATGGAGTAGCGTAGCATGGAGTAGCGTAGCATGGAGTAGCGTAGCGTAGCCTAGCGGAGAGTAGCCTAGCATAGCATAGCGTAGCGTAGCATAGCGTAGCGTAGCATGGAGTAGTGTAGCATGGAGTAGCATAGCATGGAGTAGCGTAGCCTAGAGTAGTGTAGCGTAGCATGGAGTAGCGTAGCATGGAGTAGCGTAGCATGGAGTAGCGTAGCATGGAGTAGTTCTATACAGAAAGAGTGATTGCCCATTGGAATGGGTTGCCTGGGGAGGTGGTGGAGTTGCCGTCGTTGAGGGTGTTCAGAAGGAGACTTGATGGGGTGCTTGGTGCCATGGGTTAGCTGTTTGGGTGGGTTGGATTGGTTGATGGGTTGGACACGATGATCTTGAAGGTCTCTTCCAACCTGGTTTGGTTTATTCTAATAAAGCATGGAGTAGCGTAGCGTAGAGTAGCGTAGCCTAGCATAGCCTAGCATAGCATGGAGTAGCGTAGCATAGAGTAGCCTAGCATAGCGTAGCATAGCATAGAGTAGCGTAGCATAGCATAGCATGGAGTAGCATAGCCTAGCATAGCGTAGCCTAGCATAGCGTAGCCTAGTATAGAGTAGTGTAGCGTAGCCTAGCGTAGCCTAGCGTAGCATGGAGTAGCGTAGCCTAGCATAGAGTAGCCTAGCATAGCGTAGCCTAACATAGCGTAGCCTAACATAGCGTAGCGTAGCGTAGCCTAGCATAGAGTAGCGTAGCGTAGCATAGAGTAGCGTAGCGTAGCATAGCATAGTGTAGAATAGCGTAGCGTAGCATAGAGTAGCATAGCATAGAGTAGTGTAGCACAGAACAGAATAGAATTAACCAGGTTGGGAAATGGTTCTACACATTGGCCACAACAACCCCATGCAGTGCTACAGGCTGGGGTCAGAGTGGCTGGAGAGCAGCCAGGCAGAGAGGGACCTGGGGGTGCTGGTTATTAGTAGGCTGAACATGAGCCTGCAGTGTGCCCAGGTGGCCAAGAAGGCCAATGGCATCCTGGCCTGCATCAGAAGCAATGTGGCCAGCAGGAGAGAGGAGAGGGGAAAGAGGAGAGGTGGGAGAGGGGGAGAGGAGGTGGGGGGAGAGGGGAGGGGGAAGAAGTGAGAGGGAAGGGGGAGGAGAGGGGGGAGCAGGGAAAGAATGGCTAGGGGGAAGGAGAGAAAAGAGATGAGACAAGACCAGATTGGAAAAGACCTTTGAGATCATTGAGTCCAGCCTATCACTCAACACCTCAGGACTAACTAAACCACGGCACTAGCTTTGCTACCTCTCTGAAAAGACAATGCCCAGTACTGGGCAAGACTCTGCCATGGCATTGTACAGCTCAATCCTCAGCCACATGCACGACCACCTCCAGTTTGAAACCTCCACTGGATATTCACTACAGAGCACAACAAAAAGAGCCCCTCTCAGCTGGGAGCCTAGAGTTCAGCTAAAGGCCCAGCATGAAGCAGAATAATACATGAAATATTCTGAACCCTAAAAACAATAAAAATGGGGGGTGGGGGGGGTGGAAACAAAGAGTTTTAAAAAGCCAGTCACATGAAACAAGACCTGAGGAAGCAGGAAGCTACAGTTCATACCTGTTCCATTGAAGGACAAGCTATGATCTGGAGATCTTCATCACTAAACTCTTCCTTTAAGACAGCATGGAGCTTCTGGAACATTTGCTGAATGTTGTTCTTTTAAAAGGAAAGAAGGAAAACAAAGCCTCAGTGATAAAGAAACACAACACTCATCTCCAACATGAACAAGCAATAGGTGCAGGGAATAGCTACTGAAGTAGCCAGGTAGGGAGAGTGCTTTTCAGGAGAAGCCCCCAGACAGCCATGAGTGATCCACACTGGCTGCAAGATACAAACGTCAGCTAAGATCATCATAGTATCATAGTATCAGTCAGGGTTGGAAGAGACCATAAGGATCATCTAGTTCCAACCCCCCTGCCATGGGCAGGGACACCCCACACTACATCAGGCTGCCCAGAGCCTCATCCAACCCGGGCTTAAACACCTCCAGGGACGGCACCCCAACTCCCTCCCTGGACAACCCATTCCAGGGCTTCACCACTCTCATGGGGAAGAACTTCCTCCTCACCTCCAGCCTCAATCTCCCCACCTCCAGCTTCATTCCATTCCCCCTAGTCCTATCACTACCTGAGAGCCTGAGCAGTCCCTCCCAGCCCTCCTTTAGGCCCCCTTCAGATACTGGAAGGCCACAATGAGGTCACCTGGGAGCCTTCTCTTCTCCAGACTGAACAGCCCCAACTCCTTCAGTCTGTCCTCATAGGAGAGGTGCTCCAGCCCTCTGCTCATCCTTGTGGCCCTTCTCTGGACACCTTCCAGCACCTCCACATCCCTCTTGGAATAGGGGCTCCAGAACTGGAGGCAGGACTCCAGGTGGGGTCTCACCAGGGCTGAGCAGAGGGGGAGAATCACCTCCCTTGCCCTGCTGGCCACACTTCTCCTGATGCAGCCCAGGATCTGATTTGCTTTGCGGGCTGCAAGTGCACACTGAGAGCTCCTGGTGAGCTTCTCCTCCCCCAGCACCCCCAAGTCTCTCTCCTCAGGGCTGCTTTCCAGCCAGTCCCTGCCCAGCCTGGATTTGTGCCTGGGATTGCCTTGACCCAGATGCAGGACCCTGCCCTTGGTCTTGTTGAACCTCCTGAGGTTGGCTTGTGCCCACCTCTCCAGCCTGTCCAGGTGCATAGAATCATCAAGGTCCATATAATCTATCACAGAATCACAGAATCAATAAGGTTGAAAAAGACCTCAGAGATCATCAAGCCAACCTATCACCCAACGCCTCAGGACTAACTAAACCATGGCTTCAAGTGCCACATCCAATCCCTTTTTGAACACCTCCAGGGATGGTGACTCCACCACCTCCCTGGGCAGCACATTCCAATGGCCAATCTCTCTTGCTGGGAAGAACTTTCTCCTCACCTGCAGCCTAAACCTCCCCTGGTGCAACTAGAGACTGTGTCCTCTTGTTCTGGTGCTGGTTGCCTGGGAGAAGAGACCAATCCCAACGTGGCTACGACCTCCCTTCTCTCAGGTAGTTGTAGAGAGCAAGAAAGTCTCCCCTGAGCCTCCTCTTCTCCAGGCTAAGCAACCCCAGCTCCCTCAGCCTCTCCTCATACGGCTGTGATCCAAACCCCTCCCCATCCTCATTGCCCTTCTTTAGACACATTCAAATGTCTCAATGTCCTTCTTAAATTGAGGGGCCCAGAACTGCCTATCCTCACAACAGAGGTGTTGCAGCCCTTGGATCGCCTCTGTGGCTCTCCTCTGGACTCACTCCAACAGCTCTGTGTGTGTGCATGCATGCCTGCATAGACACAAACACAAGCATACACACAGTTACAGAGATACATCACAAATGCAACCACACAGACACAAGGTGAAAGACTGCACAACAGGTGTTTGAAGTCTTGGAGGAAAGGAAGGGCCAACACTACACAGAAATATGCTGAAGGACACCTAGCAATACTCACCCTAACTGGCTTGAACAATATGAGTTCAGTGTCTTTGTTGGACAAGTACAAGGCCATGCTGCGCAGCGTGGATGGCAGCTTTGTCTTTATTGTCTTGTAAGTGGAAGAGACCAGATCATTGATCTTTGCTGAAAGGAAAAGCAAACAAGTTCAGCAGGCTGAGGTGGAGCTCTGCCAGTTGACATCCACACTCCAGAGTAACACCTTCACACCACTGGGGCTGATCATAACCACAATCGTAGAATCAGTAAGGTTGGAAAAGACCTCTGAGATCATCAAGTCCAACCTAGCACCCAGCACCTCAGGACTAACTAAACCATGGCACCAAGCACCCCATGCAGGCTCTTCCTAAACACCTCCAGTGATGGGGACTCCACCACCTCCCTGGGCAGCACATTCCAATGGCCAATCTCTCTTTCTGGGAAGAAATTTCTCCTCACATTCAGCCTAAACCTCCCCTGGTGCAGCTTGAGACTGTGTCCTCTTGTTCTGGTGCTGGTTGCCTGGGATGAGAGACCAACCCCCACCTGCCTACAACCTCCCTTCAGGGAGTTGTAGACAGCAAGAAGGTCTCCCCTGAGTCTCCTCTTCTCCAGGCTAAGCAACCCCAGCTCCCTCAGCCTCTCCTCACAGGGCTGTGCCCCAGACCTCTCTTCAGCTTGGTTGCCCTTCTCTGGACACCTTCAAGTGTCTCAATATCCTGTTTAGATTGAGGAGCCCAGAACTGGACACAGGACTCGAGGTGTGGCCTAACCAGTGCTGAGTCCAGGGGCACAATGACCTCCCTGCTCCTGCTGGCCACACTATTTCTGATGCAGGCCAGGATGCCATTGGCCTTCTTGGCCACCTGGGCACACTGCTGTCTCATGTTCAGCCTACTGTCAACCAGCAACTCAACATCTTTCCTAACCTGAGGGGCCCAGAACTGGACACAGGACTCAAGGTGTGGCCTAATCCAGGGCCAAAATGACCTCCCTGCTCCTGCTGGCCACATTATTCCTGATGCAGGCCAGGATGCCATTGGCCTTCTTGGCCACCTGGGCAGTTTGAGTGCAAGCGAAAGAAAGAGGGCAGTGACTGTGCTGTGCAGTATCAGCCCATCACGGCCACTTTGCAGACTTACTCAAGACATAAGCCTCACTTTCCCTGCAGAAAGTGCATCCAAGCCATTTCTACAAGCTACCCCATCCTCCTGAGGTTCCCAAAGGAACAGTCTCCCCACAGCTACAAAGCTGCACAACCTGTGCTAGCTTCCATGGTCATGCTATGGGGGTTGGACTCAATCTTCAGAGGTGCCTCCCAATCCCTAGCAGCCTGTGATCCTGTCAATTAGGCTACCCCTAGAAAACTTGCCTAGAAAAGAAACTGCTGGAAATAAACAGTGCTAGGGAAGAGACCAGCCTGTCAGAAATTCTCCTTGCTGACCACATGCCACATCTCTAAGGAGGGAGCAGCACAACCCCATGCAGTGCTACAGGCTGGGGTCAGAGTGGCTGGAGAGCAGCCAGGCAGAAAGGGACCTGGGGATACTGGTTGACAGCTGACTGAACATGAGCCTGCTGTGTGCCCTGGTGGCCAAGAAGGCATCCTGGCCTGTATCAGGAATAGTGTGGCCAGCAGGAGCAAGGAGGTGATTGTGCCCCTGCACTCAGCACTGGTTAGGCTACAGCTTGAGTCCTGTGTCCAGTTCTGGGCCACTCAGTTTAGGAAGGAGGTTGAGTTGCTGGAAGGTGTCCAGAGAAGGGCAACAAAGCTGGGGAGGGGTTTGGAGCACAGCCCTGTGAAGAGAGGCTGAGGGAGCTGGGGTTGCTTAGCCTGGAGAAGAGGAGGCTCAGGGGAGACCTTCTTGCTCTCTAGAACTCCCTGAAGGCAGGTTGTATGCAGGTTGGGGTTGGTCTCTTCTCCCAGGTAAACAGAACAAGAGGACACAGTCTCAAGCTGCACCAGGGGAGGTTCAGACTGGATGGTAGGAAGAAATTCTTCACAGAGTGATTGCCCATTGGAATGTGCTGCTCAGGGAGGTGGTGGAGGCACCATCACTGGAGGTGTTGAGGAGACTTGACAGGGTGCTTGGTTGCCTGGTTTAGTTGATTAGGTGGTGTTGGGTGATAGGTTGGACTCAATGATCTTGAAGGTCTCTTCCAACCTGGTCCATTCCATTCCATTCCATTCCATTCCATTCCATTCCATTCCATTCCATTCCATCTGGATTTTGAATCAACCAGACAGGAGTCCTCTCACAGACAAGCCCTTCTTTCTTTATTGCTAAGTATTTTAGTACCCTCACAACATCCTTGCTTAGTGGGCAGAAGAAAAATACATAACTATGAAGTATAAAAGTTATTATACTATGTTTGGGGGGTGGTTTTCTTTGCAGTTCCTACTGTATTTAAATTGCCAGCCTACTCCTGCTTCCCAGACAAATGACTCCAGGAAACAGCAGTAGCTCTGCTTAAACCTGCCTCTGCACACATAATTATCTCCAAACAAACATTAAAACTACTCCTGAAGAAGCAGGAGATGAGAAGTAGAAGCTTGAGTTAGCCCTTGAGTGTTTGACTCATGCAGCAGCACTGAATTATGAATGAGTGTGTCTGGCATTGCATTCATATAACATAATGCAAGAGAAAGTCCCATGCAGGGGCAGGCTGTGGATGGAGTCTGCCTGGACTGCAGCAAGGCCTTTGGCACCGTCCCCCACAGCAACTCCTGGCCAAGCTGTCAGCCCCTGGCTTGGACAGCAGCACTCTGAGCTGGGTTAGGAACTGGCTGGAGGCTGAGCCCAGAGAGTGGTGGTGAATGGTGCCACAGCCAGCTGGCAGCCAGGCACTAGTGGTGTGCCCCAGGGATCAGTGCTGGGCCCCATCCTGTTCAATATCTTTACTGATGATCTGGAGGAGGGGGTGGAGTCCACCATCAGTATATTTGCAGATGACACCAAGCTGGGGGCAGGAGTTGATCTGTTAGAGGGTAGAAGGGCTCTGCAGAGGGACCTTGACGGGCTGGACAGATGGGCAGAGTCCAACAGGATGGCATTCAACAAGTCCAAATGCCAGGTGCAGTTTGGCCACAACAACCCCATGCAGTGCTACAGGCTGGGGTCAGAGTGGCTGGAGAGCAGCCAGGCAGAGAGGGACCTGGGGGTGCTGGTTGATAGTAGGCTGAACATGAGACACCAGTGTGCCCAGGTGGCCAAGAAGGCAAATGGCATCCTGGCCTGCATCAGGAACAGTGTGGCCAGCAGGAGCAGGGAGGTCATTGTGCCCCTGGACTCAGCACTGGTTAGGCCACACCTTGAGTCCTCTGTCCAGTTCTGGGCCCCTCAGTTTAAGGAGGACACTGAGACACTTAAATGTGTCCAGAGATAAGGCAACAAAGCTGGGGAAGGGTTTGGAGCACAGCCCTGTGAGGAGAGGCTGAGGGAGCTGGGATTGTTTAGCCTGGAGAGGAGGAGGCTCAGGGGAGACCTCATTGCTGTCTACAACTCCCTGAAGGGAGGTTGTAGCCAGGTGGGGGTTGGTCTCTCATCCCAGGCAACCAGCACCAGAACAGGAGGACACAGTCTCAAGCTGTGCCAGGGGAGGTTTAGGCTGAAGGTGAGGAGAAAGTGCTTCCCAGAAAGAGAGATTGCCCATTGGAATGTGCTGCCCAGGGAGGTGGTGGAGTCACCATCCCTGGAGGTGTTCAAAAAGGGATGGGACATGGCACTTGAAGCCATGGTTTAGTTAGTCCTGAGGTGCTGGGTGCTAGGTTGGACTTGATGATCTTTCAAGTCTTTTCCAACCTTACTGACTCTGTGTGACTGGAATAACCAGGTTTCTTGGTTTCACTCTGATGCACAACTTTGAAGAGCAGAGCTACTAGGGCACAGCTCAGCTACACCAAATGCTCCTATGAAGCATTCACACTTGAGCTCTTAAGAACAAGGGAACAAAGCTGGCTTGCAGCTTTGGATAGTGACAGGAAAACTGAAAAGCAGATAGCAACTGAACAGACAATCAAGAGCTCCACCACAGATCCATTTGCTCCTCCAAAAGCAACATCTTTATCTCAATGCCATCAAATAACTCCTCGAGCACATTTTGCATGGAGTGGTGGACATGCTCTTTTCATGCAAGAAGAGTCACAGCTTGAGGAATACTCAATACTGAAGTCATTCACCCACTGCACCAATGAAATGCAGATCCTGAAGTTTGGCAGGTGTTGATTGAGAGGTTATCTTAACACTATCTGAACTGGCACAGAGGTAGAAATGGAAGCCAGGATGTTCATGAGAAAAGGTAAGGCAGTTCTTAGGTGCTCAGAGTTTGAACAAATCAGTTTCCTAGTTCAAATGAATCTGGCCAGCTTTTCAGACTCCTGTGCTTTAGAAGGCAGGCACAGAGACAAGGTGGAGTGGAGTGGAGTGGAGTGGAGTGGAGTGGAGTGGAGTGGAGTGGAGTGGAGTGGAGTGGAGTGGAGTGGAGTGGAGTGGAGTGGAGTGGAGTGGAGTGGAGTGGAGTGGAGTGGAGTGGAATGAAGGTTGGAAGAGACCTTCAAGATCATTGTGTCCAACCTATCAACCAACACCACCTAATCAACTAGACCATGGCACCAAGCACCCCATCAAGTCTCCTCCTGAACACATCCAATGGTGGTGACTCCACCACCTCCCCAGGCAGCCCATTCCAATGGGCAATCTCTCTTTCTGTGTAGAGCTTCTTCCTAAAATCCAGCCTAAACCTCCCCTGGTGCAGCTTGAGACTGTGTCCTCTTGTTCTGGTGCTGGTTGCCTGGGAGAAGAGACCAACCTCTGCCTGTCTACAACCTCCCTTCAGGTAGTTGTAGAGAGCAATAAGGTCACCCCTGAGCCTCCTCTTCTCCAGGCTAAGCAACCCCAGCTCCCTCAGCCTCTCCTCACAGGGCTGTGAGGACACACTCCAGCAAGTCAACCTCCTTCCTAAACTGAGGGGCCCAGAACTGGACACAGGACTCGAGGTGTGGCCTAACCAGTGCAGTGTATAGGGGCAGAATGACCTCCCTGCTCCTGCTGGCCACACTGTTCCTGATACAGGCCAGGATGCCATTGGCCCTCCTGGCTGCCTGGGCACACTGCAGGCTCATGTTTAGCCTACTCTCAACCAGCACCCCCAGGTCCCTCTCTGCCTGGCTGCTCTCCAGCCACTCTGACCCCAGCCTGCAGCACTGCATGGGGTTCTTGTGGCCAATGTGCAGAACCTGGCACTTGGATGTGTTCAATCTCCTGCCCTTGGACTCTGCCCATCTGTCCAGCCTGTCCAGGTCCCTCTGCAGAGCCTCTCTACCCTCCAGCAGATCAACTCCTGCCCCCAGCTTCGTGTCGTCAGCAAATTTACTGCTGATGGACTCAGTGCCCTCATTCAGCTCATCAATAAAGATGTCAAAGAGCACAGGGCCCAGCACTGATCCCTGGGGGACACCACTGGTGCCTGGCTGCCAGCTGGCTGTGGCACCATTCACCACCACTCTCTGGGCTCAGCCTCCAGCCAGTTCCTAACCCATCACAGTGTGCTCCCATCCAAGCCATGGGCTGACAGCTTGGCCAGGAGTTTGCTGTGGGGGATGGTGTCAAAGGCCTTGCTGCAGTCCAGGCAGACTACATCCATGATATTGTTTATGACTAAAGGAAACACTACATCCTTTTTACACTGGTGACATCCTGAAATACTCTCCTTATATATCGCAAGCTCCATAGATTGCTCTACCAAAACTGCTAAATGGGAAGGCTCTTTTTTCTCCACTTTATAGTTTTAGAAGTCTCAAAAGCAGTAAATGATCACAGAATCACCAAAGTTGGAGGAGACCTCAAAGCTCATCAAGTCCACCCTGTCACCACAGACCCCATGACTAAAATGATCATGGCTTTACCAAGCACCTCAGAGGTAAGATGGACATAAAACAAAGCAAGTACCTGGCTGTGCCCAAGGCTGCTGCGAAAGGCTGTACTTGGGACCTCCTTGAGTGGCCATTGTTTTTAAAGCAGCTACCTGCAACAAGTACAATCAACAAAGTGATTTTTCCTTCAGCTGAATCCACCACCAAGTGACCAAGTAACAATGGCACAAGTCTCTTAGATACTGCAGCTAACAGAATCTCCCCTGCGCTCTCTCTCTCGCCTGTGCCCTCACTCAAGAACACACAGAGGAAGCAGCTTGAGATCAATGCAACTCCAAATGACAATCTCATGACTCAAAATGGGATTGGATTTGCAAAGATGCTTATGCACATAAGGATACAAAGCCTCAAAAGAGATTTGTACTTCAGCAGCTCAGTCAAACTACCCAGCTTCCCAAGGAATCATTTGGCTCACTTGGGTCATCTATCAATCTTAGCAGTTAACTCATCTATGCAGGCATTTTAGGGCATGCCACTGGCCCTCACCCCATCAGCAAATTCAATCCTGTCATATCGTAAGTTCTTCAAATACAGCAGCTGGGACATTCCTGATGTCCATGCAGTGCTGCAGCCCAAGCTTCTGAGAGGTCATGTCACTTATTCTCAGTACAGGATGATCCAAGACACACTTTTCTTGCTTCAGGAGTAACAGATGCTGCTGTGTAGTTTGCTCAGGGTGGCTAGAGACTCTGAGCCCTCAAGCAGGTTCCAGAGAGAAGTGTACTGTAACAAGACTTCATTTTTTGGGGGCTAGTTTGATTTCCCTACCCCCCCTTATTCCCTATGATCTTTCAGACCAACTTCTGCTTGGATTTTCTGTCACAAACAGGGCTTGCAAGGAAAGCCCTGCTCAGCAAGCACCTCACTGTAGGGGAATGCTGGTTTTGGACAGCTTTGGAAGGTTATGATTGGTCTCTGACTTGGAAAAGAATGTAAACATCTTGTGAGTGAGGAGAAGGAACTGGGCAGAATTGGGCTGGATGTGCTAAAAATACTGGTTGGTTATTTTAGCCTGTTGTATGCCTCAATTCCACACAGGCCAGTGGAGAATAACCAATGGAGATGTGACACATGTGCCTTCCGGTAGGCTACACAACCTTGCTGTGTAACATAACAAATGTCTTTGCCTGCTTACATCTTGTCCTGGGAGCTGTGCTCAGGGTGGTTGGACACATCTGCAACAACACAGCAGCAAATTCAATGCTGTCACATTCTAAGTTCTCCAAATACAGCAGGTGGGACATTCCTGATGTCCATGCAGTGCTGCAGCCCAAGCTTCTGAGAGGTCATGTCACTTATTCTCAGTGCAGGAAGACCCAAGACACACTTTTCTTGCTTCAGGAGTAACAGATGCTGCTGTGTAGTTTGCTCAGGGTGGCTAGAGACTCTGAGCCCTCAAGCAGGTTCCAGAGAGAAGTGTACTGTAACAAGACTTCATTTTTTGGGGGCTAGTTTGATTTCCCTACCCCCCCTTATTCCCTATGATCTTTCAGACCAACTTCTGCTTGGATTTTCTGTCACAAACAGGGCTTGCAAGGAAAGCCCTGCTCAGCAAGCACCTCACTGTAGGGGAATGCTGGGTTTGGACAGCTTTGGAAGGTTATGATTGGTCTCTGACTTGGAAAAGAATGTAAACATCTTGTGAGTGAGGAGAAGGAACTGGGCAGAATTGGGCTGGATGTGCTAAAAATACTGGTTGGTTATTTTAGCCTGTTGTATGCCTCAATTCCACACAGGCCAGTGGAGAATAACCAATGGAGATGTGACACATGTGCCTTCTGGTAGGCTACACAACCTTGCTGTGTAACATAACAAATGTCTTTGCCTGCTTACATCTTGTCCTGGGAGCTGTGCTCAGGGTGCTTGGACACCTCTGCAGCAACACAGCAGCAAATTCAATCCTGTCATATCCTAAGTTCCCCAAATAGAGCAGCTGGGACATTTGGGATGTCCATGCAGTGCTGCAGCCCAAGCCTCTCAGAGGTCATGTCACTTATTCTCAGTGCAGAAAGATCCAAGACACACTTTTCTTGCTTCAGGAGTAACAGATGCTGCTGTGTAGTTTGCTCAGGATGGCTGGAGACTCTGAGCCCTCAAGCAGGTTCCAGAATGAAGTGTACTGTAACAAGACTTCTTTTTGGGGGGCTTGCTTGGTGTTTTCCTCCCTTTATTCCCTATAATCTTTCAGACCAACTTCTGTTAGGATCTTCTGTCACAAACAGGACTTGCAAGGAAAGCCCTGCTCAGCAAGCACCTCTCGGTAGGGGAATGCTGGGTTTGGACAGCTTTGGAAGGTTATGATTGGTCTCTGACTTGGAAAAGAATGTAAACATCTTGTGAGTGAGGAGAAGGAACTGGGCAGAATTGGGCTGGATGTGCTAAAAATACTGGTTGGTTATTTTAGCCTGTTGTATGCCTCAATTCCACACAGGCCAGTGGAGAATAACCAATGGAGATGTGACACATGTGCCTTCTGGTAGGCTACACAACCTTGCTGTGTAACATAACAAATGTCTTTGCCTGCTTACATCTTGTCCTGGGAGCTGTGCTCAGGGTGGTTGGACACATCTGCAACAACACAGCAGCAAATTCAATGCTGTCACATTCTAAGTTCTCCAAATACAGCAGGTGGGACATTCCTGATGTCCATGCAGTGCTGCAGCCCAAGCTTCTGAGAGGTCATGTCACTTATTCTCAGTGCAGGAAGACCCAAGACACACTTTTCTTGCTTCAGGAGTAACAGATGCTGCTGTGTAGTTTGCTCAGGGTGGCTAGAGACTCTGAGCCCTCAAGCAGGTTCCAGAGAGAAGTGTACTGTAACAAGACTTCATTTTTTGGGGGCTAGTTTGATTTCCCTACCCCCCCTTATTCCCTATGATCTTTCAGACCAACTTCTGCTTGGATTTTCTGTCACAAACAGGGCTTGCAAGGAAAGCCCTGCTCAGCAAGCACCTCACTGTAGGGGAATGCTGGGTTTGGACAGCTTTGGAAGGTTATGATTGGTCTCTGACTTGGAAAAGAATGTAAACATCTTGTGAGTGAGGAGAAGGAACTGGGCAGAATTGGGCTGGATGTGCTAAAAATACTGGTTGGTTATTTTAGCCTGTTGTATGCCTCAATTCCACACAGGCCAGTGGAGAATAACCAATGGAGATGTGACACATGTGCCTTCTGGTAGGCTACACAACCTTGCTGTGTAACATAACAAATGTCTTTGCCTGCTTACATCTTGTCCTGGGAGCTGTGCTCAGGGTGCTTGGACACCTCTGCAGCAACACAGCAGCAAATTCAATCCTGTCATATCCTAAGTTCCCCAAATAGAGCAGCTGGGACATTTGGGATGTCCATGCAGTGCTGCAGCCCAAGCCTCTCAGAGGTCATGTCACTTATTCTCAGTGCAGAAAGATCCAAGACACACTTTTCTTGCTTCAGGAGTAACAGATGCTGCTGTGTAGTTTGCTCAGGGTGGCTGGAGACTCTGAGCCCTCAAGCAGGTTCCAGAATGAAGTGTACTGTAACAAGACTTCTTTTTGGGGGGCTTGCTTGGTGTTTTCCTCCCTTTATTCCCTATAATCTTTCAGACCAACTTCTGTTAGGATCTTCTGTCACAAACAGGACTTGCAAGGAAAGCCCTGCTCAGCAAGCACCTCTCGGTAGGGGAATGCTGGGTTTGGACAGCTTTGGAAGGTTATGATTGGTCTCTGACTTGGAAAAGAATGTAAACATCTTGTGAGTGAGGAGAAGGAACTGGGCAGAATTGGGGATGTGCTAAAAATACTGGTTGGTTATTTTAGCCTGTTGTATGCCTCAATTCCACACAGGCCAGTGGAGATGTGACACATGTGCCTTCTGGTAGGCTACACAACCTTGCTGTGTAACATAACAAATGTCTTTGCCTGCTTACATCTTGTCCTGGGAGCTGTGCTCAGGGTGCTTGGACGCCTCTGCAACAACACAGCAGCAAATTCAATCCTGTCATATCCTAAGTTCCCCAAATACAGCAGCTGGGACATTTGGGATGTCCATGCAGTGCTGCAGCCCAAGCCTCTCAGAGGTCATGTCACTTATTCTCAGTGCAGGAAGATCCAAGAGACACTTTTCTTGCTTCAGGAGTAACAGATGCTGTTGTGTAGTTTGCTCAGGGTGGCTGGAGACTCTGAGCCCTCAAGCAGGATCCAGGGAGATGTATATTGTGACAAGACTTCTTTTTTGGTGCTTGTTTGGTATTCTCCCCCCCTTATTCCCTATAATCTTTCAGACCAAATTCTGCTAGGATGTTCTGTCACAAACAGCACTTGCAGGGCAAGCCCTGCTCAGCAAGCACCTCACTGTAGGGGAATGCTGGGTTTGGACAGCTTTGGAAGGTTATGATTGGTCTCTGACTTGGAAAAGAATGTAAACATCTTGTGAGTGAGGAGAAGGAACTGGGCAGAATTGGGCTGGATGTGCTAAAAATACTGGTTGGTTATTTTAGCCTGTTGTATGCCTCAATTCCACACAGGCCAGTGGAGAATAACCAATGGAGATGTGACACATGTGCCTTCTGGTAGGCTACACAACCTTGCTGTGTAACATAACAAATGTCTTTGCCTGCTTACATCTTGTCCTGGGAGCTGTGCTCAGGGTGCTTGGACACCTCTGCAGCAACACAGCAGCAAATTCAATCCTGTCATATCCTAAGTTCCCCAAATAGAGCAGCTGGGACATTTGGGATGTCCATGCAGTGCTGCAGCCCAAGCCTCTCAGAGGTCATGTCACTTATTCTCAGTGCAGAAAGATCCAAGACACACTTTTCTTGCTTCAGGAGTAACAGATGCTGCTGTGTAGTTTGCTCAGGATGGCTGGAGACTCTGAGCCCTCAAGCAGGTTCCAGAATGAAGTGTACTGTAACAAGACTTCTTTTTGGGGGGCTTGCTTGGTGTTTTCCTCCCTTTATTCCCTATAATCTTTCAGACCAACTTCTGTTAGGATCTTCTGTCACAAACAGGACTTGCAAGGAAAGCCCTGCTCAGCAAGCACCTCTCGGTAGGGGAATGCTGGGTTTGGACAGCTTTGGAAGGTTATGATTGGTCTCTGACTTGGAAAAGAATGTAAACATCTTGTGAGTGAGGAGAAGGAACTGGGCAGAATTGGGGATGTGCTAAAAATACTGGTTGGTTATTTTAGCCTGTTGTATGCCTCAATTCCACACAGGCCAGTGGAGATGTGACACATGTGCCTTCTGGTAGGCTACACAACCTTGCTGTGTAACATAACAAATGTCTTTGCCTGCTTACATCTTGTCCTGGGAGCTGTGCTCAGGGTGCTTGGACGCCTCTGCAACAACACAGCAGCAAATTCAATCCTGTCATATCCTAAGTTCCCCAAATACAGCAGCTGGGACATTTGGGATGTCCATGCAGTGCTGCAGCCCAAGCCTCTCAGAGGTCATGTCACTTATTCTCAGTGCAGGAAGATCCAAGAGACACTTTTCTTGCTTCAGGAGTAACAGATGCTGTTGTGTAGTTTGCTCAGGGTGGCTGGAGACTCTGAGCCCTCAAGCAGGATCCAGGGAGATGTATATTGTGACAAGACTTCTTTTTTGGTGCTTGTTTGGTATTCTCCCCCCCTTATTCCCTATAATCTTTCAGACCAAATTCTGCTAGGATGTTCTGTCACAAACAGCACTTGCAGGGCAAGCCCTGCTCAGCAAGCACCTCACTGGTATCAAATATGCCAAGAACTAAAAATGCTAACACTTCACAGCCATACTCCAAGGCCCCCCTCAAGAGCATGTATGACCCAAGATTGTTTTACATGTTCAGTCAAGGTAGGAGTTTTCCCACCAACAGACACGTCCCTGCCAACTTGCACTGACCTGTGTTAACTCACTGAAACATTAAGCTTCTGGATCAAAGAAGCCTAAGGGTTGCTTTCTAAAGCAAGCTACTTTGTGTTCTGTCCCTACATTAATCTCAAAAGGGCTTGAAACATTGTTGGTGGAGCTCCAAGGGAAGCCTGACCTTAGAATGAGGAATGCCATCACCTCCAGCTACTCAGACAGAACTAGCAGCTTCTCCTATGCCCAATCTCAGCAGTAATTCATAGTATCATAGTATCAGGCAGGGTTGGAAGGGACCACAAGGATCATCTAGTTCCAACCCCCCTGCCATGGGCAGGGACACCCCACACTACATCAGCCTGGCCACAGCCTCATCCAGCCTGGGCTTAAACACCTCCAGGGATGGGGCCTCAACCACCTCCCTGGACAACCCATTGCAGGGCTTCACCACTCTCAGAGGGAAGAACTTCCTCCTCACCTCCAGTCTGTATCTTCCCTCCTCCAGCTTCATTCCATGCTATGGTTCCTGAATTCATGCTATGGCTCCTATATAAAATGCTGAAGAAAACCTCTCTCAATACAAAAGTGGACTGTCATGCACTTATTACAGAGACAATGGGAAAAGTAACTTGAAGTAGTCCTATCACTACCTGAGAGCCTGAGAAGTCCCTCCCCAGCCTTCCTGTAGGCCCCCTTCAGATACTGGAAGGCCACAATGAGGTCACCTGGGAGCCTTCTCTTCTGCAGACTGAACAGCCCCAACTCCTTCAGTCTGTCCTCACAGGAGAGGTGCTCCAGCCCTCTGCCAATCCTCCTGGCCCTAAATTCCCTTGGCCCTAGCAGTATTTCAGTCAGGCTAACAAACACACACCATGTTTCTTTACCTTGGTCATGAACTCCTCCAGCTGCTCTATGAACTGTTTGGTTTGCTGCTGGATGAACTGTTCACAGGCTGCTTTCAGATGACGATCCACATCTTTCTTGGAGTCGATATAATGTTCCCTGATTTCTGGAGTGCCCTTGAACACAAGACCAACAAGTCTCTCCTTTTCCTTTGCCAGAGACCACCACCCACTTTCCAAATGACCCAATTTTCCTCAATGCAGCAAGGCTCCATCTTACCTCCAGCAGGAACTGTATCAAGGCGTTGTTGCTGTTGAGCCGGAAAAATCTTGAAACGGCCTTAGGGTTCAGGATTTTAAACGCTGCATCTGTGAAGCAGAAAAGTCACTCAGGCTGTAAGGCAGTGGCATTCAGCTCCAGGAATTAGAAACAACTCATCAAACAGGCTAATAAGCTCTTAACCACTAATGAAAAATGGTCCAGCACGATCAGGACGATAACGTTAATGATTCCACTGGGGCTAGGTGTGGATTCAGAAGTGCACACGCACAGAAGCACACAAAGCTTGGCAAACTGCTTTGCAACTGCACCTGTGGGTAACTTGAATCATAGAATCAATAAGCTTGGAAAAGACCTCAAGGGTCATCAAGTCCAACCTGTCACCCAACACCTCAGGACTAACTAAACCATGGCACCAAGTGCTACGTCCAATCCCCACTTGAACACCTCCAGGCACAGTGACTCCAAATGCACTTGGCTCTAGTCAAAAATGACATGGCTATGGTTTTATTTCTGTGAAGAGCTGGAATTCTATTGGAATGAAGCTGGAGGTGGGGAGATTCAGACTGGACATGAGGAGGAAGTTCTTCCCCATGAGAGTGGTGAAGCCCTGGAATGGGTTGTCCAGAGAGGTGGTTGAGTGAAATACCACCTCCCTGGGCAGCACATTCCAATGGCTAACAACTCTCTCAGTGAAGAACTTTCTCCTCACCTCCAGCCTAAACTTGCCCTGGCACAGCTTGAGACTGTGTCCTCTTGTTCTGGTGCTGGTTGCCTGGGAGAAGAGACCAACCCCCACCTGGCTGCAACCTCCCTTCAGGGAGTTGTAGAGAGCAAGAAGGTTTCCTTTGAGCCTCCTCTTCTCCAGGCTAAGCAACCCCAGCTCCCTCAGCCTCTCCTCACAGGGCTGTGCTCCAGACCTCTCCCCAGCCTTGTTGCCCTTCTCTGGACATGTTCAAGTGTCTCAATATCCTTCTTAAATCTAACAGTTGTGCAGCCTAAATGGATAAACCAATGACCTGCCAAATGACTGCTACTTGCTGCAGTGTTTCAGCACACAAATTCTGTGAGCTCCACTCCTTCTGTAGCAACATCTTCAAGTGAAAGACTTTTACCTAAGATATGTAGCTAAACACTTAGGTGTTCAAGAGGGGATTGGACATGGCACTTGTTGCCATGGTCTAGTACTCATGAGTCTGGGGGTTGGTCTCTTCTCCCAGGCAACCAGCACCAGAACAAGAGGACACAGTCTCAAGCTGTGCCAGGGGAAGTTTAGGCTGGAGGTAAGGAGAAAGTTCTTCCCAGAGACTGGACATTGGAATGTGTTGACCAGGGAGCTGGTGGAGTCACCAGCCCTGGAGGTGCTCAAAAAGAGATTGGAGGTGGCACTTGAAAGCCATGGTTCAGTTAGCCATGAGGTGTTGGGTGACAGGCTGGACCTGATGATCTTTGAGGTCATTTCCAACCTTGTTGATCCTATGATTCTATTCTAAACATTGATGACCAATATGCAGAGCTTGACCCAGGTTGCCTGGGAAAAAGTCAAGTAGAGTTGCACAAAATAACTTAGAACTGGAACTCATGTCTACTGCACTTAGTTATTTTAGTTAGGACTGAAAACCAAAACACCTAGGTTGGTACACACTCCTGTTTATGGTCTGCACAAAATATCCCACACAGGAGAAGCCACAATGCCTGAAATTACTCTTACAGTGCTAATAGGAGGTCATCAACTTGAAATCTAGTCAAACTGGGATAAAATTATCAATACAGTTCCAGTGTGGATAATTGCCCTAATGTCACTCATTTAGTGCCACACCCCTTGAGTCCTGTGTCCAGTTCTGAGCCCCTCTATTTAGGAAGGATATTGAGACACTTGCACATGTCCAGAGAAGGGCAACGAGGCTGGGGAGAGATCTGGAGCACAGCCCTGTGAGGAGAGGCTGAGGGAGCTGGGGTTGCTTAGCCTGGAGAAGAGGAGGATCAGGGCAGACCTTCTTGCTCTCTACAACTCCCTGAAGGGAGGTTGTAGCCAGGTGGGGGTTGGTCTCTTCTCCCAGGCAAGCAGCACCAGAACAAGAGGACACAGTCTCAAGTTGTGCCAGGGGAAGTTTAGGCTGGAGGTGAGGAGAAAGTTCATCACAGAGAGAGTGATTGACCATTGGAATGTGCTGCCCAGGGAGGTGGTGGAGTCACCATCCCTGGAGGTGTTCAAAAAGGGATTGGAGGTGGCACTTGAAAGCCATGGTTTGGTTAGTCCTGAGGTGTTGGGTGCTAGGTTGGACTTGATGATCTCTGAGGTCCTTTCCAACCTTGTTGATTCCATGATTTATCATCCTACATATCCATGCATTGTTTGCACTACAAAAGCATTTCTGCCCCCCTCTTGCTGTATAAAACAGAAGGGAAATAATATGTAAGAGTTAAAGTGCTGTCACAGGCATTAAACACAAGGAACACTCTATATGTAAGCATGTAGGTTTTGCACTGTGCTAAGAACTTGCACTCCTATGCAGTTAAGACCACAGCAAATGATCCCTTTTGCTCTCTTCATTGATTTCCTAGAAATGCCTCTGACTCCCAAAAGAGACCAAGATCTTGAGGAAAAGCCTATGAGGTAGTCACAGGGTGAGCCACTGTGTACTTCAGGCACATGAGCCCTATCATTACACTGCTTCAAACAAACCCCCAAACTGGGCACTTCCTATACAATTAAGCAGTGTCCCTTTGTCTAGAAAACCCAAATGGAGTTTTCCATCTACAAACCCCCAAACTGGACACTTCCTATACATTAAGCAGTGTCCCTTTGTCTAGAAAACCCAAATGAAGTTTTCCATCTACAAACCCCCAAACTGGGCACTTCCTATACAATTAAGCAGTGTCCCTTTGTCTAGAAAACCCAAATGGAGTTTTCCATCTATGTGCAGAAAGCTCAGCTGCAGCACAGTGAACCCTCTATTAGCAGTGCTATTTTCCTCCTACAGCTCATCCCAAACACAAAAGCCCTACCTGCCTATGCTACTCTACATGAAGAATCAAGCATAGTTTCATAGTTTCAATCAGGGTTGGAAGGGAGCACAAGGATCATCTAGTTCCAACCCCCCTGCCACGGGCAGGGACACCCCACACTACATCAGGCTGGCCACAGCCTCAGCCAGCCTGCTCTTAAACACCCCCAGGGACGGGGCCTCGACCACCTCCCTGCACAACCCATTCCAGGGCTTCACCACTCTCATGGTGAAGAACCTCCTCCTCACATCTAGCCTCAATCTCCCCACCTCCAGCTTCATTCCATTCCCCCTAGTCCTAGCACTACCTGAGAGCCTGAGAAGTCCTTCCCCAGCCTTCCTGTAGGCTCCCTTCAGATCCTGGAAGGCCACAATGAGGTCACCAGGGAGCCTTCTCTTCTCCAGACTGAACAGCCCCAACTCCTTCAGTCTGTCCTCATAGGAGAGGTGCTCCAGCCCTCTGCTCATCCTCCTGGCCCTTCTCTGCACACCTTCCAGCACCTCCACATCCCTCTTGGAATAGGGGCTCCAGAACTGGAGGCAGTACTCCAGGTGGGGTCTCACCAGGGCTGAGCAGAGGGGGAGAATCACCTCCCTTGCCCTGCTGGCCACACTTCTCCTGCTGCAGCCCAGGATCTGATTGGCTTTGCAGGCTGCAAGAGCACATTGAGAGCTCATGTTGAGCTTTTTGTCCACCAGCACCCCCAAGTCTCTCTCCTCAGGGCTACTTTCCAGCCAGTCACTGCCCAGCCTGGATTTGTGCCTGGGATTGCCTCGACCCAGATGCAGGACCCTGCACTTGCTCTTATTGAACTTCATGAGGTTGGCTTGTGCCCACCTCTCCAGCCTGTCCAGGTCCCTCTGGATGGCCTCCCTTCCCTCCAGCCTGTCTGCTGCACCACACAGCTTGGTGTCATCAGCAAACTTGCTGAGGGTGCACATAATGTACATCTTTTCAGCACCACTCCCACCACCCAATGTAAAGAAAGTGTTTTCCATTACTTACCACTACCCTGTGTAAAGCACTGGCTGGCACAAAAGTTTATTCAGTGAAGTGAAGAGGGAGAACAAACTTGTGTGTCAGCCAGGACAAGACACCACAAGGATGTATTTGCCCTTTACCCTCCAGTCAACTAGAAACTACTCAACAGGTAGGTGGTTTTATTGATGTTCAAATGCAACAGGGGAAATGGTTAGTGTGAGAGTTGCTTGCTTCAGTGTTAAAACAGCAGCATGTTAGATGGCAGGAAAGAAGAGTCCTCACTTCAGCTTTGTCTTCTGGAGTGGAAGGACAGAAACTTGGCATGCTTCAAGTTACTTTTCCCATTGTCTCTGTAACAAGAGCATGACAGCTCACTTTTGTATTGAGAGAGGTTTTCTTCAGCATTTTATATAGGAATCCTAGCATGAATACAGGAACCATAGCATGGAATGAAGCTGGAGGTGGGAAGATACAGACTGGAAGAGAGGAAGAAGTTCTTCACTGTGAGAGTGGTGAAGCCCTGGAATGGGTTGTCCAGGGAGGTGGTTGAGGCCCCATCCCTGGGGGTGTTTAAGAGCAGGCTGGATGAGGCTCTGGGCAGCCTGATCTAGTGTGGGGTGCCCCTGCCCATGGCAGGGGGGTTGGAACTAGATGATCCTTGTGGTCCCTTCCAACCCTGACTGATTCTATGATATTGTGACTATAAACCACTCTATTTTCCATTCCCACAGCAGGCATGGTTGCTACATAAAACTACTCAACAATGCTGCTTACTGAACTTGCAACACAAGGAATCCTTTCCAAAGCTAAAAAAAGGTGCAGGGCATCTTGATTTGTTCTAGGCAAGTCAAATATGTGTTGTTAAATCCACCTGCTGAACAGCAGCACCAAAAGATACTCCTTTAAACTCTAGTTTCCATTCCTACAGCAGACTTGGTTGCCACATAAAACTACTCAACAATGCTGCTTACTGCACTTGCAACACAAGGAATCCTTTCCAAAGCTAAGGAAAGGTGCAGGGAACCTTGATTTGTTCTAGGCAAGTCAAATGAGTGTTGTTAAATCCACCTGCTGAACAGCAGCAACCAAAGATATTCCTTTAAACTCTAGTTTCCATTCCTACAGCAGACTTGGTTGCTACATAAAACCACTCAACAATGCTGCCTACTGAACTTGCAACACAAGGAATCCTTTCCAACACTAAAGAAAGGTGCAGGGAACCTTGATTTGTTCTAGGCAAGTCAAATATGTGTTGTTAAATCCACCAGCAGCAACCAAAGATATTCCTTTTAAAGGGCCAGAAAAGGAGGAAAAGATCTCTGTGCAATAGAAGTGAAGATTACAGAATAGAATATAGAATACAGGATTAACCAAGCTGTCCTTGAAAAAAGCACTGGAGAAATAGGTTAGGTTAGCAGCAAAATGCAGTGAAACACATTTCATGCAGAAATAAAGATATCTGTTAGCTACACCTTGAACTGCTCTGAACAAGAGAAGGAGTTCCTTTTGTTTTTCAGAGGAGGTAAGAACAAAGCAAGAGGTTAGAACAAGGTCATTGCAAGTGAACATAAAATAAACCCAGAACTATTTGCTGGTACATGAAGGGAGGCCAAGCCCATCCCCTTCTGCAGCCAGCAACTGTTCAGTACCTCTAGTTTTCTTAAGGTCCAGGGAAATCTCCTTAATGGTGAAATCAGTGTGGAAAGGAGCGATTTGTTCACGGAGAATCAAGAGGTGCTTTATTAAGAACAGCTGTCCATCAACCTGGCTCTACAGCACAAGAGGAGAAAGAACATGCATTGTGTGTTAAAAAAAAACCCAACCAACCAAGCACAATTAAATGAAGAGCAAAGGTTCAACACCTCCATTTTTTCATCGGTTACTTCCTATGCCAAAATTAACACTAGCAGCCTTATTAATGAGCTGCCACCATTAGAATAGAATAGAATAGACCAGGTTGGAAAAGACCTTCAAGATCATCACATCCAACCCATCAACCAATCCAACACCACCCAAACAACTAACCCATGGCACCAAGCACCCCATCAAGTCTCCTCCTGAACACCTCCAGTGATGGTGACTCCACCACCTCCCCAGGCAGCCCATTCCAATGGGCAATCACTCTCTCTGTGTAGAACTTCTTCCTAACATCCAACCTAAACCTCCCCTGGCACAGCCTGAGACTGTGTCCTCTTGTTCTGGTGCTGGCTCCCTGAAAGAAGAGACCAACCCCCACCTGGCTACAACCTCCCTTCAGGTAGTTGTAGAGAGCAATAAGGTCACCCCTGAGTCTCCTCCTCTCCAGGCTAAGCAACCCCAGCTCCCTCAGCCTCTCCTCACAGGGCTTGTGTTCCAAACCCCTCACCAACTTCACTGGAGGTGTTTAAGAAGAGACTGGATGGGGCACTTGGTGCCATGGTTTAGTTGATTGGATGGTGCTGGGTGATAGGTTGGACTTGGTGGTCTGAAAGGTCTTTTCCAACCTGGTCCATTCCATTCCATTCCATTCCATTCCATTCCATTCCATTCCATTCCATTCCATTTCATTCCATCCCATTCCATTTCATTCCATCCCATTCCATTCCATCCCATTTCATCCTACCCCATCCCATCCCATTCCATTCCATCCCATCCCATCCCATCCCATCCCAGGGGCACAGCAACATGTTTTCACTGATATTTCAATAAGAACCCTGGACAATTGCATAATGCCTTCAGATACACGCAGAAGAAAAAGTGAGGATGAAGAAATCACACCCAAAGCACAAATTCTGACCTTGTTTTTGCTGATAGCCTCAGCAGCTCCCAGCAGAGAATGGATGCAGGCAGATAAGGCCTCCTGTGATAATCCCTGAAACACTGCCCTCTGCGGGGGAGAGAAAAATCAGAGCCAAAAGACACGTGTTAGCAAAGCTGAAGCACCACTTCAAGGCTGCAGTTTGTGAGAGGGGTGCTTACCAGCACTTAAAAGTCAGGATTAGTTAGCTACAAACACCTTGTCTAAATGCAGTTAAGACAAGGCTGGAGCACTGATACATGGCATTTTGTCTGCCTGGATACAGCTACACTCCCAAGCACACCCTGCTCAACCCAGCTCTGAATCTGCACTCAGGTAGTGGCCTGGTCAGTGACAGCCTAATATGTTCACAGCTAACAGCATGAATGATGCCTGCTGGGTAACCTGCCCAGACACTTTATGTCAGGGTAACAATCTGTGCCTGCAATTTATGCTTGCAAGAGATGTGAGCTCATTCAAGTGAGTTTAACCTCAAGCAAACTCAAATTACCTCATGTTTGTGTCAGGTTAGTAAACAAACATGACAGCTGCCACGGCCCAAGTGCCATGAAGTAACTCATCCAGCTGCAGCAACGAGATCACACAGCTGAGCTAACCACAGGGACACAGCACTACACCACAGTGCATGCCAACCCTGAGTGCCCCAGGAGCTGCCAGTGCCACTTCAGCCATGTCTCCTCCTATCTACAGGGTGCAGGCAGGGCTCACCACTTCTGCTAGAGTTATCTCGGTGCAGAAATAAATCACTCTGCAGACACACTAGGAAATGAGCCTGGCAAAGCACACAGAAACCAGCTCATCTCCAAAGGTCTAGCCTGAAAACAAGGGCAAATAACTCATTTATCTTTAATGAGATTGATACAGTAAGCAATAAAGTATGAGTGCTTTCCAGCTTCTTTTTAAGCAAAGAGCATCCTGGCTTCAATGTCACATAACACTGATCAATGATATTTTTTTATCCACCTAATAAAGACACAACAGGCACAGAAAAGCCACAAAAACTCTCACATTGGATTTCTCAGAGACATTAACTATTAGCATTTTATGCTAGGCTGGGCAACAGACATAAACCAGACTCTAAAGGGCAAGTCTACAAATGCTCGAGAAGCAAACACTGCTTTGTTTCTGTTGGACATCCAGCAGGTGACTGCCTGCTGGATGTGGGGCAGGCTGTGGATGTGGTCTGCCTGGACTTCAGCAAGGCCTTTGACACCATCCCCCATAGCAAACTGCTACCTAAGCTGTTAGCCCCTGCCTTGGACAGCAGCACTCTGTGCTGGGTTAGGAACTGGCTAGAGGGCAGAGCCCAGAGAGTGGTGGTGAATGGTGCCACAGCCAGCTGGCAGCCAGGCACCAGTGGTGTCCCCCAGGGATCAGTGCAGGGCCCCATCCTGTTCAATATCTTTATTAGTGATCTGGGGGAGGGGATTGAGTCAGTCATCAGCAAATTTGCAGATGACACCAAGTTGGGAGCAGATGTTGATCTGTTAGAGTAAGAGAGCTATGCAGAGGGACCTCGACCGACTGGACAGATGGACGGAGTCCAATGGGATGGCATTTAACAAATCCAAGTGCTGGGTGCTGCACTTTGGCCACAACAACCCCATGCAGAGCTACAGGCTGGGGTCAGAGGGGCCAAACAGAGAGGGACCTGGGGGTGCTGATTGACAGCTGCCTAAACATGAGCCAGCAGTGTGCCCAGGTGGCCTAGAAGGCCAATGACATCCTGGCCTGCATCAGGAAGAACTTCCTCCTCACCTCCAGCCTCAATCTCCCCACCTCCAGCTTCATTCCATTGCCCCTAGTCCTAGCACTACCTGAGATCCTGAGCAGTCCCTCCCCAGCCTTCCTGGAGGCCCCCTTCAGATACTGGAAGGCCACAATGAGGTCACCTCAGAGCCTTCTCTTCTGCAGACTGAACAGCCCCAACTCCTTCAGTCTGTCCTCACAGGAGAGGTGCTCCAGCCCTCTGATCATCCTCCTGGCCCTTCTCTGGACACCTTCCAGCACCTCCAGATCCCTCTTGGAATAGGGGCTCCAGAACTGGACACAGTACTCCAGGTGGGGTCTCAGCAGAGCAGAGCAGAGGGGGAGAATCACCTCCCTTGCCCTGCTGGCTACACTTCTCTTGATGTAGCCCAGGATCTGACTGGGGCAGGCCACCAGTCTTTGCTTATTCTCCCAGGGGGATGTGACAATAGACTTTGGGGAGCCACTTCTTGTGGCATCTGGGGTAGAGGGGCCACCCTAGGACAGCCTGGGACAGCCCATTTCTCACTGGGCATAATGAATGCTGATGAATTCAAGGCTGCCTGGACCCCACACAGCTTTATGTTCCTGCTCTTAAATTATTGGATTAGGGTTTAGCCTTGGACTGGGAGCACTCCCCCAAGTGAATACTGAGTCAGTACTCTGGATCTGTCCCTGTGAGACAGTTTGGATATGGCAGCTTGATTTGGAGGGTGGAAAGGATGAACAGTGTGGAAGTGAGGAGACCAAGGTCTAAGGCTTCATTTAGTGTGGAGGTTACTGACTGTTGTTCAGCCTTCAAAGTGCATAGGATGCTCCATGAATAAAACCTTTTGTTCATGGACACCACCCAAGTAAAACCACATAGCTATCAGATTCAGCTTTCCACCTCAGCCATGAACACCTGGTTAAGTCCATCTTCAACCAGCCAGAAGCTGGTATGTCACATCAACTAATCCCACCCACTGATAAATAGGAGAGCTCTGCAGAGGGATCAGCTTGTGAACAATGACCTACACTTGTCACTTCAGCTGTTTATGCAAGGGCTAAGAGATAATAGGAGCCAGTCACTGGCCACTTGTAATTTGCATCAAAACATTTGGAGATGGTGCTACACACTCCACAGCTGCACTTAAAAAGGAAATTAAAGAAGCTTCTACATACATCTATACATCTGTACAGTTTGGAGAGGCAGACTAGAGTCCTTCTGACAGTAGGATACCACATTCCATGCAGATCTGCTGGTGAAATCGTGGTCTGGTGTCTGGGATTAAGGGATTCTGCTGAACCTGGGGAAAAGCAAAACACAGGCATCATAAACTTGTTCAGCTGCCCTGTCAACAACATCAACTGCACTTCACAGCAGCTCCACAGAAGTAAAGACATTTTATGGCACCCAAACAGGCTAGGGGCTTGGGGTTTGCTCCCTCTGAGCAGGTCACTACTAGATTTCTGCTACGTATAGAGCACATGGCTGGGACAGACATGAATACACTTTCAGGGGTGGTCCAGGCTCAACCTTTCATAAGGCAGTTTTAGGGGCATGTCTCAAATGACAGTTCCTCCTCCCCAGTTAGCTCTGAAAGGGCCAAACAACCACAAGGAAAAAAAGAAGTGTAGGAGAAAAGGGGAAAATAAATTACTTGTGATCATAGAACTACAGGAGATGCTCAACAACAACAGAAAAGGGAAAACAATATTGACACCATCCCCCACAGCAAACTCCTGGCCAAGCTGTCAGTCCATAGCTTGGATGGGAGCATACTGAGATGGGTTAGGAACTGGCTGGAGGCTGAGCCCAGACAGTGGTGGTGAATGGTGCCACAGCCAGCTGGCAGCCAGGCACCAGTGGTGTGCCCCAGGGATCAGTGCTGGGCCCTGTGCTCTTTAACATCTTTATTGATGATCTGGATGAGGGCATTGAGTCCATCAGCAGTACATTTGCTGATGACACCAAGCTGGGGGCAGGAGTTGATCTGCTGGAGGGTAGAGAGGCTCTGCAGAGGGACCTGGACAGGCTGGACAGATGGGCAGAGTCCAAGGGCAGGAGATTGAACACATCCAAGTGCCAGGTTCTGCACATTGGCCACAACAACCCCATGCAGTGCTACAGGCTGGGGTCAGAGTGGCTGAGAGCAGCCAGGCAGAGAGGGACCTGGGGGTACTGGTCGATCGTAGGCTGAACATGAGCCTGCAGTGTGCCCAGGCGGCCAGGAGGGCCAATGGCATCCTGGCCTGGATCAAGAACAGTGTGGCCAGCAGGAGCAGGGAGGTCATTCTACCCCTGTACACTGCACTGGTTAGGCCACACCTTGAGTCCTGTGTCCAGTTCTGGGCCCCTCAGTTTAGGAAGGAGGCTGACTTGCTGGAAGGTGTCCAGAGAAGGGCAACAAAGTTGGTGAGGGGCTTGGAGCACAGCCCTGTGACGAGAGGCTGAGGGAGCTGGGGTTGCTTAACCTGGAGAAGAGGAGACTCAGAGGTGACCTTATTGCCATCTACAGCTACCTGAAGGGAGGTTGTAGACAGGCAGAGGTTGGTCTCTTCTCCCAGGCAACCAGCACCAGAACAAGAGGACACAGTCTCAGGCTGTGCCAGGGCAGGTTTAGGCTGGAGGTTAGGAAGAAGTGCTATACAGAGAGAGTGATTGCCCATTGGAATGGGCTGCCTGGGGAGGTGGTGGAGTCACCATCACTGAAGGTGTTCAGGAGGAGACTTGATGGGGTGCTTGGTGCCATGGGTTAGTTGATTAGGTGGTGTTGGATGACAGGTTGGACTCAATGATCTTGAAGGTCTCTTCCAACCTATTCTATTCTATTCCATCAATTTTACTTCATCATGCTTCCCCTTCTGCTGGGGATGATCCTATATGGATTAAATGGTTGCAGAAAGCACAGGGTTTAAACACCATGTTGATGACCACAGTAATAATGGCAAAATCAATTGTGTCGTGAGCCAGCTGTAAAGAGAAGAGCTCCTGCTGGGTAACCTCTGTAATCATTCTGTAGACTCAAAATGGATTTGCACAACACCTGACAGACATGAAGCCGTGTATCACTTTCATTTTGACCTTAAATCCTGAGAAACAGGTGAATCAATAGCATCAGAGCTCCAATGCCAGTTAGCAACCATTCAAAAAAGGAAACATGTCTACATTTTTACCTATTGATTGCAAAAGCATTTGTGAAGTGTTTGTGATCAGTGTGGGAACTGCCTAAAATAATATAGCAGTACCTTGCTACCCTTTGCAACATCAAATTTATAGACACAGTAATGAGAAGAGGAGAGGAGAGGAGAGGTTCGGAGAGGAGAGGTTCGGAGAGGAGAGGTTCGGAGAGGAGAGGTTCGGAGAGGAGAGGTTCGGAGAGGAGAGGAGAGGTTCGGAGAGGTTCGGAGAGGAGAGGAGAGGAGAGGAGAGGAGAGGATGAGGTTGGAAAACACCTTTGAGATCAGAGTCCAACCCATCAGCCAACACCATCTAATCAACTAAACCATGGCACCAAGTGCCTCATCCAGTCTCTTCCTAAATACCTCCAGTGATGGTGACTCTACCACCTCCCTGGGCAGCACATTCCAATGGCCAATCTCTCTTTCTGAGAAGAACTTCTCCCTAACATCCAGCCTAAACCTTCCCTGGCACAGCTTGAGACTGTGTCCTCTTGTTCTGGTGCTGCTTGCCAGGGAGAAGAGACCAACCCCCACCTGGCTACAACCTCACTTTAGGGAGTTGTAGACAGCAAGAAGGTCTCCCCTGAGCCTCCTCTTCTCCAGGCTAAGCAACCCCAGCTCCCTCAGCCTCCTCTCACAGGGCTGTGCTCAAGGCCTCTCCCCAGCCTTGTTGCCCTTCTCTGGACACCTTCAAGTGTCTCAATATCCTTCTTAAATTGAGGGGCCCAGAACTGGACACAGGACTCAAGGTGTGGCCTAACCAGTGCTGAGTCCAGGGGCACAATGACTTCCCTGCTCCTGCTGGCCACACTATTCCTGATCCAGGCCAGGATGCCATTGGCCTTCTTGGCCGCCTGGGCACACTGCTGGCTCATGTTCAGCCAGCTGTCAACCAGTAGACCCAGGTCATTTTCTGCCTGGCTGCTCTCCAGCCACTCTGACCCCAGCCTGTAGCACTGCATGGGGTTGTTGTGACCAAAGTGCAGCACCCAGCACTTGGACTTGTTAAATGCCATCGTGCATGGTTTAGTTGATTAGGTGGTGTTGGATGATGGGTTGGACTCGATGATCTTGAAGGTCTCTTCCAACCTGGTCTGGTCTGGCCTGGTCTATTCTATTCTATTCTGTGTTGGACTCTGCCCATCTGTCCAGCCTGTCAAGGTCCCTCTGGAGAGCCCTTCTGCCCTCTAACAGATCAACTCCTGCCCCCAGCTTGGTGTCATCTGCAGACTTACTAATGGTGGACTCAATGCCCTCCTCCAGATCATCAGTAAGGATATTGAACTTGCAGCAGTGTCTCTAATCTGGCTGGCAGGGACACTTTGCAGTAGAGACCACAGAAGCTCAGTCTCATGGCAAGTTCTATAGATGCTGTCAGCTATACAAGTAGTTGTTTCACTGAGTGGATTGCACTTGAATCACAAAGAAATGCCATCCAAAGAACAAGATCAAGTTGTCTCATTTCATTTGAAAACACCCAAGAAAGTTATTAAGAACCCTGAGAGAAAGTTCAGGTCTTATGAATTCAAGAGGAGATTGGATGTGGCACTTGGTGCCATGGTCTAGTCATGAGGTCTGTGGTGACAGGTTGGACTCGATGATCCTCGAGGTCTCTTCCAACCTTTGTGATACTGTGAATTTCCCTAGGAAACATAACCCCTTTGAGATACATTCAAGTTTCTCACTAATGGTTCAAGTTGATGCTTGCTCTCCATGACCTTTATGCATTAGCTTGGCAATATGAGATGTATTCCATACCAGATTTCACTAAGCTGCAGGACTCAGGATCTTCCAGTCGGACATCTGAAAATGAAGCTTCAGATGGCAGCTTCTTCTGCTCCTCCTTTAAACTCTGGGCAATTTGCTGCAGAGAAAGACATGCCACAATGTTATTTTTCCCTCCTTAACTTCAGCAGCACTGCAGGGCTTTGGTTACAACAGAGCAAAGCATGCTGAACTGTAAAAGGAGTCAGCTACATCCAGCTCCTCAGTGTTTCAAAGACATGAAAAATCATAGTATCAGTCAGGGTGGAAGGGACCACAAGGATCATCCAGTTCCAACCCCCCTGCCATGGGCAGGGACACCCCACACTACATCAGCCTGGCCACAGCCTCATCCAGCCTGGGCTTAAACACCTCCAGGGATGGGGCCTCAACCACCTCCCTGGACAACCCATTCCAGGGCTTCACCACTCTCATGGGGAAGAACTTCCTCCTCACCTCCAGCTTCATTCCATTCCCCCTAGTCCTATCACTACCTGAGATCCTGAGCAGTCCCTCCCCAGCCTTCCTGTAGGCCCCTTCAGATACTGGAAGGCCACAATGAGGTCACCTGGGAGCCTTCTCTTCTCCAGACTGAACAGCCCCAACTCCTTCAGTCTGTCCGCACAGGAGAGGTGCTCCAGCCCTCTGCTCATCCTCCTGGCCCTTCTCTGGACACCTTCCAGCACCTCCACATCCCTCTTGCAATAGGGGCTCCAGAACAGGATGCAGTACTCCAGGTGGGGTCTCTGCAGAGCTGAGCAGAGGGGGAGAATCACCTCCCTTGCCCTGCTGGCCACACTTCTCCTGATGCAGCCCAGGATCTGATTGGCTTTCTGGGCTGCAAGTGCACACTGAGAGCTCCTGTTGAGCTTCTCCTCCACCAGCACCCCCAAGTCTCTCTCCTCAGGGCTGCTTTCCAGCCAGTCCCTGCCCAGCCTGCATTTGTGCCTGGCATTGCCTCCACCCAGATGCAGGACCCTGCACTTGGTCTTGTTGAACCTCCTGAGGTTGGCTTGTGCCCACCTCTCCAGCCTGTCCAGGTCCCTCTGGATGGCCTCCCTTCCCTCCAGCCTGTCTGCTGCACCACACAGCTTGGTGTCATCAGCAAACTTGCTGAGGGTGCACTCAATGCCACTGTCCATGGCACCCACAAAGCTGTTGACCAAGCCTGGTCCCAGGACTGATCCCTGAGGGACTCTGCTTGTCCCTGGCCTCCACTGGGACATGGAGCCATGGACAGCCACTCTTTGGGTGCAGCCATCCAGCCAGTTCTTTACCCATCTAGTGCTCCACCCATCAATAGACAAATGTTTCTGCAACAGTAGCAGGAAGATTTCCATACCAAACGAAGAGTCACAAACGTGGTGCTGTGTGATCCTGTGATCTGTGTGAAGCACTATTCTTTCCACTTTCCTTGCTCCTGCTGGCCTCTGAATAGTAACTAGTGAACCCTCCTAGAAAAAAGCAGTTCTAAACAGGCAAACCCAGCTCAACATTCAGGTGGCTTTCATACAGATCAATTCTGTATGGCTTTATCCCCATGAACATGTGCAGGTGGCCCCCAAGTACCCTCTGGTTTAGTCCCTGAAGGAGTTCAACAGAAAGCTTTGCCCTAGCATTGCTCAACAGCTCCACACTTGAACCTTTTCCCCTGCTTGGTCTGCTTCAGAGCACTGAAAGGCAGCAAGAGCAAGCAATGAACTGCATTAATATTTGAGCAGGACAGCAGGAGAAACAGTTCTGCCCTGTGCCTTTAATATTTGAATAATTCATTGACTCTGACAACCTCTCTCCAAATAGCAAGGTTTGGAGGTTTAAAAGCAAGCAAGTAGCAAAATGAATCTCAAAACAGGCAAGAAAAGGAGTCTTGCAAGGACACATGAAGAGCAGGGTAATTTCTCCATCTAGAATGATCAGTAAAGCTCCTCTTCTTCCTGGTTTGCCATAGGACCCTAGGTGGAGCCTTGTGCAATCTAAGTATCTGCATTGTTTGCTTATTAGTTACAGGTAACATCAATAACTGGCTGGAGAGTGGCCAGGCAGAGAGGGACCTGAGGGTGCTGGTTGATGGTAGGCTGCACATGAGCCTGCGGTGTGCCCAGGCAGCCAGGAGGGTCAATGGCATCCTGGCCTGCATCAGGAACAGTGTGGCCAGCAGGAGCAGGGAGGTCATTCTGCCCCTGTACACTGCACTGGTTAGGCCACACCTTGAGTCCTGTGGCCAGTTCTGGGCTCCTCAGTTTAGGAAAGATGTTGACTTGCTGGAACGAGTCCAGAGAAGGGCAACAAAGCTGGTGAGGGGTTTGGAACACAGCCCTATGAGGAGAGGCTGAGGGAGCTGGGGTTGCTTAGCCTGGAGAAGAGGAGGCTCAGGGGAGACCTTCTTGCTGTCTACAGCTCCCTGAGGGGAGGTTGTAGACAGGCAGAGTTTGGTCTGTTCTCCCAGGCAACCAGCACCAGAACAAGAGGACACAGTCTCAGGCTGTGGAGGGGAAGTTTAGGCTCGAGGTGAGGAGAAAGTTCTGCACTGAGAGAGTCATTCATCATTGGAATGGGCTGCCCAGGGAGGTGGTGGAGTCACCATCCCTGGAGGTGTTCAGGAGGAGACTTGACAGGGTGCTTGGTGCCATGGTTTAGTTGATTAGGTGGTGTTGGATGATAGGTTGGACTTGGTGATCTTGAAGGTCTCTTCCAACCTGGTCAGGTCTACTCTATTCAATTCTATTCTACTCTAAGTGTTCTCTGACATCCAGTTTAAGGTCAAAGTTTAACCACCAGGTGCCAAGAACTGAAAAAACCAAACCACCTAAAAAGCACCATGCTGCACAAGTGTTTATACTGCATACAAATAGAAAACCAATCAAGGACAGGAAGAATGCTGATGCTCTGTTACCTCCATCATTTCCAGCTTGTCAGGATATGCAAGATCACCTGGAGCAGGCTTGTAGCCTGTGATATCAGTCTGAATATAAATGTGGGTCCTATAGACAAGGCGTTCTTGCACGTCTTCGAGCATCTGCTTGACACCAGCTGCAAATGCACCCAGCTGTTCAGCTAAGAGAGGCAAAAAGAAGACACAAAGTTATGAGTTCAGTTGTGAAACACACTTATCACAAAGTTAACCATGATGGGAAGGTCCAACCTATCACCCAACACCATCTAATCAACTAAACCATGGCACCGAGTGCCTCATCCAGTCTCTTAAACACCTCCAGGGACAGTGACTCCACCACCTCCCTGGGCAGCACATTCCAATGGCCAATCTCTCTTTCTGTGAAGAACTTCTTCCCAACATGTAGTCTAAACTTCCCCTGGTGCAGTTTGAGACTGTGTCCTCTTGTTCTGCCACTGGTTTCCTGGGAGAAGAGACAAACCACACCTGGCTACAGATCCCCTCAGTTTAGGAAAGATGTTGAGTTGCTGGAAGGTGTCCAGAGAAGGGCAACAAAGCTGGGGAGGGGTTTGGAGCACAGCCCTGTGAGGAGAGGCTGAGGGAGCTGGGGTTGCTTAACCTAGTGAAAAGGAGGCTCAGGGGAGACCTTCTTGCTCTCCACAACTACCTGAAAGGAGGTTGTAGCCAGGTGGGAGTTGGTCTCTTCTCCCAGGCAACCAGCACCAGAACAAGAGGACACAGTTTCAAGCTGTTCCAGGGGAGGTTTAGGCTGGATGTTAGGAAGAAGTTCTTCCCAGAAAGAGAGATTGTCCATTGGAATGTGCTGCCCAGGGAGGTGGTGGAGTCACCATCACTGGAGATGTTTAGGAAGAGACTGGATGAGGCACTTGGTGCCATGGTTTAGTTGATTAGATGGTGTTGGGTGATAGGTTGGACTCGATGATCTCTGAGGTCTTCCCCAACCTGGTTAATTCTACTCTATTCTATTCTCCCTTAGGGTAGTTGTAGACAGCAAGAAGGTCTCCCCTGAGCCTCCTCTTCTCCAGGCTAAACAACCCCAGCTCCCTCAGCCTCTCCTCACAGGGCTGTGCTCAAGGCCTCTCCCCAGCTTTGTTGCTCTTCTCTGGACACCTTCAAGTGTCTCAATGTCCTTCTTAAATTGAGGGGCCCAGAACTGGACACAGGACTCAAGGTATGGCCTAACCAATGCAGAGTCCAGGGGCACAATGACCTCCCTGCTCCTGCTGGCCACACTGTTCCTGATCCAGGCCAGGATGCGGTTTGCCTCCTTGGCCATCTGGGCACACTGCTGCCCCATGTTCAGCTGGCTGTCAACCAGCACCCCCAGGTCTCCTTCTGCCTGGCTGCTCTCCAACCACTCTGTCCCCAGCCTGTAGCACTTCATGGGATTGTTGTGACCAAAGTGCAGCACCCAGCACTTGGACTTGTTAAATGCCACCATGCTGGAGCCTGCCCATCTGTCCAGCCTGTCAAGGTCCCTCTGCAGAGCTCTCCTACCCTCTAACAGATCAACACCTGCTCCCAAATTGGTGTTGTCTGCCAACTTACTGATGGTGGACTCAATCTCCTCATCCAGATCAGCAATGAAGATGGTGAATAGGATTGGGCCCAGCAGTGATCCCTGGGGCACACCACTGGTGCCTGGCTGCCAGCTGGCTGTGGCACCATTCACCACCACTCTCTGGGCTCAGCCTCCAGCCAGTTCCTAACCCAGCTCTGAGTTCTGCTGTTATACTTTCTTTTCTGTCTCTGAAACTTAACAATCTGACCTGTTCAGGAGAGTGTTAACAGCAGGAGGTTCCAGCTATGAGTTACCATTGTTCTGGACATGATCTTCCAGCATCTCATTCTTGAGGATCCCGCAGAGCTCCGAGAGCGTCTCTAAGTGAATGACGTGGATGATCATTGGCCTGAGGACATCATACAATGAAAGACACAACTTCTCCAGGAGTTCACTGGGAAGAAACAGAAAAATAAGACAAAGCAGAACACTTTGAGGCTTCCTGCAGTATCACATAACATTCTAAATAAACACAGCTTGCTTTATGGCAAAAGTCTTTTAAAGAGTAGGGTAGAGTAGGGTAGAGTAGGGTAGAGTAATCAGTCAGGGTTGGAAGGGACCACAAGGATCATCTGGTTCCAACCCCCCTGCCATGGGCAGGGACACCCCACGCTAGATCAGGCTGGCCAGAGCCTCATCCAGCCTGCTCTTAAACACCTCCTCACCTTGAGCCTAAACTTCCCCTGGCACAGCTTGAGACTGTGTCCTCTTGTTCTGGTGCTGGTTGCCTGGGAGAAGCAACCAGCCCCCTCGCGGTTACAACCTCCCTTCAGGGAGCTGTAGAGAGCAAGAAGGTCTCTCCTCAGCCTCTTCTTCTCCAGGCTAAGCAACCCCAGCTCCCTCAGCCTCTCCCCATAGGGCTGTGCTCAAGGTCTCTCCCCAACCTCATTGCCCTTCTCTGGACACATTCAAGTGTTTCAATATCCCTCTTAAATTGAGGGGCCCAGAACAGGACACAGTACTCGAGGTGTGGCCTAACCAGTGCTGAGTCCAGGTACATTCAGCCCACACACAGGCACATGCAAATATTCCTTGACAGTAAGGGAAGCTCACAACCTCTAAATCCTTGATTAAAAACAGCTAGAGTTCATTGGCTTAATTTTATGCTGAGATGACTGGAAAGCACATCTGCACTTGACTGCAAGCTGTTGGCACAAAGGCAGTACAAAACTGCCTAAGAGCTGTGCCACTTTAAACTTCTACAGGTAGAACAGAATAGAATTAACCATGTTGGAAGAGACCTTCAAGATCATTCAGTCCAAGCCCCCACCCAACACCATCTAATCAACTAAACCATGGCACCAAGCACCCATCCAATCTCTTCCTAAACACGTCCAGTGATGGTGACTCCACCACCTCCCTGGGCAGCACATTCCAATGGCCAATCTCCCTTTCTGTGAAGAATTTCTTCCTAACCTCCAGCCTAAACCTATTTCTAAAGCACCTGTGTCTTCATCTCTTTCAAGCCTTTGGAATGTGCTGCCCAGGGAGGTGGTGGAGTCACCACCCAGGGAGGTGTTCAAGAGGGGACTGGATGTGGCACTCGGTGCCATGGTTTAGTCATGGGGTCTGTGGTGACAGGTTGGACTTGATGATGTTTGAGGCCTCTTCCAACCTTGGTGACACTGTGACACATTACTGAGATCATTTACTTTTGCTTAAGAAAAAAGAACAGAACATCACCAAACTCTGATGCATAAATCACTTAAGTTGTGGGGTGAGTTTATCTTGTCAACTCTTACCAAACCTATCTGCTACATCACAGCATAGGAAATACAACACGCAGTAAAACCAAAACCAGCATGTACCACCTACTCCAGTTTGGGTGTTGGTTTTGTGAAGAACTCATTGTACAGCTGGTGCTCATCCTGGCATACATGGACCATAAAGGCACAGCCACTTCGTACCTGTAGTCACAGAAACACAAATGCTTGTTTACTACATTGTTTTCCTTACATTAGTACCACAGGAGACATTACAGATAGGATTACATCACTGTATTGTAAATGGTATTACTAGCACTACAGGTCATGTGTCATTGTCTCAGGGCACTGTGGTGCAGGGGATGGGCAGGCTGTGCTTCAGCCAGTGTGGCTTTGCTCAGGGCCAGGAGCTCGGTCCTGTGTCCCAAGCTGTCAGCCCCTGGCTTGGATGGGAGCACACTGCATTGGGTTAGGAACTGGCTGGAGGCTGAGCCCAGAGAGTGGTGGTGAATGGTGCCACAGCCAGCTGGCAGCCAGGCACCAGTGGTGTCCCCCAGGGATCAGTGCTGCGCCCCATGCTCTTTAACATCTTTATTGATGATCTGGATGAGGGCATTGAGTCCATCAGCAGTAAATTTGCTGATGACACCAAGCTGGGGGCAGGAGTTGATCTGCTGGAGGGTGGAGAGGCTTTGCAGAGGGACCTCGACAGGCTGGACAGATGGGCAGAGTCCAAGGGCAGGAGATTGAACACATCCAAGTGCCAGGTTCTGCACATTGGCCACAGCAACCCCAGGCAGTGCTACAGGCTGGGGTCAGAGTGGCTGAGAGCAGCCAGGCAGAGAGGGACCTGGGGGTGCTGGTCGATGGCAGGCTGAACATGAGCCTGCAGTGTGCCCAGGCAGCCAGGACGATGGCCAATGGCATCCTGGCCTGCATCAAGAACAGTGTGGCCAGCAGGAGCAGGGAGGTCATTCTGCCCCTGCACACTGCACTGGTTAGGCCACACCTTGAGTCCTGTGTCCAGTTCTGGGCTCCTCACTTTAGGAAGGAGGTTGAGTTGCTGGAACAAGTCCAGAGAAGAGCAACAAAGTTGGTGAGGGGTTTGGAACACAGCCCTGTGAGTAGAGACTGAGGGAGCTGGGGTTGCTTAGCCTGGAGAGGAGGAGACTCAGGGGTGACCTTATTGCTCTCTACAACTACCTGAAGGGAGGTTGTAGCCAGGCAGAGGTTGGTCTCTTCTCCCAGGCAGCCAGCACCAGAACAAGAGAACACAGTCTCAGGCTGCACCAGGGGAGGTTTAGGTTGGATGTTAGAAAGAAGTTCTACACAGAGAGTGATTGCCCATTGGAATGGGCTGCCTGGGGAGGTGGTGGAGTCACCATCATTGGAGGTGTTCAGGAGGAGACTTGATGGGGTGCTTGGTGCCATTGTTTAGTTGTTTAGGTGGGTTGGATTGGTTGATAGGTTGGACATGATGATCTTGAAATTCTCTTCCAACCTGGTGGTTGTTGTTTATTGCTCTGCTGGGACTCAAGCTGCGGCACTGATCCTGCCTGAGTTTGCTGCAGACCTCAGGGGAGCTGCCTGCCAAGCATCCAGCAGTTTGCACAAACAATCTCACTGGCCAGCTGAGTGATCAAGGTAAACAAACAAACAAATATCTAGTGTCTGAGATGCAGTGAGACGAAAACCTTCAAAGAATGTTTGGAGATGTGGTGCTTGGGGATAGGGTTTAAGGGTGAACTTTGTAGTGTGGGGTTATTGGTTGGACTTGGTGATCCTGAGGGTCTTTGCCAACCTGAATGCTCCTGTGATTGTGTGATGATCACTACAGCTCTGATTAAACTGAAGCTGTGTGAAATTAAGAGTTACAGTATCACAGATCAAAGATCACAGTATCAAAGATCATCGAGTCCAACCTGTCACCACAGACCTCATGACTAGACCATGGCACCAAGTGCCACATCCAATCCCCTCTTGAACACCTCCAGGGATGGTGACTCCACCACCTCCCTGGGCAGCACATTCCAATGGCAAACAACTCTCTCAGTGAAGAACTTTCTCCTCACCTCCAGCCTAAACTTCCCCTGGTGCAGCCTGAGACTGTGTCCTCTCGTTCTGGTGCTGGTTGCTTGGGAGAAGAGACCAACCCCTTCCTGGCTACAACCACCTTTCAGGTTGTTGTAGAGGGCAATGAGGTCACCCCTGAGCCTCCTCTTCTCCAGGCTAAACAATTCCAGCTCCCTCAGCCTCTCCTCACAGGGCTGTGCTCAAGGCCTCTCCCCAGCCTTGTTGCCCTTCTCTGGACATCTTCAAGTGTCTCAATGTCCTTCTTAAACTGATGGGCCCAGGACTGGACACAGGACTCAAGGTGTGTCCTAACCAATGCAGACTCCAGGGGCACAATGACTTCCCTGCTCCTGCTGGCCACACTATTCCTAGTGCAGGCCAGGATACCATTGGCCTTCTTGGCCACCTGGGCACACTGCTGGCTCATGTTTAGGCGGCTGTCAATCAGCACCCCCAGGTCCCTCTCTGCCTGGCTGCTCTCCAGCCACTCTGACCCCAGCCTGTAGCACTGCATGGGGTTGTTGTGACCAAACTGCAGCACCCAGCACTTGGACTTGTTGAATGCCAGTTATTGAGATCAGCTGTAAAACTAAGGTCTGAAAAGATGCCACTGGCTACATAAAAGCCCTTGGGGTGCAACTTCTCTACCTGTTTGCTCCTGATGAAATTTAAGTAACCACATTTCCTGCTTTTGCAAGTACTCCTCTGGGTGGTTTGGAGCAGGGACTTTACAGAGTAACCACAGAATGAGTAAGGTTGGAAAAGACCTCAGAGATCATCAAGTCCAACCTGTCAGCCAACACCTCAGGACTAATCTTACTTAAAACAGGCATTACTTGAAAATATTAGTATCATAGTATCAGTCAGGGTTGGAAGGGACCACAAGGACCATCTAGTTCCACCCCCCCTGCCATAGGCAGGGACACCAGCTCAGACTGGCCAGAGGTTCATCCCTCATCACTTTTGCTATAGTCATAACAAAAAGTTATAGTCATAGTTATAGTCATAACAAAAGTGACAATTCTGCACTCAACCAATTAAGGAAGCACACTGGGGGGAAGGAGGATTGAAACCCCACAGAAACCCCACAGCAGGTGACCACTTTACCTACCAGAGCACAATGATCTCTGTTGTTCTGACTGGTTAATTCTGTGACAGTGCTAGCGATGCTCGGGCCAAGCAAAAGCTCCCTCTGGTCGAGGTAGCACTGATGGATTTCACTGAGAACTTGTTGATACCTGGCCAAGAAATGAAAAAGAGTAACTGCATCCCTGAAGCTCATTTTCAGGGTGTGGTAATTTTAGGCTGTGCCTTGAAAGTTTAGCAGTGGATTTTGAGCAGAGAAGTAGAAAAATATAAACAAATAAATAGATAGGTAAAATAAATAAATAGATAAAATAAATTGGGTGTAAAAAGGAAAACAAAAGATTGTTCTAAACAGATTCATGGGATGAAAAGTCTGGGATAAGAGAAGCTGTATCATAACAATTCTACACGTTTCACTTCCATTCCCACTCCTTTTCTCTTCTCCTCCGATCTGGGCTGCTCTGCTTTGCCTGGGAGAACATAATGCTTCTGGATGGCCTTGAGATAAGACTAACACTGCTTTCTCCCAGCTTCTCTATGTCTCTCTTGGTACAAGGGGAGTTTGGGAGCTTTAGGGGGGCAGGGGAGCAGCTTCCCTGGTCTTTTGGACCAGGGGGGGTTTCCTTGTTATTTACTAACTGTAAATCCCTGTATAATATTGCAAATCCTGTCTGTTTTGTACACATCCATTGCATTCCATTGTAGAGTGTAGTTTTATCTTGTAAATACAGCTTCATCTCCTTCTAACTGAGTTATTCTGGTTAAAATTAATGCTGGGGGAAACTTCAACCCAACACAGGTAAACAACATTTATTCTAACTCCCTTTTGAGGGTTCACCTAATTTCCCTTTTTAAAACAAACTTTATACCATGCTGAACAGTACTGGGGCAAAAGTGAAGACATTCAGAAGTTAAAATTACTGAAAATAAACTATGTAGGCATACTTACTCTGGCATTTTTTCAGACCTCTGCTCTACTTGTTCAATGAGGGTCTACTCAATGAAAAGAAAAAAGAAATATCAGTAAATTATGTTTTTTCTAGTAACTGGAAAATAGGAGAAAAGAGGAGGGAAGAGGACAGAAGCAAACAGAAGCAAACAGAAGCAAACAGAAGCAAACAGAAGCAAACAGAAGCAAACAGAAGCAAACAGAAGCAAACAGAAGCAAACAGAAGCAAACAGAAGGAAACAGAAGGAAACAGAAGGAAACAGAAGGAAACAGAAGGAAACAGAAGGAAACAGAAGGAAACAGAAGGAAACAGAAGGAAACAGAAGGAAACAGAAGGAAACAGAAGGAAACAGAAGGAAACAGAAGGAAACAGAAGGAAACAGAAGGAAACAGAAGGAAACAGAAGGAAACAGAAGGAAACAGAAGGAAACAGAAGGAAACAGAAGGAAACAGAAGGAAACAGAAGGAAACAGAAGGAAACAGAAGGAAACAGAAGGAAACAGAAGGAAACAGAAGGAAACAGAAGGAAACAGAAGGAAACAGAAGGAAACAGAAGGAAACAGAAGGAAACAGAAGGAAACAGAAGGAAACAGAAGGAAACAGAAAGAAACAGAAAGAAACAGAAAGAAACAGAAGGAAACAGAAGGAAACAGAAGGAAACAGAAGGAAACAGAAGGAAACAGAAGGAAACAGAAGGAAACAGAAGGGAATTAACCAGCTTGGGAAAGACCACCGAGATCATTGAGTCCAACCTATCACCCAACACCATCTAATCAACTAAACCATGGCACCAAGCACCCCATCCAGCCTCTTCCTAAACACCTCCAGTGATGATGACTCCACCACCTCCCTGGGCAGCACATTCCAATGCCCAATCACTCTTTCTATGAAGAGCTTCATCCTAATATCCAGCCTAAACCTCTCCTGACACAGCTTGAGACTGTGTCCTCTTGTTCTGGTGCTGGATGCCTGGGAGAAGAGGCCAGTCCCCACCTCGCTACAACCTCCCTTCAGGTAGTTGTAGACAGCAGTTTAGTTTGCAATAGTTTGCAGTGTTTTTCCATGGACACAATATGCAACCTTTGGACCTTCACACCTGCACAATATGCAGTCCTGGCATTCACATTGCTAATGAATTCAAAGCAGAAGCCACGAAAATGGGGTTTTACAGTTAGTTACCAGCCTACTTACCCTGACTTTGGGAGCAGCTGCTCTGAATTTTACATAAAACAGTGTGAAGGCATTGTCAGTATTTGGCACAGATGAAGGATCCTGAAAGCAGGGATGAAGAATTGGTTAAAAAGGAAAAGGATATATTTGGCTTCCAGCATTTAGTGGCTCAGAAAATTAGGCTCTGAACCAGGGTATTTATTCTTCACACTTATAATGCCAGTGGAACAGTTCTCTGCCACTTGCCACCTTAAAAGGCATGCTTCTTTCAGAATGCAGATGAAGCCAGAGGGAAGGAAAAAATCCCAAACTAGAGTGTCAGCCAACAGTCCCTACAGCAAAAGTAACATTCTCAGTAATTATAGAATCATAAAATCAATAAAGTTGGAAAATACCTCAGAGATCATCAAGTCCAACCTAGCACCCAGCACCTCAGGACTAACTAAACCATGGCTTCAAGTTCCATGTCCAATTCCCTCTTGAACACTTCCACTGATGGTGACTCCTCCACCTCCCTGGGCAGCACATTCCAATGGTCAATCTCTCTTTTTGGGAAGGACTTCTTCCTAACACCCTGCCTGAACCTCCCCTGGTGCAGCTTCAGACTATGTCCTCTTGTTCTGGTGCTGGTTGCCTGGGAGAAGAGACCAACCACCTCCTGGCTACAACCTCCCTTCAGGGAGTTGAAGACAGCAAGAAGGTCTCCCTTCAGCCTCCTCTTCTCCAGGCTAATCAGCCCCAGCTCCCTCAGCCTCTCCTCACAGGGCTGTGCTCAAGGCCTGTCCCCAGCCTCATTGCCCTTCTCTGGACATGTTCAAGTGTCTCAATGTCCTTCTTGCTACAATTCTCCTCAGAGACCTGCCACAGTAGTACTGATTACTGTTCCTTAACCTGTAGTACTAAAATGGAACAAAATTTCCCTTTTAACCTGCGAGTCTCAGAGAAGGGGAGGACTACTTTCACCTCTGTGAGCTACCTCACCATCTTTCTACAAAAAGAGATCAAAATCCCCAAACATTCATATGAAGAGTAACAAAGAACATCTAGATCTGATCAGTACTTTTTCAGTCCTGACAAGACCAATTGTTGTGTTGCAATAGGAAATCCCAATGCTTGATTCCATCCAAAGACCACTGGTCCACATCCAGTACATGCAGACATTAGAAGGCCAGCAGGAGCAGGGAGGTCATTGTGCCCCTGGACTCAGCACTGGTTAGGTCACACCTTGTTTCCTGTGTCCAGTTATGGGCCCCTCAGTTTAGGAAAGATGTTGAGTTGCTGGAAGGTGTCCAGAGAAGGGCAACAAAGCTGGGGAGGGGTCTGGAGCACAGCCCTGTGAGGAGAGGCTGAGGGAGCTGGGGTTGCTTAGCCTGGAGAAGAGGAGGCTCAGAGGAGACCTTCTTGCTCTCTACAACTCCCTGAAGGGAAGCTGTAGCCAGGTGGGGGTTGGTCTCTTCTCCCAGGCAACCAGCAGCAGAACAAGAGGACACAGTCTCAAGCTGCACCAGGGGAGGTTTAGGCTGGAGTTGAGGAGAAAGTTCATCACAGAGTGATTGGCTATTTGAATGTGCTGCCCAGGGAGGTGATGGAGTCACTGTCCCTGGAGATGTTCAAGAGGGGATTGGACGTGGCATTTGGAGCCATGGTTTAGTTAGTCATGAGGTGTTGGGTGCTAGGTTGGACTTGATTATCTGTGGTATTTTCCAACCTCACTGATTCTATGGTGCTATGAATCACTACAGTGTAGAACTGACCAAGAGTCATACAAGGTTGCTGACACCTCCCACACCCCACCTTTTCCCCCCAAAAAAGGAGAAAACTGCACAGTGCTACATCAGACATTTCAGTACAGCTCAAGTTACCACTTACTGATTCACCTTACCCTTTTCAATAGCTGGCTTGTGAGGTTCTGTAGTGTATTCACAGTGTATGTCTTGATAAGGTGCATAGCTTTAGAAAGGCATTGTTTAAACTTCATCAAATATACAGGATAGTCTTTAAAGTTTGGCTGGAAGAAATTTGGAAGGGGGGAAAAAGAAAAAACAAACCACCAATACTGTAAATATGAACAAGAGGAGAGCCAAAAGTTTATCAAAACTTAAAATGCTCTTTTACTAGCTAGAAATGCTAGTTTGTACAAACTAAAAGCAGGGTGTTATAGAAATTAAACAGAATATTAAGTATTTCCAGTTAAAAAAAACCTTGAGTTAATAAATGTCATCTTTGCTTCCTTACTGTATTTGGCAGGGAGAACACTTTTAAGGTGTGGTAGTTTTAGGCTATGCCTTTAACATTTAGCTGCAGGTTTCAAGCAGAAAAGTAGAAGAATATAAGTAAGTCACTCTTGGGTGTGAAAAGGAAAACAATAGATTGTTCTAACCAAATTAATTGGATAAATGGCTGGGATAAGAGAAGCTGCATCATAACAATTCTTCACGTCTCACTTCCATTCCCATTCCTTTTCTCTCCTCCTCTGATCGTGGCTGTTCTGCTTTGCCTGGGACATAACAGTGCTTCTGGCTGGCCTTGAGATAAGGCTAACACTGCTTTCTCTCACCTCCTCTCTCTCTCATGGTACAGGGGGGTCTGGGAGGTTTGGGAGGGGTGTAGAGAGAGGTGGATGAGCACTGGAGAAGCCTCCCTGGTCTCTTTTTGACCAGGGGGATTTTCATGTTGTTTGCTAATTGTAAATACCTGTATAACATTGTAAACCCTGTCTATTTTGTACACATTCATTGAATTCCATTGTAGAGTGTAGCTTCTGCTTGTAAATACAGCTTCAGTTGCTTCTAACTGAGTAAGATGCTAGGGGAAACTTCAACCCACCACATGAGGCTGGGGGGGGGGAAACCAACCCAACCAACCAAAACAAATCACAAATTAACATGAGGATGTAGTTTTGAAATCATTAAGAGTTTGGCTAAAACTCAATGCAGAATTACTTACATGTGATGAAATATATGCAATACAATCATCAAGCTTAGCCAGCATGGGAATGAATCCTTCACTGTTCACGGACAGCGTCGGGGAATTCAGTTTCTTGGGGAAACAAGACAAAAGCAACACTGTGAGGAGCCCAAGCAACTCAGTGTGGGTGGCAAAGCCCAAAACATCAGCACACTTTTGTGTCCTGCAACTGTTAAGAGAGATGATGACACTCACTGTGTTGATGTTTTCTAGCTCATTAAAGTAAGAGAGCTTCTGCTGGATGTTTTCAGCCAGGTCAACAAGTTCTGACTGTATGAAAAAAGAACATAGAGGAAAAATGAGCAACCTTTCAAGCACTTTAAATATATAATGTGTATATATTTATATCCTGGTCTCCAAACTGGTGACACATGGGTTTGATTGGTGGACCACTAGATGGATAAGGAACTGGCTTGATGGCCGCACCCAAAGAGTGGCTGTCAATGGCTCCATGTCCCAGTGGAGGCCAGTGACAAGTGGAGTCCCTCAGGGATCAGTCCTGGGACCTGTCTTATTCAACATCTTTGTGGGGGACATGGACAGTGGCATTGAGTGCACCCTCAGCAAGTTTGCTGATGACACCAAGCTGTGTGGTGCAGCAGACAGGCTGGAGGGAAGGGAGGCCATCCAGAGGGACCTTGACAGGCTGGAGAGGTGGGCACAGGCCAACCTCATGAAGTTCAATAAGAGCAAGTGCAGGGTCCTGCATCTGGGTCGAGGCAATCCCAGGCACAAATACAGGCTGGGCAGTGACTGGCTGGAGGATAGCCCTGAGGAGAGAGACTTGGGGGTGCTGGTGGACAAAAAGCTCAACATGAGCTCTCAGTGTGCACTTGCAGCCCGCAAAGCCAATCAGATCCTGGGCTGCATCAGGAGAAGTGTGGCTAGCAGGTCGAGGGAGGTGATCCTCCCCCTCTACTCAGCCCTGGTGAGACCCCACCTGGAGTACTGTGTCCAGTTCTGGAGCCCCTATTACAAGAGGGATGTGGAGGTGCTGGAAGGTGTCCAGAGAAGGGCCACGAGGATGAGCAGAGGGCTGGAGCACCTCTCCTATGAGGACAGACTGAAGGAGTTGGGGCTGTTCAGTCTGCAGAAGAGAAGGCTCCGAGGTGACCTAATTGTCGCCTTCCAGTATCTGAAGGGGGCCTACAGGAAGGCTGGGGAAGGACTTCTCAGGATATCAGGTAGTGATAGGACTAGGGGGAATGGAATGAAGCTGGAGGTGGGGAGATTCAGGCTGGATGTGAGGAGGAGGTTCTTCACCATGAGAGTGGTGAAACCCTGGAATGGGTTGTCCAGGGAGGTGGTCGAGGCCCCGTCCCTGGGGGTGTTTAAGAGCAGGCTGGATGAGGCTCTGTCCAGCCTGATCTAGTGTGGGGTGTCCCTGCCCATGGCAGGGGGGTTGGAACTAGATGATCCTTGTGGTCCCTTCCAACCCTGAATGAAACTATGAAACTATGAAACTATATATATATGTATTTATTTATTTGTGCGTGTGTGTGTTTATTTTTATATATAAATATATATCATTAATTTGTTTGTATATATATATATATAAAGATGAGTATAGATATATATAAAAAAGGATCACAAGGTCCTCAAATGAAACAAATTCAAGTCTGCCTAACACTCAATACAAACACTAAATTATCACTAATACAATGGAAGCATTCAGCTTGGCTAATATATTCTTTTATATATATATAAATATAGATAGAGAGAGAGAGAGAGAGAGACGAGAGAGAGAGAGACGAGAGAGAGAGAGACGAGAGAGAGAGAGAGACGAGAGAGAGAGAGACGAGAGAGAGAGAGACGAGAGAGAGAGAGACGAGAGAGAGAGAGACGAGAGAGAGAGAGACGAGAGAGAGAGAGACGAGAGAGAGAGAGACGAGAGAGAGAGAGACGAGAGAGAGAGAGACGAGAGAGAGAGAGACGAGAGAGAGAGAGACGAGAGAGAGAGAGACGAGAGAGAGAGAGACGAGAGAGAGAGAGACGAGAGAGAGAGAGACGAGAGAGAGAGAGACGAGAGAGAGAGAGACGAGAGAGAGAGAGAGACGAGAGAGAGAGAGAGAGAGACGAGAGAGAGAGAGAGAGACGAGAGAGAGAGAGAGAGACGAGAGAGAGAGAGACGAGAGAGAGAGAGAGACGAGAGAGAGAGAGAGAGACGAGAGAGAGAGAGACGAGAGAGAGAGAGACGAGAGAGAGAGAGAGATTGATTCCACCTGGCTACAACCTCCCTTCAGGTAATTGTAGACAGCAATAAGGTCTCCCCTGAGCCTGTGAAGAATTTCTTCCTAAAATCCAGCCTAAACCTACCCTGGCACACTTGAGACTGTGCCCTCTTGTTCTGGTTGCCTGGGAGAAGAGACTAACCCCTACCTGGATACAACCTCCCTTCAGGCAGGTGTAGAGTGCAAGAAAGTCTCCCCTGAGCCTCCTCTCCTCCAGGCTAAGCAATCCCAGCTCCCTCAGCCTCTCCTCACAGGGCTGTGCTCCAAGCCCCTTCCCAGCTTTCTTGCCCTTCTCTGGACACCTTCCAGCAACTCAACATCTTTCCTAAACTGAGGGGCCCAGAACTGGTCACAGGACTCAAGCTGTGGCCTAACCAGTGCTGAGTCCAGGGGCACAATGACCTCCCTGCTCCTGCTGGCCACACTGTTTCTGATGCAGGCCAGGATGCCATTGGCCTTCTTGGCCACCTGGGCACCATCTTCAGCCTACTATCAACCACTACTCCCAGATCACTCTCTGCCTGGCTGCTCTCCACCCACTCTGATCCTAGCCTGTAGCACTGCATGGGGTTGCTGTGGCCAATGTGTAGAGCCCTACACTTAGATGTGTTCAATCTCATGCCCATCTGTCCAGTCTGGCAAGATCCCTCTGCAGAGCTCTTCTACCCTCTAACAGACCAACTCCTGCCCCCAGCTTGGTGTCCCCCAGGGATCAGTGCTGGGCCCCATGCTCTTTAATATCTTCATCAATGACCTGGATGAGGGGATTGAGTCCATCAGCAGTAAGTTTGCAGATGAGAAGAAAATGAAACCTTCATTTGTGGTATCATAGAAGTTTCCAGGAAGCCTTGCACCAAAGATTACCTGCTCTTTCAGAAGTTGCTCACAGGCCTCGTGCAGCGTTCCTGTCTTCGTGGACACAAAAAGGTACTGCTTCTGCAGTGACTCCAGGTGCTGCAGGGCACTATTCACATCATCCAAGATAGCATCACACTGCTCCTGAAAGCCAGACAAGTAATCCCTCATCTGTCTAGAAAAAGAGAATCAACAGACAACAGAAGTAAAATTTTGTTTTCTGTGTGTGCAAACCCAGCTGCCTGCAGGGAGACTGCCACCACCTTTCCCTCACAAGGAATAAATGAGAGCAACCAGGCAGGGAGGGACCTGGGGGTGTTGGTTGATGTTAAGCTGAACATGAGCCTGCAGTGTGCCCAGGCAGCCAGGAGGGCCAGTGGCATCCTGGCCTGCATCAGGAATAGTGTGGCCAGCAGGAGCAGGGAGGTCATTGTGCCCCTGTACACTGCACTGGTTAGGCCACACCTTGAGTCCTTTGTCCAGTTTTGGGCCCCTCAGTTTAGGAAGGAGGTTCACTTGCTGGAGCGTGACCAGAGAAGGGCAACGAAGCTGGTGAGGGGTTTGGAACACAGCCCTGTGAGGAGAGGCTGAGGGAGCTGAGGTTGCTTAGCCTGGAGAAGAGGAGACTCAGGGGTGACCTTATTGCTGTCTACAACTACCTGAAGTGGGGTTGCAGACAGGCAGATGTTGGTCTCTTCTCCCAGGCAACCAGCACCAGAACAAGAGGACACAGTCTCAGGCTGTGCCAGGGGAGGTTTAGGCTGGAGGTTAGGAAGAAGTTTTACACAGAGAGAGTGATTGCCCATTGGAATGTGCTGCCTGGGGAGGTGGTGGAGTCACTATCATTGGAGGTGTTTAGGAGGAGACTTGATAGGGTGCTTGGTGCCATGGGTGAGTTGATTAGGCAGTGTTGGATTGGTTGATGGGTTGGACACGATGATCTTGAAGGTCTCTTCCAACCTGGTCTATTCCATTCCATTCCATTCTATTCTATTCTCACTTGCATCAAGCAAGAGTGCACAATTAGCAGATCTTTTGTGACCCACAGAAATAACAGAGCTATAGGGTTTGGAGCAGCCACTGCAGTAACTCCATCTCCTTCACACTCCTACCCAGAAAGCAGCAGCACACACCACAGCAAGCCTGGAGCACACAGATACTGTCTGAATGCACAGCACAGAGTGCTGCTACAAGCAGCCAAATTTTACCTTCCTTGCTTCCAGCAGGGCTGTTTACCTGGGGGGCTCTTCTTCTACACTGTTTTCAGTTCCCATTTAGAAATTACTTCCACTAGGCTAAAGCAGTTGACATTTGGGAAATCACTGTGCCCCTGGACTCAGCAGTGGTTAGGCCACACCTCGAGTCCTGGGTCCAGTTCTGGGCCCCTCAGTTTAGGAAAGATGTTGAGTTGCTGGAAGGTGTCCACAGAAGGGCAACAAAGCTGGGGAGGGATTTGGAGCACAGCCCTGTGAGGAGAGGCTGAGGGAGCTGGGGTTGATTAGCCTGGAGAAGAGGAGGCTCAGGGGAGACCTTATTGCTGTCTCCAACTCCCTGAAGGGAGGTTGTAGCCAGGTGGGGGTTGGTCTCTTCTCCCAGGCAACCAGCACCAGAACAAGAGGACACAGTCTCAAGCTGTGCCAGGGGAGGTTTAGGCTGGATGTTAGGAAGAAATTCTTCCCTGAAAGAGAGATTGGCCATTGGAATGTGCTGCCCAGGGATGTGGTGGAGTCACCATCACTGGAGGTGCTCAGGAAGAGACTGGATGGGGTGCTTGGTGCCATGGTTTAGTTGATTAGATGGTGTTGGGTGCTAGGTTGGACTTGATGATCTCAAAGGTCTTTTCCAACCTGGTTAATTCTACTCTGTTCTGTTCTGTGAACAAGACAAAGTCCTGCAAGGGTCAAAATGCTTACAGTGGAAAAAAATGAGAAAGAACACGTACCTGTACTTGGCACCTTCATCTTGATCCATCTGTGTTTGCACCTGAGCAAACCAGGAGAAGAACTACAAGAGATTTTACAGTGTGAACGAGACAGGTATCATATATAATCAATGTAAAAAAAATAACCAGAGCTATGTGTGATGGGTTACACCCATCCTGAAAGCTGGGTTTCAGCTGGGAGGGTTTGTGAGAGCCTTGCTCTCCTGGTGCCTGGGCACGCTGCAGGCTCATGTTCAGCCTACCATCCACCAGCACCCCCAGGTCCCTCTCTGCCTGGCTGCTCTCAGCCACTCTGACCCCAGCCTGTAGCACTGCATGGGGTTGCTGTGGCCAATGTGCAGAACCTGGCACTGGGATGTGTTCAGTCTCCTGCCCTTGGACTCTGCCCATCTGTCCAGCCTGTTGAGGTCCCTCTGCAGAGCCTCTCTACCCTCCAGCAGATCAACTCCTGCCCCCAGCTTGGTGTCGTCAGCAAACTTACTGCTGATGGATTCAATGCCCTCATCCAGATCATCAATAAAGATGTTAAAGAGCACAGGGCCCAGCACTGATCCCTGGGGGACACCACTGGTGCCTGGCTGCCAGCTGGATGTGGCACCATTCACCACCACTCTCTGGGCTCAGCCTCCAGCCAGTTCCTAAACCCAGCTCAGAGTGCTGCTGTCGAAGCCATGGGCTGACAGCTTAGCCAGGAGTTTGCTGTGGGGTACAGTGTCAAAGGCCTTGCTGAAGCTTCAACTTCATCTGGTTTTAGCTCTACAAAAACCAGGCTGCCACATTAGAAAAGAGGGGGATGAGGCACAATGCTTTTGTGTGTGATGGGCAACACCAACTTAGTGAAGGTGCCAGGGTCTACCATAAGACTCTACTCAACATGTGAGAAGTATCTGTCAATTAAGGGCAAAGACTTTAACTATTGCCCAGTGGAATGTGCTGTCCAGGGAGGTGGGAGAGTCACCATCACTGGAGGTGTTTAGGAAGAGACTGGATGGGGCATTTAGTGCCATGGTTTAGTTGATTAAATGGTGTTGGGTGATAGGTTGGACTTGATGATCTCTGAGGTCTTTTCTATCCTATTCTATCCTATCCTATCCTATTCTATTCAACCTATCCTAGTCTATTCTATCCCCTCCTATCCTATCCCATCCTATCCTATCCAACTCTATCCTATCCTATCCTATTCAACTCTATCCTATCCTATCCTATCCTATTCAACTCTATTCTATCCTATCCTATCCTATCCTATTCAACTCTATTCTATTCTATCTTCCCCCCAAATTTAAGAAACCCACCAAAAGGGTTTCTTAAACCAAAAGGCTTTCTTAACCCCTTGTGGGGTTTAAGAAGGCAAGAGCCACAGGAACTCAGGGAATTCTCTGGAGCAGATTTTTACATCTCAGGGGTTACTCAGCCCCACTTACCTGCTGTGCTGTTTCAATTCTTTCACCCTCCATCCCCAGTATGGAAAAGCCTTTCAGGAGGACGTCCTCTGTGGAGTCTGGCACCGCAGCTGGCAGCGTCATGGAGAGCGACTGGGATGTTAGGCTGCACAGATCCTCAATTGGGAGCTGCTCACAGAACCCCACAAAGTTCAGTCAGAAAATTCACCAAGAAACAGTACATTGGGCTTAATTACAGTGCCACAGTGCAAGGCATCAACCTGAGAAAATTACATGCATCTACGCCTGAAGAAACAAATGCAACAGGCATTTTACCTCTACAATAATGCACCAACAGCCAGCAGATTTATGCACTCAGAAACACCTAAAATTGCTTAAATTTTGCTGTTAAAAAAATATTACACAGTATTTTATGGAAGTACACCATTTGTGTAAGAACAGAAACTGAATATCCAGGCAGAGTCCAAGGGTAGCAGACCTAACACAACCAAGTGCCGGGTTCTGCACATTGGCCACAGCAACCCCAGGCAGTGCTACAGGCTGGGGTCAGGGTGGCTGAGAGCAGCCAAACAGAGAGGGACCTGGGTCTACTGGTTGATAGTAGGCTGAACATGAGCCAGCAGTGTGCCCAGGTGGCCAAGAAGACCAAGGGCATCCTGGCCTGCATCAGGAATAGTGTCCAGCAGGAGCAGGGAGGTCATTCTGCCCCTGGACTCAGCACTGGTTAGGCCACACCTTGAGTCCTGGGTCCAGTTCTGGACCCCCTCAGTTTAAGAAGGACATTGAGATACTTGAATGTGTCCAGAGAAGGGCAATGAGGCTGGGGAGAGGCCTTGAGCACAGCCCTGTGAGGAGAGGCTGAGGGAGCTGGGGTTGCTTAGCCTGGAGAAGAGGAGGCTCAGGGGAGATCTTCTTGCTGTCCACAACTCCCTCAAGGGAGGTTGTAGCCAGGTGGGGGTTGGTCTCTTCTCCCAGGCAAGCAGCACCAGAACAAGAGGACACAGTCCCAAGCTGCACCAGGGAAGGTTTAGGCTGGATGTTAGGAAGAAGTTCTTCATAGAAAGAGTGACTGTCCATTGGAATGTGCTGCCCAGGGAGGTGGTGGAGTCACCATCCCTGGAGGTGTTCAAGATTGGATTGGATGTGGCACTTGGTGCCATGGTCTAGTCATGAGGTCTGTAGTGACAGGTTGGATTCGATGATCTTTGAGGTCTCTTCCAACCTTGGTGATACTGTGAAGAAGTTCTTCCCAGAAAGAGAGACTGGCCATTGGAATGTGCTGCCCAGGGAGGTGGTGGAGTCACCATCCCTGGAGGTGTTTAAGATGAGACTGGATGAGGCACTTGCTGCCATGGTTTAGCTGATTAGACGGTGCTGGGTGATAGGTTGGGCACTATGATCTCGAAGGTCTTTTCCAGCCTGCTCAATTCTATTCTATTCTAACACACTGATGAGCTATACTTTTCCTTCCTATTTACCTGGTTCTACACCCAGGAAACTGGCCTAGAAAAGCATCTCAGAGCAGGAATTCAGAACACATACCAAAACCAAATTAAACTCTATGTGCATGCCACCAGGCAACACAACCCCACAGGAACTGTCAGATGTTTGTGACATATTCAGACAAAATTCAAGGCTTACACACTGCCATAATCTGATCAGGAAACAGTGGTTCATACCCTTTCAAATGCTTTTCAGTGAATGAGTCAAGCTAAAAAGAAAGGCTTTTGCAGAAGACAATCCCCCTTCAGCAGAGCTGTTCTTTACAGAACAGAGCAGAATGGAAGAGGAGCAGAATGGAAGAGGAGCAGAACGGAATTAACCAGGTTGGAAAAGACATTTGAGATCATCAAGTCCAACCCATCACCCAACACCATCTCATCAACTAAACCATGGCACCAAGCACCCCATCCAGTCTCTTCCTAAACACCTCCAGGGATGGTGACTCCACCACCACCCTGGGCAGCACATTCCAATGGCCAACCTCTCTTGCTAGGAAGAACTTTCTCCTCACCTCCAGCCTAAACCTCCCCTGGCACAGCTGGAGACTGTGGCCTTTTGTTCTGGTGCTGGCTGCCTGGGAGAAGAGACCAATCCCCACTTGGCTACAACCTCCCTTCAAGTAGCTGTAGACAGCAAGAAGGTCTCCCCTGAGCCTTCTCTTCTCCAGGCTAAGCAACCCCAGCTCCCTCAGCCTCTCCTCACAGGGCTGTGCTCCAAACCCCTCCCCAGCTTTCTTGCCCTTCTCTGGACACCTTCCAGCAACTCAACATCTTTCCTAAACTGAGGGTCCCAGAACTGGACACAGGACTCAAGGTGTGGCCTACCCAGTGCTGCCTGCCAATATTTGCTTTAGTAGGGTTGCACCCTGCTTAGGCAAGAAAGAAACCAGGAAGCAGTGAATGAAACAGGTGCATTTGAGGAAGGAATTGGTTTGCCTTCTGCCCTTTGTTATTCTGGCCTTTCAGATGCTTGCTAGGAGCCAACTTTATTGATTCTGTAGCACTGTATCTTGTGCTACTATCCTGTTCAAACACAAACCTCTCACAAGATGTGCAGTTAAGGAATGCAAATAGCTCATTCCCCTTCCTTTGGTAGACAAGAGAACAGTCCTAAGTGATAGCCTTATCAGAGTTTAACAACTTCAGTAAGTGCAAGTGCAGGGTCCTGCATCTGGGTGGAGGCAATCCCAGGCACAAATCCAGGCTGGGCAGGGACTGGCTGGAAAGCAGCCCTGAGGAGAGAGACTTGGGGGTGCTGGGGGAGGAGAAGCTCAACAGGAGCTCTCAATGTGCACTTGCAGCCCACAAAGCCAATCAGATCCTGGGCTGCATCAGGAGAAGTGTGGCCAGCAGGGCAAGGGAGGTGATCCTCCCCCTCTGCTCAGCTCTGCTGAGACCCCACCTGGAGTACTGCCTCCAGTTCTGGAGCCCATATTCCAAGAGGGATGTGGAGGTGCTGGAAGGTGTGCAGAGAAGGGCCAGGAGGATGATCAGAGGGCTGGAGCACCTCTCCTGTGAGGACAGACTGAAGGAGTTGGGGCTGTTCAGTCTGGAGAAGAGAAGGCTCCCAGGTGACCTCATTGTGGCCTTCCAGTATCTGAAGGGGGCTACAGGAAGGCTGGGGAGGGACTGCTCAGGATCTCAGGTAGTGCTAGGACTAGGGGGAATGGACTGAAGCTGGAGGTGGGGAGATTGAGGCTGGAGGTGAGGAGGAAGTTCTTCCCCATGAGAGTGGTGAAGCCCTGGAATGGGTTGTCCAGGGAGGTGGTTGAGGCCCCATCCCTGGAGGTGTTTAAGCCCAGGCTGGATGAGGCTGTGGCCAGGCTGATGTAGTGTGGGGTGTCCCTGCCCATGGCAGGGGGTTTGGAACTAGATGATCCTTGTGGTCCCTTCCCACCCTGACTGATACTATGATACTATGAACTGAGTGGAAGAGTATGTTATGAAGTTTTTAACCACTATTCACAGTATCACTAAGGTTGGAAGAGACCTCAAAGATCATTCCTAGCTTTACATGGCTCGCTGAACCACCTGTAAATGGTACCTGGAGAAAACATTGCTGCCAGCAGCTAGGTGTCGATCAGGATCACAGAGGACCAGAACTCCGTGAATAACGCTCTCAGTGTCAAGAGGACAAACTGATGAACTAGGGAAACAGCAGGAGAAGCCGCCATGGATTTTAAGAGGAAAGAATGGAATGGAATGGAATGGAATGGAATGGACCGGACCAGGTTGGAAGAGACCTTCAAGATCATCATGTCCAACCTATCATCCAACACCACTTAATCAACTAAACCATGCAACCAAGCACCTCATCAAGTCTCCTCCTGAACACCTCCAGTGATGGTGACTCCACCACCTCCCTGGGCAGCACATTCCAATGGCCAATCTCTCTTTCTGGGAAGAATTTCTTCCTAACACCCAGCCTAAACCTCCCCTGGCACAGCTTGAGACTGTGTCCTCTTGTTCTGGTGCTGGTTGCCTGGGAGAAGAGACCAACCTCTGCCTGTCTACAACCTCCCTTCAGGGAGTTGTAGAGAGCAAGAAGGTCTCCCCTGAGCCTCCTCTTCTCCAGGCTAAGCAACCCCAGCTCCCTCAGCCTCTCCTCACAGGGCTGTGTTCCAAGCCCCTCACCAACTTCATTGCCCTTCTCTGGACACCTTCCAGCAACTCAACATCCCTCCTAAACTGAGGGGCCCAGAACTGGACACAGGACTCAAGGTGTGGCCTAACCAGTGCAGTGTACAGGGGCACAATGACCTCCCTGCTCCTGCTGGCCACAGTGTTCCTGATGCAGGCCAGGATGCCATTGGCCCTCCTGGCTGCCTGGGCACACTGCAGACTCATGTTCAGCCTGCCATCAACCAGCAGCCCCAGGTCCCTGTCCCTGTCCCTGCGCTGGCTCCGTGGAAGGCACTGCGGGCAGCAGCCGCGCGGCGTGGGGCGCCTGGGCGAAGCTGAGGGAAGAGCCCTCCCGAGGCAGAGGGTAGAGGCTGTGGGCGCAGCGCGGCGGGCTCGGGGTCCCGCCGGCCTGCAGCCCCACCAGAAAGCAAAACGCTGCTGAGCCCCGTGAAGAAATCGGGGGGGAGCGGCGGCCCCGCAGGCCTTAAGCAGCCAGACCCCAACCTCGGTGCCTGGCGACGTGGCACCGCCGTGCCTCCCACCACACCTCTCTCCCTGCCTCCCTCCCTCCCCCCGCACCGAACCGGGCATCGCTGTCGCCTCACCTCGGGCGGCACCGGTAGGTTCTCGGCTGCCGCCTTCAGCTCCAGCACCGAGTCCGTCTGGCGGTCGCTGAGCGGCGCGGAGGGCTGCGGGCGGCGGTCCCACAGGCTCAGGCGGTCCCGCACCTCCCTGCCCGCTGGCTCCGCAGGCGGCGGCTCCGCCATGCTGGCGGCAGCGGTGAAGAGCAGCGGCCGGGCCGGGCCGGGCCGGGCCGCAGAGCGGAGCGCAGCGGGGCGGAAGGCTGGGGAGCGCGGCGGCGCTTCCGGGGGCAGGCACAGCGCACCCGGCTCCGCGGCGCGTGGCAGCGGCGTCATTCGCCAGGAGAAGTGCGTCACGCAGGGGAGGAAAGAGAGCGGCGGCCGGCCGCCATGGCGCCCCCTGCCGGCGAGGAGGAGCCGAGCCGCCCGCGGCGGGAGCCGAGCCGCGCCGAGCCCGCGGCGGGAGCCGAGCCGAGCCGAGCCCGCGGCGGGAGCCGAGCCGCCCGCGGCGCTCTCTCGCGGGGGCGTCCCTAAACGTGCGGTTCCCCGCGGGACACCGCCGAGCAGCACGGAGGAAGAGCGGGGCCGGCACCTGTCTCGTCCCTGCCTTCCCTGGCGTGCGTTCTCCCGAGAGGGAGCCCGCAGGACATCCTTTGCTGCGGGACATCCTCCCACCGCGGCCAGCCAGGCTTCTGGAGCCCATTGCTCTGCCCCGCAGTCGGTTGAGGGAGTCCTATCCCAACATCTGAGTGATAAGCAAGATTTGCTCTTGCCAAACGGGCTTTTGATCTAGATGAAGAGGACAGGTAAAGTTCTCCTTAAATGGACGAGGGAATGGAATGGAATGGAATGGAATGGAATGGAATGGAATGGAATGGAATGGAATGGAATGGAATGGAATGGAATGGAATGGAATGGAATTAACCGGGTTGGAAAAGACCTTCATGATCATCAAGTCCAACCTATCACCCAACACCATCTAATCAACTAAACCATGGCACCAAGTGCCTCATCCAGTCACTTCCTAAACACCTCCAGTGATGGTGACTCCAGCACCTCCCTGGGCAGCACATGCCAATGGCAAATCTCTTTAAGAGTTTCTTCCTAACATCCAGCCTAAACCTCCCCTTGCACAGCTTGAACCTGTGTCCTCTTGTTCCGGTGCTGGTTGCCTGGCAGAAGAAACCAACCCCCACCTGGCTACAACCTCCCTTCAGGTAGTTGTAGACAGCAAATGTGGTGCACTGTGAAACCAGTGCCTGCCCTTGGAAAAGGCTCTTGTCTCCCCACCTACCCCTTGGTGAGCACTTACTCACCTCCAAAGCAGGCTGGGCCAGGCACCCATCACTCCTTTTTCTATTAACCCTTTGGTTCTCCATCAAGGGCCAGGGCAGCCCTGATTACCGGTGAGAAGCAGCCCTCCATGGTGACAGTACGTGTCATTTCTGGGCTTGCTTAGCCTGGAGAAGAGGAGGCTCAGGGGAAACCTTCTTCCTGTCTACAACTACCTGAAGGGAGGTTGTAGACAGGTGGGGGTTGGTCTCTTCTCCCAGGCAACCAGCACCAGAACGAGAGGACACAGTCTCAAGCTGCACCAGGGGAGGTTTAGGCTGGATGTTAGGAAGAAATTCTTCCCAGCAAGAGAGATTGGCCATTGGAATGTGCTGCCCAGGGAGGTGGTGGAGTCACCATCACTGGAGGTGTTTAGGAAGAGACTGGACGGGGTGCTTGGTGCCATGGTTTAGTTGAATAGATGGTGTTGGGTGATAGGTTGGACACGATGATCTCAAAGGTCTTTTCCAGCCTGGTTCATTCTATTCTATTCCATTCTATTCTATACAGAGAGAGTGATTGCCCATTGGAATGGGCTGCCTGGGGAGGTGGTGGAGTCACCATCACTGGAGGTGTTTAGGAAGTGACTGGATGAGGCACTTGGTGCCATGGTTTAGTTGTTCAGGTGGGTTGGATGCAATGATCTTGAAGGTCTCTTCCAACCTGGTTTATTCTCTTCTATGTATTTCACATCACCATCTCGCTTCCTCATTTCTGCACTGGTTTTCATTTCTCTGCAGCATCACCCCTTGAGCACAGCTGCCTTTTGCCACCATGGCTCAGGGCCTGCTGCAGAGGACCATGCTTGACCTTCCAAAATACTCTTTACTCTCTTTGTTTTGCTGTTCAGCTTTGCACACTTAGCATGAGCATAAACTTCACTACAGCACCTTGAGCCAGCCTTGGCCAAGCAGCCAGTAACACAATACAGCTCAATGCCAGCCACAGCTTTCCCTTGTTAATCACCTTGAAGCATTTGAATGCCCACCCACCTCCCATCTGAAGCTCCAATATCAAAAGCAACTCAGAGGCATCACATAATGGGTTCAAAACTTTTACTCAGTTCAGATCTTTACAGCATACACTGCTCCTTTGTGTAGTGTACAAAAAACACTTACAAAGAGTTCTACCAAAGCACAGAAACTGCTGTAAGGAATAAAACATTGCACATAAGGATAACCCAGATATGTATATAGGTATAAAAACCCATTGTCTCTTAGGAAAGAAAGTGCCTTGTGCATTAAACAAGCCATTTGTGAACTCCAAATTACTCATTTCATCTCTAGGAAATTTAAGTGGAATGAGGCTGAGGGAGCTGGGGTTGCTTAGCCTGGAGAAGAGGAGGCTCAGGGGAGACCTTCTTGCTGTCTGCTACTCCTTGAAGGGAGGTTGTAGCCAGGTGGGGGCTGGTCTCCTCTTCCAGCCAACCAGAACAAGAGGACACAGCCTCAAGCTGCACCAGGGGAGGTTTAGGCTGGAGGTGGGGAAGAAATCATAGTATCATCTTCAGTGTCTGCAACCATAGCTAACTTCATTTGTGGATCACTGGTATCTTAGTATCAGTCAGGGTTGGAAGGGACCACAAGGATCATCTAGTTCCAACCCCCCTGCCATGGGCAGGGACACCCCACACTAGATTCTCCACAGAAAGAGAGATTGGCCATTGGAATGTGCTGCCCAGGGAGGTGGTGGAGTCACCCCCCCCACCAACACTGGAGGTGTTTAAGAAGAGACTGGATGAGGTGCTTGGTGCCATGGTTGAGTTGATTAGATGGTGTTGGGTGAGAGGTTGGACACAATGATCTCAAAGGTCTTTTCCAACCTGGTTAATTCTGTTCTAAGGACTGAACAAAAATGTTTGAGAGACCAACACAATGCCACAAGAATTGTGAAGCTATGCATCCTGCTTTGAGCACTGAAGGACCACTGTATGACTTGCATCCCACAGGGTCCCTTTCCTGGTATTGAACAGCAGCAGCATTTGTAAGAACTTTGGCAGAATTCTTTAGTTAGTAATGGCCTTGAGGTCCTGATACACATTGGTTGTCTGACCAACCTCATCTCCTTCTATGATTAGGTGACCCACATGGTGGATGTGGTCTACCTGGACTTCAGCAAGGCCTTTGACACTGTCCCCCACAGCAAACTCCTGGCCAAGCTGTCAGCCCCTGGCTTGGATGGGAGCACACTGCGATGGGTTAGGAACTGGCTGGAGGCTAAGCCCAGAGAGTGGTGGTGAATGGTGCCACAGCCAGCTGGCAGCCAGGCACTAGTGGTGTGCCCCAGGGATCAGTGCTGGGCCCCATCCTGTTCAACGTATTTATTGATGATCTGGATGAGGGCATTGAGTCCATCATCAGTAAATTTGCTGATGACACCAAGCTGGGGGCAGGAGTTGATCTGTTGGAGGGTAGAGAGGCTCTGCAGAGGGACCTCAACAGGCTGGACAGATGGGCAGAGTCCAAGGGCAGGAGATTGAACACATCCAAGTGCCAGGTTCTGCACATTGGCCAAAGCAACCCCATGCAGTGCTACAGGCTGGGGTCAGAGTGGCTGAGAGCAGCCAGGCAGAGAGGGACCTGGGGGTGCTTGTCGATGGTAGGCTGAACATGAGCCTGCAATGTGCCCAGGCAGCCAAGAGGGCCAATGGCATCCTGGCCTGCATCAGGAACAGTGTGGCCAGCAGGAGCAGGGAGGTCATTCTGCCCCTGTACACTGCACTGGTTAGGCCACACCTTGAGTCCTGTGTCCAGTTCTGGGCCCCTCAGTTTAGGAAGGAGGTTGAGTTGCTGGAAGGTGTCCAGAGAAGGGCAACAAAGTTGGTGAGGGGCTTGGAACACAGCCCTGTGAGGAGAGGCTGAGGGAGCTGGGGTTGCTTAGCCTGGAGAAGAGGAGGCTCAGAGGAGACCTTATCACTCTCTACAACTACCTGAAGGGAGGTTGTAGCCAGGTGGAGGTTGGTCTCTTCTCCCAGGCAGCCAGCACCAGAACAAGAGGACACAGTCTCAGGCTGTGCCAGGGGAGATTCAGGCTGGAGGTCAGGAGGAAGTTCTACACACAGAGAGTGATTGCCCATTGGAATGGGCTGCCTGGGGAGGTGGTGGAGTCACCATCCCTGGAGGTGTTCAGGAGGAGACTTGACAGGGTGCTTGGTGCCATGGGTTAGTTGATCAGATGGTGTTGGATGATGGGTTGGACACGATGATCTTGAAGGTCTCTTCCAACCTGGTTTATTCTATTTCTATTCTATTGAAGCCCAAAAGGGTTAACATTTGAGTTCAGAGTTGTTCTGACTGGTGTGTAATGACAACCTGGGCCTGTCTGAAAGTGCTCAGTAGTTTTTGGTGTGAGTGCCTTGGAGAACAAGATAAGCAGCCTTCATAGTATAGTTTACCTTTGGAAGGGTTTGGTTCTTTTCACACAGACATCTACACCACAGAGCCTCAACTGCTCAGTCTAAAACTTGCATAACATCACAGCCAGCAGCCATTACAAGCAGCTCTTCCCAGCCACAGAAGAAGTCAGTCAAGTTTCTCTGCAAGATAGGCAGATGAGCTTGGGCTTGTTTGTACATAGGAATATATTGATGAAGCAATCATCCTGAATGATGATCAGGGATGTGGAGGGGACACAACCCCACCTTTCCTGGAGATATGCAAAGCTGACAAGTGCAGCTGCCACGCTTGCAAATGAAGCTGGATGATTCCCAGCAAGTTCTGCATGCAGGCATAGTATCATAGTATCATTCAGGGTTGGAAGGGACCACAAGGATCATCTCAGAACACAGGAGAGTTCTCAAACCAGGAGCAGGTTTTGTGTTGCAGAAGGTTGTCTTGCTGAATTGAAAGCTTGCATAGATGTCCCCTGATGACTTCCAGCTAAGGAGGAACTCTAAGCTGTTGCAGTCAAACTGTACACTTCTGAAACCAGGAGAAGCCCAGCTCCTTGGTACCACCTATCTTCCTTCAGAGAAAGGTTGTTCTTTGTCTCTCACACTGTGCATCTAAGCCTCAACAACATTGCATTACCCATCTTCACATTAGCAACACTTAAAGTTGACAGAAGATGTTCCACCTCATTTGGTTCAGGCCAGGAAACAGTGCACTGGATCACACCAGCAAGCCATTGCCACCGCAGCCAGTTAGCCCAGAAGTCACTTCCAGGCTGCTCTCATTCACAAGGGCCTTGTAGTCAGCTCTTCCTTCGGCCAGCACCTCAGGCAATAAAGGGCAGGCACTCAGGATAACTTAAGAGGTTGCTGTTCTCATTCACAAGGGCCTTGCAGTCAGCTCTTCCTTTGGCCAGCACCTCAGGCAACAAAGAGCAGGCACTCAGGATAACTTAAGAGGTTGCTGTTCTCATTCACAAGGGCCTTGTAGTCAGCTCTTCCTTCGGCCAGCACCTCAGGCAACAAAGAGCAGGCACTCAGGATAACTTAAGAGGTTGCTCTAAACTCGCAGGATATAAACAGAATTCAGCATAGAGCTCAGCCTGTCACAAATCTAATTTCTTCAGCTGCTCATATGTCAGGAAGAACTGGAAAAGCTGATTAAGGAAAAGAGTTTCCTGTTCATGCAGTAGAAAATGGTCACTTCAGTACTGAAGAACAGCAGCATTTATGTGACACTTGGCTCTTCTCTTGGTGCTCTCCTTCTAGCAGTGCTGGCTGACCATTTTTGTTATGCAGAACAATTATTTCAGGGCACTGCCATATACAAAAAGCTTGAAGGCTGGTGAAGCCAACTGTTTTCCCATCCCTGCTCCTCAGAATGAGAGCAGGAGGGAGGGGAGGGGGAGGGGGAGAGCAGGAGGGAGGGGAGGGGAGGGGAGAGCAGGAGGGAGGGGAGGGGAGGGGGAGAGCAGGAGGGAGGGGAGGGGAGGGGAGAGCAGGAGGGAGGGGAAGGGAGGGGGAGGGGAGGGGAGAGCAGGAGGGAGGGGAAGGGAGGGGAGGGGAGGGGAGAGCAGGAGGGAGGGGAGGGGAGGGGAGGGGAGGGGAGAGCAGGAGGGAGGGGAGGGGAGGGGAGAGCAGGAGGAGGGAGGGGAGGGGAGGGGAGAGCAGGAGGGAGGGGAGGGGAGGGGAGAGCAGGAGGGAGGGGAGGGGAGGGGAGAGCAGAAGAGAGGGGAGGGGAGGGGAGAGCAGAAGAGAGGGGAGGGGAGGGGAGAGCAGAAGAGAGGGGAGGGGAGGGGGAGAGCAGAAGAGAGGGGAGGGGAGGGGAGAGCAGAAGAGAGGGGAGGGGGAGGGGGAGAGCAGAAGAGAGGGGAGGGGAGGGGAGAGCAGAAGAGAGGGGAGGGGAGGGGAGAGCAGAAGAGAGGGGAGGGGAGGGGAGAGCAGAAGAGAGGGGAGGGGAGGGGAGAGCAGAAGAGAGGGGAGGGGAGGGTGAGAGCAGAAGAGAGGGGAGGGGAGGGGAGAGCAGAAGAGAGGGGAGGGGAGGGGAGAGCAGAAGAGAGGGGAGGGGAGGGGAGAGCAGAAGAGAGGGGAGGGGAGGGGAGGGCAGAAGAGAGGGGAGGGGGAGGGCAGAAGAGAGGGGAGGGGAGGGCAGAAGAGAGGGGAGGGGAGGGCAGAAGAGAGGGGAGGGGAGGGGAGGGCAGAAGAGAGGGGAGGGGAGGGGAGGGCAGAAGAGAGGGGAGGGGAGGGGAGGGCAGAAGAGAGGGGAGGGGAGGGGAGGGCAGAAGAGAGGGGAGGGGAGGGAGGGCAGAAGAGAGGGGAGGGGAGGGGAGGGCAGAAGAGAGGGGAGGGGAGGGGAGGGCAGAAGAGAGGGGAGGGGAGGGAGGGCAGAAGAGAGGGGAGGGGAGGGGAGGGCAGAAGAGAGGGGAGGGGAGGGGGAGGGCAGAAGAGAGGGGAGGGGAGGGGAGGGCAGAAGAGAGGGGAGGGGAGGGCAGAAGAGAGGGGAGGGGAGGGCAGGGCAGAAGAGAGGGGAGGGGAGGGGAGGGCAGAAGAGAGGGGAGGGGAGGGGAGGCAGAAGAGAGGGGAGGGGAGGGGGAGGGCAGAAGAGAGGGGAGGGGAGGGGAGGGCAGAAGAGAGGGGAGGGGAGGGGAGGGCAGAAGAGAGGGGAGGGGAGAGCAGAAGAGAGCATTCTGCCTCTTCAGTCCTGTAAATACAGGCCTGAGAAAGCAAGAAAACCACTCCAAACCCCCTCAGACTTTACTCACTTAGCTTTTGATGCACTGGAGTAAGTTTGCTCATGGCAAAACCACAAATGTTATTGCCAAGCCACTCCCCAGGGTTCCAATCAGCTGGCTCTGGAACCAAACACCCAGTATGTGTGGGACTAAGATAAACACAACACTATTTCATTGCTGACTGCCAACATGCCCCCCCCAGTTCTAGACACAACCCCCATTCCTAACTCATCTGGTCAATTTTACTTCACACTAGACTCCAAACTCAGGAGATCATAGTACCATTCAGGGTTGGAAGGGACCACAAGGATCATCTAGTTCCAACCCCCCTGCCATGGGCAGGGACACCCCACACTAGATCAGGCTGGACAAGTATGACCTTGGGCAACCAGTGTTTCTCAAGCTCACATTCTAATCCTCACTGAGAGCACCACAAATTCACTTCAACCAGCAGCAGGAGAGTACAAGAGTGGTCAGCTACACAGGCTTTCCATTCATAAACAAGGGAATGCTTGTGCTGAGATGACACCTCCTAGACTGAGCACTCCATGATACTATCAAGTAGCTGCTCTATAGCTAGCTTAGGAGTTTTGCACACCTCTGAAAAGGATACAATGATATTCCAAGGGCCAAGCCTTAACCAGTTGGGCCAAAATCCCTTATAAAGGGCAAAGAAGCCTTCATTCTTCCATGTCTGGAAAGAAACAAACAAAAAAGCCACAAATACAGCAAGAACACACAATTCTCTTAGTGTTAGACCTGATGAGGATAAAGTTCTTCACAGAGAGAGTTGATGACCATTGGAATGTGCTGCCCAGGGAGGTGGTGGAGTCACCATCCCTGCAGGTGTTCAAGAGGGGATTGGATGTGGCACTTGAAGCCATGGTTTGGTTAGTCCTGAGGTGCTGAGTGATAGGTTGGACTTGATGATCCCTAAGGTCTTTTCCAACCTTCTTGATTCTATGAAGAGCATCTCAACTAACCTTCAGTGGTATAGAAGGAGGACTGCTTGGTGCTGTAACCTTGTTTTAAAGGCAGTATGATGAGGCAAGGAAACATTTGACTAGGGAAAAGCAAGATGAGTAATGCCTGCAGCACCACCTGGCAGGTCAAGATGCAGTCCAGGTCACTTAGTACTTATCTCAGATTTGTCCAAATTGCATTTGAGTTCACAAATTGCTCTGGACATTGTGACTGGACAGATGGGCAGAGTCCAATGGGGATGGCATTCAACAAGTCCAAGTGCCGAGTGCTGCACTTTGGCCACGGCAATCCCATGCAGAGCTACAGGCTGGGGTCAGAGTGGCTGAGAGCTCCCAGACAGAGAGGGACCTGGGTGTGCTGATCGACAGCCACCTGAATATGAGCCAGCAGTGTGCCCAGGTGGCCAGTAGGGCCAATAGCATCCTGGCCTGCATTAGGAATAGTGTGGCCAGCAGGAGCAGGGAGGTCATAGTGCCCCTGTACTCTGCTTTGGTTAGGCCACACCTTGAGTACTGTGTCCAGTTCTGGGCCCCTCAGTTTAAGAAGGACATCAAAACACTTGAGCATGTCCAGAGAAGGGCAACAAGGCTGTGAGAGGCCTTGAACACAGCCCTATGAGGAGAGGCTGAGGGAGCTGGGATTGTTTAGCCTGGAGAAGAGGAGGCTCAGGGGTGACCTCATTGCCCTCTACAACTACCTGAAGGGAGGTTGTAAGCCAGGAAGGGGTTGGCCTCTTCTCCCAGGCAACCAGCACCAGAACAAGAGGACATAGTCTCAAGCTGCACCAGGGGAGGTTTAGACTTGAGGTGAGGAGGAAGTTCTTCACCGAGCGAGTCATTCGGCATTGGAATGGGTTGCCCAGGGAGGTGGTTGAGTCATCGACCCTGGAGGCGTTCAAGGGGAGATTGGACGTGGCACTTGGTGCCATGGTCTAGTCATGGGGTCTGTGTTGATAGGTTGGACTCGATGATCCTCGAGGTCCTTTCCAACCTAAGTGATACTGTGATACTGGGCTGTCAGACTGGATGGCTCACTCTGTTTGGACACTGAAAACCTTCTCACCCACTATTCTCTGGGTAAAATGCCATCCAATGGAGGGATAGAAGAAAAGAAGCCAAACCAATGAATTAATTACTAAAGAAGCTTAAACTTCAAGTTCCAAACCAAACCACTGCTTGACAGCAGCAGTTTCATGTTGAGACATGAAGTGCTTACTTGTACTAGGCAATCCAAGGTACCCTTATAGGTGGAGTGTCCCCCATGTTGTTGGCTCCTCTGGTTCATCATGCGTGTTCTCACAACATCAATGGGGTTGGATGCAAGGGCTCCAGCTAACCCACAGGTAAAACTTGAGCTGGTGGAAGAGGCAAATTCCATTAGAGAAGGGTTAGAGTCAAATTCCATTAGAGATGGATTAGAGTCAATTCCATTAGAGATGCACAAGAGTCCTCCCTCCCCAGTAACACATAGTGAGGACAAGCTTAATGCTTGGGAGTTAAAAGGGACATCAGGTAATGTAGGTGAAGCTATTTTTGATTCATTATAAGGTGTGGGCCTAACCAGTGCTTAGAGTCCTGTGTCCAGTTCTGGGCTCCTCAATATCAGAAGGATATTGAGACACTTCAATGTGTCCAGAGAAGGGCAACGAGGCTGGGGAGAGGCCTTGAGCACAGCCCTGTGAGGAGAGGCTGAGGGAGCTGGGGTTGCTTAGCCTGGAGAAGAGGAGGCTCAGGGGAGACCTTCTTGCTGTCTGCAGCTACCTGAAAGGAGGGTGTAGCCAGGAGGGAATTGGTCTCTTCTCCCAGGCAACCAGCACCAGAACAAGAGGACACCAGTCTCAAGCTGTGCCAGGGGAGGATTAGGCTTGAGGTGAGGAGAAAGTTCTTCCCAGAAAGAGGGATTGGACTTTGGAATGTGCTGCCCAGGGAGGTGGTGGAGTCACCATCCCTAGAGGTGTTCAAAAAGGGATTGGATGTGGCACCTGAAGCCATGGCTTAGTTACTCATGAGGCATTGGGTGACAACTGGACTTGATAATTGCTGAGGTCTTTTCCAAACCTATTGATTCTATGATCACCTTGAAGATTTGATATACAGCCCTCACAAGGTTTCTGTATGCTTGAATAGGTGTATGGGCCTCTGAGAGCAGCAAATATTCAATTGAAACTTTCCTTTAGCCTCAATTTGCAAAGCTGAGAGATTCAGATCATCTCAATGAAATTCTATATTCAACGGAAAATTAGATGCAAATCCTAACTAAAAATTAGCTTCCATGCTATGTGCTGTCATTTGTGATGCACTAAAAGTGCAGACACATAAGGAGTATAGAACAGAATACAATTAACCAGGTTGGAAAAGACCTTTGAGATCACAGAGTCCAACCTGTCACCCAATATCATCTAATCAACTAAACCATGGCACCAAGCACCCCATCCAGCCTCTTCCTAAGCACCTCCAGTGATGGCGACTCCACCACCTCCCCAGGCAGCACATTCCAATTCTTTCTGGGAAGACTTTCTTCCTAACATCCAGCCTAAACCTCCCCTGGCACAGCTTGAGAACTGTGTCCTCTTGTTCTGGTGCTGGCTGCCTGGGAGAAGAGACCAACCCCCACCTGGCTACAACCTCCTTTCAGGCAGCTGTAGAGAGCAAGGAGGTCTCCCCTGAGCCTCCTCTTCTCCAGGCTAAGCAACCCCAGCTCCCTCAGCCTCTCCTCACAGGGCTGTGCTCCAAACCCCCTCCCCAGCTTTGTTGCCCTTGTCTGGACACCTTCCAGCATCTCAACATCTTTCCTGATCTGAGGGGCCCAGAACTGGACACAGGACTCAAGGTGTGGCCTAACCAGTGCAGTGTACAGGGGCACAATGACCTCCCTGCTCCTGCTGGCCACACTGTTCCTGATGCAGGCCAGGATGCCATTGGCCTTTTTCGGCCAACCTGGGCACAGAAAAACTTCCAGATTCCTTCTCCATTGGGCTGAGCTATGCAAGCAGTTGGCTAGACTCACAGGAAGTGGGTGTATACTGTGTCCCCCCATAAATCCAGACAGAATGATGTGCTTCTTCATTATGTCGTACACCGGCAGCTCCACTCCAACGACAATGGCAGCTCTCTGCGCTGTCAGCGAGACTCACCCTGTCCACAAAGAACCACAAAAACAGAGCTGAAACTGACTTCTGTGCTTGAGCTTTTGGAATAACAAAGCCATCAGAATGTGCTGCCCAGGGAGGTGGAGTCACCATCATTGGAGGGGTCCAGGAAGAGACTGGATGGGGTGCTTGGTGCCATGGGTTAGTTGTTTAGGTGGTGGTGGGTGATCGGTTGGACTTGGTGATCTCAAAGGTCATTTCCAACCTGGTTAATTCTATTCTAAGAACATGGTGAACTCAAATAAGGCTAATTGTCATAGAAGAGTTTTTCTTGGGTGGGGGTTGGTCTCTTCTCCCAGGCAACCAGCACCAGAACAAGAGGACACAGTCTCAAGCTGTGCCAGGGCAGGTTCAGGCTGGATGTTAGGAAGAAATTCTTCCCAGAAAGAGAGATTGGCCATGGGAATGTGCTGCCCAGGGAGACAGTGGTGTCACCATCATTGGAGGTGTTTAGGAAGAGCCTGGATGAGGCTCCTGGTGCCATGGTTTAGTTGATTAGATGGTGTTGGGTGATAGGTTGGACTCGATCTCAAATGCCTTTTCCAACCTGGTTAGTTCTATGCTAGTCTAATTTGAGCTACAGGTGATGCTCATTAGTAGCTTCACTTCCAAATAGTCTTTAGGAGATGGCATAAAAAGAGCAGAGCACACAGTTTGAGAGGTGTCTTGCAAAGGGAGGTTGAATTAGTCCTGCAGCCAGCCACCTTAATTTAAAGCCATTGGCCTCCCCTCTTTTAATAAGTGGCTAATCCTTGCACTCAAGACTGGCAGTAACCCTTCAGCAAAATGCACCAAGATGCCAGCAGTGAGGCAGTCATGAGCAGTGATATACATACCAGCTACTGACTTCTCCATGTTTTACCTGAGAATACTGCAGAAGCACATGAAATTCAGCTGAGCAAGCAAGTGGACTTCAAGTGGAAGATACAGCACACAAAAAACTTGCCTTCCATAAGCCTTTAGTGCCTTCATTTTGGTAGATCTGTATGAAGTTGCCCATCATTCCTCCTTGGATCACACTACCTTGGGCTTGCATTCTGATCTGGGATTAATTTGAGGATAAAATTAGGAGGCAAATACTTTTCAGACACACAACCACCAGCAACTTAAAGCATTAATAAAACTCCATTAAGATACAGTGAGTGGTGAAGTCAGCTCCTCTTTGAACACAAATTAATAGCTGATATGAAATGAATAATATCAGAGTATCAGTCAGGGTTGGAAGGGACCACAAGGATCATCTAGTTCCAACCCCCCTGCCATGGGCAGGGACACCCCACACTAGATCAGCCTGGCCACAGCCTCATCCAGCCTGGGCTTAAACACCTCCAGGGACAGGGCCTCAACCACCTCCCTGGACAACCCGTTCCAGGGCTTCACCACTCTCATGGGAAAGAACTTCCTCCTCACCTCCAGCTTCATTCCATTCCCCCTAGTCCTAGCACTACCTGAGCAGTCCCTCCCCAGCCTTCTTGTAGGCTCCCTTCAGATACTGGAAGGCCACAATGAGGTCACCTGGGAGCCTTCTCTTCTCCAGACTGAACAGCCCCAACTCCTTCAGTCTGCTTCAGATAGCTGCCCAGGGAGGTGGTGGAGAGCTGCCCCTGGAGGTGTTCAAGAGGGGATTGGATGTGGCACTTGGTGCCATGGTTTAGTCATGAGCTCTGTGGTGACAGGTTGGAGTTGATGATCTTTGAGGTCTCTTCCAACCTTGGTGATACTGTGATGTTGCCATAACTACAATGCAATCTCTTGAAGTGCCTTAGCTATCCAAAGGCAGCTGCTAATTTTGAACCAGGATGTGGTGGTGCTGTTATTAACTGCATTAAGTCACTTCTATTCCTGTACTTGTGCACTGCTCCATTTAGATTGGACTGGCAGATGGATTCTGCAGGATGTCCTTTACAGTGTTCACAGGAACATGGTGAAATAAAGCCTTCAAAAGACCAAGGTTTCAGCTTGTGAGAACAAATGATCTTTGACCCTGTGGATTTCTTAGAATGGCCTTGGGAGCTGGCCATGGTAACTATCAAATACAAATCCAGTGATGTAACTTTGGGAACTAACCAATGGAAGGCACACTTCAAAGAGAGGTTTGTTTGTAAAGCCTCTACACAGCCACACCAGCCCTGGGAAGGATTAAGTGTTGCAGTAATATTATATGAACAAACTGTTCTGGAATTGTTTCATTAAAGGCAGCCATTTAAGTCAAGCTGAGGAGAAAGTTCTTCCCAGAGAGAGTTGTGAGCCCTTGGAATGTGCTGCCCAGGGAGGTGGTGGAGTCACCATCCCTGGAGGTGTTCAAGAGGGGATTGGAGGTGGCACTTGGTGCCATGGTTTAGAAGTCATGAGGTCTTGGGTGCTAGGTTGGACTTGATGATCTTTGAGGTCTTTTCCAACCTTATTAATTCTAAGTCAGATGCTCCAGGTTTGTAATTTAAATACCATCAACACTTCCAAGGAAGATAAAAATGGATCACTGACTGTCATTAAGCTACCAGATTGTTAGAGGTGATCATGTCACCAACTACAGTATCACCAAGGTTGGAAGAGACCTCAAAGATCATCAAGTCCAACCTGTCACCACAGACCTCATGATGAGACCATGGGACCAAGTGCCACATCCAATCCCCTCTTGAACACCTCCAGTGATGGTGACTCCACCACCTCCCTGGGCAGCACATTCCAATGGCTAACAACTCTCTCTGGGAAGGACTTTCTCCTCACCTCCAGCCTAAACCTCCCCTGGCACAGCTTGAGACTGTGTCCTCTTGTTCTGGTGCTGGTTGCCTGGGAGAAGAGACCAACCCCTTCCTGGCTACAACCACCTTTAAGGTAGTTGTAGAGAGCAATGAGGTCTCCCCTGAGCCTCCTCTTCCCCAGGCTAAACAATCCCAGCTCCCTCAGCCTCTACTCATAGGAAATTCACTTTTAAAGGCTCATGCTGGAACACTCTCTATGACAACTGGATTGCAAAGCTTCTCTACCTTGAGTACTGTGTCCAGTACTGGGCCCCTCAGTTTAAGAAGGACATTGAGACACTTGAACGTGTCCAGAGAAGGGCAACGAGGCTGGGGAGAGGCCTTGAGCACAGCCCTGTGAGGAGAGGCTGAGGGAGATGGGGTTGCTTAGCCTGGAGAAGAAGAGACTCAGGGGAGACTTTCTTGCTCTCTACAACTCCCTGAAGGGAGGTTGTAGCCAGGTGGGGGTTGGTCTCTTCTCCCAGGCACCCAGCACCAGAACAAGAGGACACAGTCTCAAGCTGCACCAGGGGAAGTTTAGGCTGGAAGTGAGGAGAAAGTTCTTCAGAGTGATTTGCCATTGGAATGTGCTGCCCAGGGAGGTGGTGGAGTCACCATCCCTAGATGTGTCTGAAAAGAGACTGGATGTGGCATTTGAGCCCATGGTTTAGCAGTCATGAGGTCTTGGGTGACAGGTTGGACTTGAGGATCTCTGAGGTCTTTTCCAACCTTATTGATTCTATAGGATTAGAGCCACCATATAGCAGAAGTAGCACTGATACTCTTGCCTCTGAATTGGTCTCCTCCTACTTTTGCCTCTGAATTGGTCTCCTCCTACTTTTAGCCTTAGAAGCATCCTAATATAACAGTGTTACTAAAAAGCATGGATAAAATACATAGTGTGGCTTCCACACAAGCACTATAGCATAAAAGTGAGTCAAACTATTCTCTCCCCAACCCCAGAGAAAGTTCTAGGGATCCAACTACCTCCCCAGCCATCAGTTTCCCGGCCCTTCCAAATCAATAGCAGGGACTAGAAGGAAGTTCCAAGATTCAGATGCCACAGGTTTTTAACAGCTGAGATGAGCATAAATAAGGTCACAATCCAACAAATCCTATACTGCTCAGGAGATTCCCCATGCAATCAAGGACAGAAAACCAGGGACAAGCTATGTAGCACAGTTACCTTTAAGACATCTGTAGGGTTGGCAATGGATGAAGAGATCACTCCCGAAAGAATGCCACACAGCACATTAATCATCAGAGTCTCATCTACTCCATAAAAGAGAGAGGTTAGCTGCAGATGTACAGAGCTTAACATGTGCAACAACAGGATAGGATAGAATTAACCAGGTTGGAAAAGACCTTTGAGATCATTGAGACCAACCTATCATCCAACACCATCTAATCAACTCAACCATGGCACCGAGCGCCCCAGCCAGTCTCTTCCTAAACACCTCCAGGGATGGTGACTCCACCACCTCCCTGGGCAGCACATTCCAGTGGCCAATTACTCTATGAAGAACTTCCTCCTAATGATGGTGCTACCACTCCTTTAACCAGAGAGAGTGACAATTACAGAAGCCATGAAAACTGCTCTGACAAGATTCCCTTGCTGACTCACTTAGCTGTAATTGGTACAAGGAATGTCTTCTCAATAGACCTCTTCAAACCACTGCAGTAAGGTACCAAATCCTGGCTGCATCAGGAACAGTGTGGCCAGCAGGAGCAGGGAAGGCATTGTGCCCCTGGACTCAGCACTGGTTAGGCCACACCTTGAGTCCTGTGTCCAGTTCTGGGCTCCTCAGTTTAAGAAGGACATCGAAACACTTGAAGGTGTCCAGAGAAGGGCAACAAGGCTGGGGAGAGGCCTTGAGCACAGCCCTGTGAGGAGAGGCTGAGGGAGCTGGGGTTGCCTAGCCTGGAGAAGGCTCAGGGGTGACTTCATTGTCCTCTACAACTACCTGAAGCGAGTTTGTAGCCAAGTGCAGGTTGGTCTCTTCTGCCAGGCAACCAGCACCGGAACAAGAGGACACAGTCTCAAGCTGCACCAGGGAGGTTTAGGCTGGATGTTAGGAAGAAGTTCTTCACAGAAAGAGAGATTGGCCACTGGAATGTGCAGCCCAGGGAGGTGGTGGAGTTACCATCACTGGAGGTGTACAGGAGGAGACTGACTGGGGCACTTAGTGCCATGGTTTAGTTGATCAGATGGTGTTGGGTGATAGCTTGGACTCGATGATGTCTGAGGTCTTTTCCAACCTTACTGATTCTATGACTCAAATGGAAACAACCAACTTCAAGCCAAACAGTCCTCAATTAAGTTTAAAAAGAGCACAACACTCACCTTCTGGATGCTCAACAAACATTCTTTTTAAGCTCTGGTAAGTGCCTATTTTTATTGTTCCATAGGAAGCTTGACGCAGCATCGCAGGAGCAATCCTGTAAAAACATGCAGTCATCATATTTATGCTCAAGGATGAAGAGGACTGATTAGAATAGAATAGAGTTAACCAGGTTGGAAAAGACCTTCAAGATCATCAAGTCCCAGCCTGTCACCCAACATCATCTAATCAACTAAACCATGGCACCAAGTGCCACATCAAGTCTCTTCCTAAACACCTCCAGTGATGGTGACTCCACCACCTCCCTGGGCAGCACATTCCAATGGCCAATCTCTCTTTCTGGGAAGAACTTCTTCCTAACATCCAGCCTGAACCTCCCCTGGTGCAGCTTGAGACTGTGTCCTCTTGTTCTAGTGCTGGTTGCCGTAGAGAAGAGACCAACCCCCACCTGGCTACAACCTTCTTTCAGGTAGCTGTAGATGGCAACAAGGTCTCCTCTTTGCCTCCTGTCCTCCAGGCTAAGCAACCCCAGCTCCCTCAGCCTCTCCTCATAGGGTTGTGCTCCAACCCCCTCCCCAGCTTTGTTGCCCTTCTCTGGACACCTTCCAGCAACTCAACCTCCTTCCTAAACTGAGGGGCCCAGAACTGGACACAGGACTCGAGGTGTGGCCTAACCAGTGCAGTGTACAGGAACAGAATGACCTCCCTGCTCCTGCTGGCCACACTCTTCCTGATGCAGGCCAGGATGCCATTGGCCTTCTTGGCCACCTGGGCACACTGCTGGCTCATCTCTTGGCTTAGCTATTTTGTTTTCAAGGTAGATGGGGTTTTTTTGAAGCATTAAATGCTACTGCAGACTGCAAAGACTGAAGCCATCTCAGCTTGGGCTTTCAACTTCCAGATGAATTGAGGCTAACCCTGTAAACCTGAAACACAAGAATTCACCCACTTGGTGCCATGCTATAGTCATGAGGTCTGCGGCAACAGGTTGGACTTGATCTTTGAGGTCTCTTCCAACCTTGGTGATACTGTGATAGATTTACCAACATATTGTTCATGAATTAGTCAAGTAGCTTTACCCAGAGTATAAGGCTTTGAGTCCTTCTTCTCTGCATATTCTGACCAGTGCATGCACCATCCCCCGGTACCGGATCTCTTTGTATTTGGCATCATTAACTTGACCTTGAACCTGCAGGCGTGTCTTGGTCAGATCAATGGGGAAAGTACCTTAAAGACAAACCAGAGAACATTAATCAAATACTCCCCTAAAGTAAAGGGAAGAACTAGAATGGAATTAACCAGGTTGGAAAAGACCTCTGAGATCATCGAGTCCAACCTATCACCCAGCACCATCTGATCAACTAAACCATGGCACCAAGAGCCTCATCCATAGGATAGAATCATGGAATCAATAAGGTTGGAAAAGACCTCAGAGATCATTGAGTCCAACCTGCCACCCAAAACCTCAGGACTAACTAAGCCATGGCTTCAAGTGCCACATCCAATCCCCTCTTGAACACCTCTAGACTTGGTGACTCCACCATCTCCCCAGGCAGCACATTCCAAAGGCCAATCTCTCTTTCTGTCAAGATCTTCTTCCTAACATCCAGCCTAAACCCCCCCTGGTGCAGCTTGAGACTGTGTCCTCTTGTTCTGGTGCTGGTTGCCTGCGAGAAGAGACCAACCCCCACCTGGCTGCAACCTCCCTTCAGGTAGTTGTAGAGAGCAAGGAGGTCTCCCCTGAGCCTCCTCTTCTCCAGGCTAAGCAACCCCAGCTCCCTCAGCCTCTCACAGGGCTATGCTCCAAACCCCTCACCAGCTTTGCTGCCCTTCTCTGGACACATTCCAACCAACTCAACTGGAAGGTGTCCAGAGAAGGGCCACAAGGATGAGCAGAGGGCTGGAGCACCTCTCCTGTGAGGACAGACTGAAGGAGTTGAGGCTGTTCAGTCTGGAGAAGAGAAGGCTCCCAGGTGACCTCATTGTGGCCTTCCAGGATCTGAAGGGGGCTACAAGAAGGCTGGGGAGGGACTGCTCAGGATCTCAGGTCGTGATAGGACTAGGGGGAATGGAATGAAGCTGGAGGTGAGGAGGAAGTTCTTCCCCATAAGAGTGGTGAAGCCCTGGAATGGGTTGTCCAGGGAGGTGGTTGGGGCCCCATCCCTGGAGGTGTTTAAGCCCAGGCTGGATGAGGCTCTGGGCAGCCTGATCTAGTGTGGGGTGTCCCTGCCCATGGCAGGGAGGTTGGAACTAGATGATCCTTGTGGTCCCTTCCAACCCTGACTCATACTATGAACATCTTTCCTCAACATTGTAAACAAGTTCTGAGAAACTCTTCAGACAGCATTACAGAAGCACTCCTGTGCTCTAGGCCACCATATGCTTTTGTCACTGATAGCATGGAACCAAAGTTGTTTTAAAAGGGATTATCCAAGTAAATGATGTCATGCAAACAGTTAAAGGGAGAAGCTTACCACATTCTGCAGTGATTGATGCTAAACCTCCATAGATAAAGGGCTTCCAGTTTAGTGCTGACATGATGGGTCCTTCCATCTGTAACATAAGACAATGATTTAATGATTCTGTAATTGCTCATTATATAAAGTAACACTTAAAATTGTGTGCCTTGTCCCTTTGAGATGGATCACCCTAACACACTGAGGGCAAAAACATTTCACACTTTGGACAATCAGAAGAAAGTAACCCTGCACAAAGGCACCTGGGTTCTAAATCAATGGCTCTGTTTGGGCCACCTCCATTACCCCTGGGAAAGGTTAAGATAATTTCTCTGCCAGGCTTGAAAGAGTGGAACAGAATAGAATTAACCAGGCTGGAAAAGACCTTTGAGACCATCAAGTCCAACCTAGCACCCAACACCATCTCATCAACTAAACCATGGCACCAAGCACCCCATCCAGTCTCTTCCTAAACTCCTCCAGTGATGGTGACTCCACCACCTCCCTGGGCAGCACATTCCAATGGCCAATCTCTCTTTTTGGGAAGAATTTCTTCCTAACATCCAGCCTAAACCTCCCCTGGCACAGCTTGAGACTGTGTCCTCTTGTTCTGGTGCTGGTTGCCTAAGGAGCACGGCAGTAAGTAGTCGCCAATGACTTATCAAAATGAATCATAGAATCAGTAAGGTTGGAAAAAACTTTAGAGATCATCAAGTCCAATCTGTCACCCAGCACCTCAGGGCTAACTAAATCATGGCTTCAAGTGCCATATCCAATCCTTTTTGTACACTTGCAGTGACAGTGACTCCACTGGAGTTCATCAGCAACATAAAAACTGAGCACATGAAGGAGTTGGGGCTGTTCAGTCTGGAGAAGAGAAGGCTCCCAGGTGACCTCATTGTGGCCTTCCAGTATCTGAAGGGGGCTACAAGAAGGCTGGGGAGGGACTGCTCAGGATCTCAGGTAGTGATAGGAGTAAAGGGGAATGGAATGAAGCTGGAGGTGGGGAGATTCAGACTGGAGGTGAGGAGGAAGTTCTTCCCCATGAGAGTGGTGAAGCCCTGGAATGGGTTGTCCAGGGAGGTGGTGGAGGCCCTGTCCCTGGAGGTGTTTAAGCCCAGGCTGGATGAGGCTGTGGCCAGGCTGATGTAGTGTGGGGTGTCCCTGCCCATGGCAGGGGGGTTGGAACTAGCTGATCCTTGTGGTCCCTTCCAACCCTGACTGATTCTGTGATACCAATGATCCACTGTCCAAATGAAGCTAGCAACGGTTGCAGACACTGAAGATGCAGAAATAGTTACTGCAGCCCTACTTCTCCTTTTGTTAACTCTATTTCACAAGGAGTTACCTGGGTCTTCAGTCTTCACAGAATCACCAAGGTTGGAAAAGACCTCAAAGATCATCCAACCTGTCACCACAGACCTCATACCTAAACCATGGCACCAAGTGCCACATCCAATCCCTTCTTGAACACCTCCAGGGATGGTGACTCCACCACCTCCCTGGGCAGCACATTCCAATGGCTAACAACTCTCTTGGTGAAGAACTTTCTCCTCACCTCCAGCCTAAACTTCCCCTGGCACAGCACTCAATAAAATAAAACCCCATAGGAGCTCACAATTTGAAACACTCAACAGCCCAACCCACAGAAATCCATCTTGCTCTTTACAACCAACAACAAAAAGGCAACCAAAAAAACACCCCAACAACAACAAACCCCACATGAGAGACCAAATCTTGCCTCTCTTGACGTGACTCAAAGATAAAATCACCTTTGCTGCTTGCCCAGACAATAGCTGAAGTGTACTGGGCACATGCCACTGGATAAGGACTCTCTGGAATGTGCAAGGATAAAGATTGCTCAGCAGACTGCAGCTGCCCTGGAAATCTTGGACAGAGGCCACTGCTATCCATACTCTCTGGAATATGCATACCTCAAACACTGTGTGAAAGACCTGAGCAACTACTGGCTCAGGAGAAGGAAAAGACCTGGGCAATGCTGCTCTAAAGAAAAACAAAGGAAATACCAGGAGAGAAAAGGACAGAGACATCACCACATAGCCTGGAGGCAGCAGACCAGGAGGAACCCTCTCTCTGTGTTCTAAGTTCTGCCTGCTGCAACTCATGGAGCTGAAGAGGCTGCTCAGAGAAGGGCTTGGACTTGGGGATCTCTTCCTCCCCTCCTCCAGTGGAGGACAGCACAGCCAACAAGGATAACCTCTCCTCCACGCCAAAGCTGCAGCAGCCTTCCTCCCCAGACCCAACCTCTCCTCCACGCCAAAGCTGCAGCAGCCTTCCTCCCCAGACCCAACCTCTCCTCCAGGCCAGAGCTGCAGCAGCAGCCTTCCTCCCCAGACCCAACCTCTCCTCCAGGCCAGAGCTGCAGCAGCAGCCTTCCTCCCCAGACCCAACCTCTCCTCCACACCAAAGCTGCAGCAGCCTTCCTCCCCAGACCCAACCTCTCCTCCAGGCCAAAGCTGCAGCAGCCTTCCTCCCCAGACCCAACCTCTCCTCCACACCAAAGCTGCAGCAGCCTTCCTCCCCAGACCCAACCTCTCCTCCAGGCCAAAGCTGCAGCAGCCTTCCTCCCCAGACCCAACCTCTCCTCCAGGCCAGAGCTGCAGCAGCAGCCTTCCTCCCCAGACCCAACCTCTCCTCCACACCAAAGCTGCAGCAGCCTTCCTCCCCAGACCCAACCTCTCCTCCAGGCCAAAGCTGCAGCAGCCTCCCTCCCCAGACCCAAGCTCTCCTCCAGGCCAAAGCTGCAGCAGCCTCCCTCCCCAGACCCAACCTCTCCTCCAGGCCAAAGCTGCAGCAGCCTTCCTCCCCAGACCCAACCTCTCCTCCAGGCCAAAGCTGCAGCAGCCTTCCTCCCCAGACCCAACCTCTCCTCCAGGCCAGAGCTGCAGCAGCCTTCCTCCCCAGACCCAACCTCTCCTCCAGGCCAGAGCTGCAGCAGCCTCCCTCCCCAGACCCAAACTGTCTTGGGGGGTGAGGGGTGTGGTAGTAATTCCTTTCCTCTTCTCTATTTTCTCTCTCTCTCCTTCTGATCCATCCACTTTATTCTGTTAATAAAAAGCCTCACTGTTGATGTTTTGGCCTCATTTGTGTCTCTAATTTCACAACAGTCCAAGAGAACTGAGTTTCTTCCCCTCTCTGGACCAAGACACCACACCACCCCCACCAAGAAAAAGCAAGTAAGGGTATCCACTGTATTGCCACACACTGCAGTAGAGAAACCAGGAACCACAGGCATAGACTACGCCAGCTCTTCAATATGGAAGCAGCAGAGCCACGTGAGTGTGGTGTTGGACCAGATGGAGCCCACTTCCAGCTCCAAGTTCCTCCTCTTTCTTTCCTGCCATGGTTTACAGCAGGTCATTTAATTAATGCAGACAAAACCATCTTTCCCCACTAAGACACACACACACACAATCTCTGCCTTTGAGAAATTGATGGGTTGGACATGATGACCTTGAAGGTCTCTCCCAACCTGCTTTATTCTATGTATTCTATTCTTCACCAAATGTGTTTGAGTTGAAAGTAGTTCACTTCCTCCCCCTCTCAACACACTAAACCAAGTTTTGAGCTGTTAGAGGAAGCATTACACTGATGAAAGTGTATTTGCCCTTTGGTTTTGCATTTCACTCTGCCAAGGCAATGAAGGCTACTCAGTTTTTCCTGTGTGATTCTGAGGCTCTGGAACAACGCAGAGGCATGCAAGCACAAATACACAGAGCTGTCAGTTGGTCCACATTCACCAATACCAGCTGAAGTGTTGATCCTGGGTAGGATACCCTCCTGCAGAGATTTTAGAGCACACTCTTCCTTTGACACAGCCCAAAGTGAAGGCTTCACAGAGCACTAACAGGGCTTCTGTCTCGGAGGATACCAAACTGGGAGGCTCAGCTGATGCACCTGAAGGCTGTGTGACCATTCAGTGAGGCTTGGACACACTGGAGAGCTGGGCAGAGAGGAACCTTATGAGGTTCAACAAGGAAGAGTAGAATAGAATAGAATAGAATAGAATAGAATAGAATAGAATAGAATAGAATAGAATAGAATAGAATAGAATAGAATAGAATAGAATAGAATAGAATAGGACCAGGTTGGAAGAGACCTTCAAGATCACTGAGTCCACCCTATCATCCAACACCACCTAATCAACTAACCCATGGCACCAAGCACCCCATCAAGTCTCCTCCTGAACACCTCCAGTGATGGTGACTCCACCACCACCCCAGGCAGCCCATTCCAATGGGTAATCTCTCTTTCTGGGAAGAATGGCACAAAGCACCCCATCAAGTCTCTTCCTAAACACCTCCCTGTGACGACCATAATGCTGCCTGGTCAAAGGAGGAATCATAGAATCAGTAAGGTAGGAAAAGACCTCAGAATCATCAAGTCCAACCTGGCACCCAGCACCTCAGGACTAACTAAACCATGGCTTCAAGTGCCACATCCAATCCTTTTTTGGATACCTGCAGGGATGGTGACTCCACCACCTCCCTGGGCAGCACATTCCAATGGTGAACGACTCTCTCAGTGAAGAACTTTCTCCTCACCTCCAGCCTAACCTTCCCCTGGCACAGCTTGAGACTGTGCCCTCTTGTTCTGGTGCTGGTTTTACTTGGGAGAAGAAACCAACCCCCACCTGGCTACAACCTCCCTTTAGGTAGAGAGCAAGAAGGTCTCCCCTGAGCCTCCTCTTCTCCAGGCTAAGCAACCCCAGCTCCTTCAGTCTCTCCTCATAAGGCTGTGCTCCAAATCCCTCTCCAGCTTTGTTGCCCTTCTCTGGACACCTTCCAGCCACTCAGCATCTTTCCTAAACGGAGGGACCCAGAACTGGACACAGGACTCACGATGTAGCCAACAGCCCCCGCGGCGAGATCTTGCCAAACTCCCCCAGCTGCCTTACAAGGCTAAAGGTCGGTGAAAGTCCTGCCCCCACGATACGAAGGGGGTTCCCCGCAGCAGCCCTCGATCCCGGCAGCAGTACCCCTCTAGCCAAGCAGCTCGGCGCAACGACGCAGCTACGGCTGTTGAAGAGCCGACAACGGCGTCTCCCTTCTTCAGAGCAGCGCTCGCCGAAGTCACAACAGAAACATCGGCGGCCGCCAGAGCAAGAGACGACCCCCACGACCCACCTGAGGCGACCCCCGCGACCTGAGGAGTCTCCACCTGCCGCCCCCACGCACACTCACCTCCACGATGCTTGCAGCCTCCCACGCTGGCCACCGCCGACGGAGTGGCAAGAGCGGCGCCGGCCAGCCGGTTATAAAGACCTGGCCAGCGCCCCGCAGCCGCCCCAGCAGCTGGGGATAGGCGGGGCGGGGGGAGGCGAGGCGGGGGGGAAGGAAGGGAGGGAGGGAGGGAGAGAGAGAGAGAGAGAGAGAGAGAGAGAGAGAGAGAGAGAGAGGCGGGGGGGGGAGAGGGAGAGAAGGGGAAAGAGGGGAGGGGAGAAAGAAAGGGGGGGGGGGGGAGGAGGAGGGGAAAGAGGGGGAGGGGAGAGGAGGGGAGGAAGAGAGAGGCGGGGAGAGGGAGAGAGAGGCGGGGAGAGGGACGGGGGGAGCGCAGGCAGGCAGGCTGGCTGGCTCGCTTGAGAGGACGAACCGGGGAGGACTGCGGTGTCTGTGGATTTAAAGGAGCCGCGGCTGTGAGGGCAAGTTTCGTTGAATCATAGAATCAATAAGGTTGGGAAAGACCTCAGAGATCATCAAGTCCAACCTGTCACCCAACACCTCAGGAATAACTAAACCATGGCACCAAGTGCCATGTCCAAATCCCCTCTTGAACACCTCCAGGGACGGGGACTCCACCACCTCCCTGGGCAGCACATTCCAATGGCAAATCACTCTTTCTATGAAGAACTTTCTCCTCACCTCAAGCCTAAAAGCTCCCCTGGCACAGCTTGAGACTGTGTCCTCTTGTTCTGGTTGCCTGGGAGAAGAAACCAACCCCCACCTGGCTACAACCTCCCTTCAGGGAGTTGGAGACAGCAAGAAGGTCTCCCTGAGCCTCCACTTCTCCAGGCTAAGCTACCCCAGCTCCCTCAGCCTCTCGCTGACACCTGGCTTGATGCTACAGAGCAGCAAGACTTCTCCTTTTCCCTAAGACACTGCAGGCAGCAGTGCATTTTTGGGAAGCACAGTGCAGCCAGAAGCAAAAAAACACTTCTAGGGGGGAAAAACTCCTGCATCTCAAGAGCCTTTGAACTGACAGTGATGCTACAACAGGCTTAAGGGAGACTTCCCATCAGAAGCCCTGCCAGGCAGAAAAGCTTACAAGACTGATAGGAGCCTGTAACCCACTGGTTAGGCATGTTTGCACACACCAATTAAATATCATAGTATCAGTCAGGGTTGGAAGGGACCACAAGGATCAGCTAGTTCCAACCCCCCCTGCCATGGGCAGGGACACCCCACACTAGATCAGCCTGGCCACAGCCTCATCCAGCCTGGGCTTAAACACCTCCAGGGACAGGGCCTCAACCACCTCCCTGGACAACCCATTCCAGGGCTACACCACTCTCATGGGGAAGAACTTCCTCCTCACCTCCAGCCTCAATCTCCCCACCTCCAGCTTCATTCCATTCCCCCTAGTCCTAGCACTCCCTGAGATCCTGAGCAGTCCCTCCCCAGCCTTCCTGTAGCCCCCTTCAGATACTGGAAGGCCACAATGAGGTCACCTGGGAGCCTTCTCTTCTCCAGACTGAACAGCCCCAACTCCTTCAGTCTGTCCTCACAGGAGAGGTGCTCCAGCCCTCTGCTCATCCTCGTGGCCCTTCTCTGGACACCTTCCAGCACCTCCAGATCCCTCTTGGAATAGGGGCTCCAGAACTGGACACAGTACTCCAGGTGGGGTCTCAGCAGAGCTGAGCAGAGGAGGAGAATCACCTCCCTCGACCTGCTGGCCACACTTCTCCTGATGCAGCCCAGGATCTGATTGGCTTTGTGGGCTGCAAGTGCACACTGAGAGCTCCTGCTGAGCTCTCAGACAGGATGGCATGCTTGGTTCAAGGGAGACCTGAAGCCAGCCTGTAATGTACCAAGGGGAAAAACTGACCACCCCGTCCTCCTAGGCAGAAGTCTTCCTCCACCGCTGGCCTTGGGAGACTCCTGCCCCTGGCTGGGCAGGGTGATGTTTTTCACTGAGCAATCCCACCCCAGAAGACTGGGAACTGGTATGCCAGTTATTTGAGTCCTCCTGGGTTAATGAACAGGTCACTCACCCCTCAGGCTTTCTACTCCTCATTAACTACAACAACATGGATTTTGTCCCTCGGCTCCCAGTTGTGCAGCCCCCTCTGCTGCCTGGCAACATGGCACTGCTACCTGGCTTAAAACATTGAAAGAACCTTAGATAACTTCTGTGTGGAGGAACAGAAAGGGGCAGGGGGGGTTTGGATAGCTGCTTTGCTCTTTGAAGTTGACAGATGTTAAAGTTCCTCAGGTGGTTTGTTATTGTTACCCAGTTTTGGGCAGGGCTAACTTCGTTTCTTGGCGTTGCCCATCCTGAAATCTCCCACTCCCTGTGTAAGCTTTACCTTGCTTTGTAAATGTGCAGCCAGTGCCCTTCCAGAAAGAGTCACAGTGTGCTGTGCAGGACATCAGCTGTGGCCACCAGAATGCTGCCTGCTCAGAGGAGGAATCGTAGAATCAGTAAGGTCGGAAAAGACCTCAGAGATCATCAAGGCGAACCTAGCACCCAGCACCTCAGGACTAACTAAACCATGGCTGCAAGTGCCACATCCAATCCCCTCTTGAACACCTCCAGGGATGGTGACTCCACCACCCCCCTGGGCAGCACATCCCAATGGCCAATCTCTCTTTCTGGGAAGAACTTCTTACCATAGTATCATAGTATCAGTCAGGGTTGGCAGGGAGCACAAGGATCATCTAGTTCCAACCCCCCTGCCATGGGCAGGGACACCTCACACTACATCAGGCTGCCCAGAGCCTCATCCAGCCTGGGCTTAAACACCTCCAGGGATGGGGCCCCAACCACCTCCCTGGACAACCCATTCCAGGGCTTCACCACTCTCATGGGGAAGAACTTCCTCCTCACCTCCAGCCTCAATCTCCCCACCTCCAGCTTCATGCCATTCCCCCTAGTCCTAGCACTACCTCAGATCCTGAGCAGTCCCTCCCCAGCCTTCTTGGAGGCCCTCTTCAGATACTGGAAGGCCACAATGAGGTCACCTGGGAGCCTTCTCTTCTCCAGACTGAACAGCCCCAACTCCTTCAGTCTGTCCTCACAGGAGAGGTGCTCCAGCCCTCTGATCATCCTCCTGGCCCTTCTCTGGACACCTTCCAGCACCTCCACATCCCTCTTGGAATAGGGGCTCCAGAACTGGAGGCAGGACTCCAGGTGGGGTCTCAGCAGAGCTGAGCAGAGGGGGAGAATCACCTCCCTTGCCCTGCTGGCCACACTTCTCCTGCTGCAGCCCAGGATCTGATTGGCTTTGCGGGCTGCAAGTGCACACTGAGAGCTCCTGTTGAGCTTTTTGTCCAGCCTAAACCTCCCCTGGCACAGCTGGAGACTGTGTCCTCTTGTTCTGGTGCTGGTTGCCTGGGAGAAGAGACCAACCCCCACCTGGCTGCAACCTCCCTTCAGGGAGTTGCAGAGAGCAAGAAGGTCTCCCCTGAGCCTCCTCTTCTCCAGGCTAAGCAACCCCAGCTCCCTCAGCCTCTCCTCACAGGGCTGTGCTCCAGATCTCTCCCCAGCCTCGTTGCCCTTCTCTGGACACTTTCAAGTCTCTCAATGTCCTTCTTATATTGAGGGGCCCAGAACTGGATCACAAGGCCTATGCAGAAGGGCAGGTATCAGCCCCTATAGAAGTGGCACTGATCAGTCCATTCCTTGTTGCAGGGCAGTTCTGATAACTCAGCACTTTCTGCCTGAAGAGCTGCCAGACTTTTCTTTGTAGGGTCTACTCCCATGTGCTTGCAGGATGTAGCCCTGTGGTACAGCCCTGCTGCTGCTGTCACTCTGCTGCCTCTCAAGTGCATGCCACTCCTTACCCCTGAAAGGCCAAAGCACCCTGTGGTATCACTCCTCTCAGTAATCTCAGGCAAGGCTGGCAGCTGAGAGACTGTTTAAGCTTACTGGCTGGTGGAGGTAGGAGATAATGCCTGTTCAGCTCTCCTTAAGAAGCCAGCTGTGCCTTTACATGAACCTGGCAATAGAATTTAAAGGCTTAAAAATGTGGGTCTGAGTGTGCTGCACATGCTTCCTGCACTGCAAGTAGTTTGCCACAACCAAGCCCATCTCAGGCCTCCCCAGAAATTTCCCATGCCAGTTACAGCATGTGCAGCCCACAGAGGTCACGAGCCAGGGGCAGTGTTGCAAAGCTGTCTGTGCAGATAGGCCTCTGGGAAGGTGGCTACTCAGAATTGGCACTCCTGCTCAGGTCCCATCCTGAAACTCCTAGCAGCTGCCTACTGCTTCCCAGGTTTTGCATCCACATGGGGAAGGAGCTTCTCTGAGGTATACTTTGCATGGCTCCTTTCTTTCCTGTTGTGAAGAGATCATTTGAAGTATTATAGTATCAGTGAGGGTTGGAAGGGAGCACAAGGATCAGCTACTTCCAACCCCCCTGCCATGGGCAGGGACACCCCACACTACATCAGCCTGGCCACAGCCTCAGCCAGCCTGGGCTTAAACACCTCCAGGGACAGGGCCCCAACCACCTCCCTGGACAATCCCATTCCAGGGCTTCACCACTCTCATGAGGAAGAACTTCCTCCTCACCTCCAGCCTCAATCTCCCCACCTCCAGCTTCATTCCATTCTCCCTAGTCCTAGCACTACCTGAGATCCTGAGCAGTCCCTCCCCAGCCTTCCTGGAGCCCCCTTCAGATACTGGAAGGCCACAATGAGGTCACCTGGGAGCCTTCTCTTCTCCAGACTGAACAGCCCCAACTCCTTCAGTCTGTCCTCACAGGAGAGGTGCTCCAGCCCTCTGATCATCCTTGTGGCCCTTCTCTGGACACCTTCCAGCACCTCCACATCCCTCTTGGAATAGGGGCTCCAGAACTGGAGGCAGGACTCCAGGTGGGGTCTCAGCAGTGCTGAGCAGAGGGGGAGAATCACCTCCCTTGCCCTGCTGGCCACACTTCTCCTGCTGCAGCCCAGGATCTGATTGGCTTTCTGGGCTGCAAGTGCACACTGAGAGCTCCTGGTGAGCTTCTCCTCCCCCAGCACCCCCAAGTCTCTCTCTTCAGGGCTGCTTTCCAGCCAGTCCCTACCCAGCCTGGATTTGTGCCTGGGATTGCCTCGACCCAGATGCAGTGATTCAAGTGCTGGGTGGTTTGGCAGGGCAGGCACTGCTGGTTCCCAGCTGCCCAAATTTCTGCCTCCTTTTAATGCCTGTAGTTCCACTTTGACCTTGACTTGCTCCTGGAGTTCAGCCAGCTCCTTCCACAGGCAGCCAGATTCTATCTCCCGTGCAAACCAGTTCTGGCTGCAACATTACAGCTTGAACTTGATCACCTTTAAGCACCTGTTAGTGCTCAGCCATGGACTTCTGAATGCAGAGGCATTTGGGCTAACTTTTGTTACTTGTGACCTCTGTTCTTGTGTTTTAATCCCAAATCATAGGATCACAGGATGTTAGGGGTTGGAAGGGATCTGAGGAGGAAGATGAGGTCAACCATCCAGGGGCTTCAATGACAACAGTTAAAAATAGTCTGAAGAGTATGGGATCTGTCTTAATTAATGAGATTTAAGACAGATTTATGGGGAGACCTCAGAGCTGCATTCCAGTATCTGAAGGGCCCTACAGGAAGGCTGAGGAGGGACTGTTTAGAAGGGCCTGTGGTGATAGGACAAGGGGCAATGGTTTGAAACTGGAGCAGGAGAGATGTAGGTTGAATGTGTCCAGAGAAGGGCAGTGAGGATGGGGAGAGGCCTCGAGCACAAACCCTACGAGGAGAGGCTGAGGGAGCTGGGGTTGCTTAGCCTGGAGAAGGGGAGGCTCAGGGGAGACCTTCTTGCTGTCTACAGCTACCTGAAGGGTGGTTGTAGCCAGGAGGGGGTTGGTCTCTTCTCTCAAGCAATGAGCACCAGAACAAGAGGACACAGTCTCAAGCTGCACCAGGGGAAGTTTAGGCTCGGCATGAGGAGAAAGTTTCTCACAGAGAGAGTTGTGAGGCCTTGGAATGTGCTGCCCAGGGAGGTGGTGGAGTCACCATCCCTGGAGGGGTTCAAGAGGGGATTGGATGTGGCACTTGGTGCCATGGTCTAGTCATGAGGTCTGTGGTGACAGGTCGGACTCGATGATCTTTGAGGTCTCTTCCAACCTTGGTGATACTGTAAGATCATTGAGTCACAGTATCACAGGATCACAGGATCACAGTCAGCTCGTGGCTTGGAGCACTACACTCTGTGCTGGGTTAGGAACTGGCTGGAGGGCTGAGCCCAGAGAGTGGTGGTGAATGGTGCCACAGCCAGCTGGCAGCCAGGCACCAGTGGTGTCCCCCAGGGATCAGTGCTGGGCCCTGTGCTCTTTAACATCTTCATTGATGATCTGGATGAGGGGGTCGAGTCAGTCATCAGCAAGTTTGCAGATGACACCAAGTTAGGAGCAGATGTTGGTCAGTTAGAGGGTGGAAAGGCTCTGCAGAGGGACCTCGACCGACTGGACAGATGGGCAGAGTCCAACAGGATGGCATTCAACAAGTCCAAGTGCCAGGTGCTGCACTTTGGCCACAGCAACCCCATGCAGAGCTACAGGCTGGGGTCAGAGTGGCTGAGAACTGCCAAACAGAGAGGGACCTGGGGGTGCTGATTGACAGCTGTCTAAACATGAGCCAGCAGTGTGCCCAGGTGGCCAAGAAGGCCAATGGCATCCTGGCCTGCATTAGGAACAGTGTGGCCAGCAGGAGCAGGGAAGTCATTGTGCCCCTGGACTCTGCATTGGTTAGGCCACACCTTGAGTCCTGTGTCCAGTTCTGGGCCCCTCAGTTTAAGAAGGACATTGAGATACTTGAATGTGTCCAGAGAAGGGCAACAAGGCTGGGGAGAGGCCTTGAGCACAGCCCTGTGAGGAGAGGCTGAGGGAGCTGGGGTTGCTTAGCCTGGAGAAGAGGAGGCTCAGGGGAGACCTCATTGCCCTCTACAACTACCTGAAGGGTGGTTGTAGCTGGGAGGGGGTTGGTCTCTTCTCCCAGGCAACCAGCACCAGAACAAGAGGACACAGTCTCAAGCTGTGCCAGGGGACATTTAGGCTGGATGTTAGGAAGAAGTTCTTTCCAGAAAGAGAGATTGGTCATTGGAATGTGCTGCCCAGGGAGGTGATGGAGTCACCATCCCTGGAGGTGTTCAAGAGGAGATTGGATGTGGCACTTGGTGCCATGGTCTAGGCATGAGGTCTGTGGTGACAGGTTGGACTCGATGATCCTTGAGGTCTCTTCCAACCTTAGTGATACTGTGACTGTGATACTGTGGCAGCTTTTGGCAAGCTGCCCTGAGCCTGACATCAGTGCTGAAGCAGCAGTTGACTTTGGTGCTCACAGGATGTTTCATGTGCTCCTGGTGTGCTAGCAGTTGCACAGTCTTACAACAGTTCTGTCCGAAAGCCAGCTGGCTGTGTCGTGCTGCAGCTGAATCGATTAGTTCCCAGGCCCTTAACCTTCCTGCTCCTGACTGTTCCTCACACATTTTTTGTGTCTCTCTTTTTTTAAAACAAAAGGGTGTCACCCCCAGACAGAGCTCTGCTCTTTGTGCATTCATTCCTGTGTCACTGTTTTCACTGCTAATGATAAAGGAAAATTGTTTCTCTTCTGGTCTCTGAAGTAAGGAAGACCCCTAGGGTGGGTTGAAATCACCCTCCCAACATGAAAGCCCTATGAGGAGAGGCTGAGGGAGCTGGGGGTTGCTTAGCCTGGAGAAGAGGAGGCTCAGGGGAGACCTTCTTGCTGTCTACAACTACCTGCAGGGAGGTTGTAGCCATCTGGGGGTTGATCTCTTCTCCCAGGCAACCAGCACCAGAACAAGAGGACACAGTCTCAAGCTGCACCAGGGGAGGTTTAGGCTGGAGGTGAGGAGAAAGTTCATCACAGAGTGATTTGCCACTGGAATGTGCTGCCCAGGGAGGTGGTGGAGTCACCATCCCTGGAGGTGTTTAGGAAGGGACTGGATGGGGTGCTTGGTGCCATGGTTTAGTTGATGAGATGGTGTTGGGTGCTAGGTTGGACTTGATGATGTCAAAGGTCTTTCCCAACCTGGTTAATTCTATCCTATCCTATCCTATCCTATCCTATCCTATCCTATCCTATCCTATCCTATCCTATCCTACTCCTATCCTATCCTATCCTATCCTAAATTGCCAGAGCAGCTCAGTTGAAAGCAAATGAAGCTGTATTTACAAACACAACTCCAATCCAGACTTATGGAATGCAATGAATATGTACAGAATATACAAACTTTAACATGTGTTTACAGTTTATAAACAACCCAAGAACCCCTCTGGACAAAAGCAGGGGGTTACCAACAGCTTCCCCCTCCCTGCTCCCCTTCCCCCTCCCTGCTCCCTTCCCCACTGTACACAGGAAAAGAGAATAAAAGGAGAAAAGCAGAGAGTCACTTGTCAGTACGTAGCCACAACAAAGAAATGCATCCAAGGTCAGCAAGATAGCAGAAGCAGTAGCTAGCATCTGCTAGAGCTAAAAAGCCCAAAAGAGAGTTACTTTACCCAACATGTTAGCTATCAGACCAATGGGATTAATTAGACCTTGGGCAGGAGGACTGGCTGGAAAGCAGCCCTGAGGAGAGAGACTTGGGGGTGCTGGGGGAGGAGAAGCTCACCAGGAGCTCTCAGTGTGCACTTGCAGCCCACAAAGCCAATCAGATCCTGGGCTGCATCAGGAGAAGTGTGGCCAGCAGGGCAAGGGAGGTGATTCTCCCCCTCTGCTCAGCTCTTGGGAGACCCCACCTGGAGTCCTGCCTCCAGTTCTGGAGCCCCTATTGCAAGAGGGATGTGGAGGTGCTGGAAGTGTGTCCAGAGAAGGGCCACAAGGATGATCAGAGGGCTGGAGCACCTCTCCTGTGAGGACAGCCTCAAGGAGTTGGGGCTGTTCAGTCTGGAGAAGAGAAGGCTCCCAGGTGACCTCATTGTGGCCTTCCAGTATCTGAAGGGGGCCTCCAAGAAGGCTGGGGAGGGACTGCTCAGGATCTCAGGGAGTGCTAGGACTAGGGGGAATGGAATGAAGCTGGAGGTGGGGAGATTGAGGCTGGAGGTGAGGAGGAAGTTCTTCCCCATGAGAGTGGTGAAGCCCTGGAATGGGTTTGTCCAGGGAGGTGGTCGAGGCCCTGTCCCTGGAGGTGTTTAAGCCCAGGCTGGATGAGGCTGTGGCCAGGCTGATGTAGTGTTGTGGTGTCCCTGCCCATGGCAGGGGGGGGTGGGAAGTAGCTGATCCTTGTGGTCCCTTCCAACCCTGACTGATACTATGATACTATGATAAGAAGTTCTTCCCAGCAAGAGAGATTGGCCATTGGGATGTGCTGCCCAGGGAGGTGGTGGATGTCCTGTACAGCACACTGTGACTCTTTCTGGAAGGGCACTGGCTGCACATTTGTTTAAGAGCAGGCTGGATGAGGCTGTGGGTAGCCTGATCTAGTGTGGGGTGTCCCTGCCCATGGCAGGGGGGTTGGACCTAGATGATCCTTGTGGTCCCTTCCACCCCTGACTGATACTATGATACTATGATCATTAGTTTTCCATTTTACACCCAACAGTAATTTATCTGCATTCTGCCACTTTCTGTTCAAGATCTGTGGTAAACTTTCTAGGCACAGCCTAAAACGACCACAACACTTCTGCCTGGTGTCCTACTGCTAAAGTGAACAGGTAGCCCAGGTGGCTATTCAAACCACGCTGTCATTTCTCACTAGTTGCAGCTCTGGGTGACTTCCATTGCCCCCTTGGAAGCTTTCATAATGCTTAGCCACGTCATTCATTTGCTTTGCTCAGGTCCAACTCAATGCGTGACGAAAGCAAGTCTGGCACACAGAGTCAGCTGCTCCCTGCCCTGCCACAGCCTTCTCAGCCAGCTGAACATAAGCCAGCAGTGTGCCCAGGTGGCCAAGAAGGCCAATGGCATCCTGGCCTGCATCAGAAATAGTGTGGCCAGCAGGAGCAAGGAAGTCATTGTGCCCCTGGACTCAGCACTGGTTAGGCCACACCTTGAGTCCTGTGTCCAGTTCTGGACCCCTCAGTTTAAGAAGGATATTGAGAGACTTGAAGGTGTCCAGAGATGGGCAACGAAGCTGGGGGGAGAGGTCTCGAGCACAGCCCTCTGAGGAGAGGCTGAGGGAGCTGGGTTTGCTTAGCCTGGAGAAGAGGAGGCTCAGGGGGAGACCTTCTTGCACTCTGCAACTCCCTGAAAGGAGGTTGTAGCCAGGTGGGGGTTGATCTCTTCTCCCAGGCAAGCAGCACCAGAACAAGAGGATACAGTTTCAAGTTGTGCCAGGGGAGGTTTAGGCTGGATGTTAGGAAGAAATTCTCCACAGAAAGAGAGATTGGCCATTGGAATGTGCTGCCCAGGGAGGTGGTGGAGTCACCATCCCTGGAGGTGTTCAAGAGGGGGCTTGGAGGTGGCTCTTGAAGCCATGGTTTACTTAGTCCTGAGGTGTTGGGTGACAGGTTGGACTTGATGATCTCTGAGGTCTTTTCCAAACTTGTTGAGTCTATGATTCTATCATCTTCTGTGTTTGCACTTGTGGTGGTTTTAGGCTATGCCTTTAGATTTTAATTACAGCTTTCAAGCAGAAAAAGTAGAAAGAAGAAAATCACTACTGGGTTTAAAAAGGAAAACAAAGGATTATGCTAAGCAAATCCAATGGGGAAATATATGGAATAAGAGGGAACTGTACCATAACAATTCCGAGAGGAGAGGAGACTCGAGGAGAGGAGACTCGAGGAGAGGAGAGGAGACTTGAGGAGAGGAGACTTGAGGAGAGGAGACTTGAGGAGAGGAGACTCGAGAAGAGAAGAGAAGAGAAGAGAAGAGAAGAGAAGAGAAGAGAAGAGAAGAGAAGAGAAGAGAAGAGAGAAGAGAAGAGAAGAGAAGAGAAGAGAAGAGAAGAGAAGAGAAGAGAAGAGAAGAGAAGAGAAGAGAAGAGAAGAGAAGAGAAGAGAAGAGAAGAGAAGAGAAGAGAAGAGAAGAGAAGAGAAGAGAGAGAAGAGAATTAACCAGGTTGGAAGAGACCTTTTAGATCATCAAGTCCAACCTATCACCCAACATCATCTAATCAACTAAACTATGGCACCAAGTACCCCCATCCAATTTCATCTTAAACACCTCCAGTGATGGTGACTCCACCACCTGCCTGGGCAAAAAAGGTTCTTTATTGAGTCCTAGTTGTGTGGCTATAACAGGACCATGTTATTTGTTTTTCATGCCTAAAGGCTGAAGGAAGAGAGGACAGTTCTGGGCTTTGAGTGGATGAGAGAGTTCCCAGCAAGGCAATTTGAGTCAACCTGCAATCCAGACATAACTTTCTGAAGGGCTTGCAGTCTTTCAGCAGGTCCTGGGACATTGATTTATCTTCATTTCTGAGCCTTCCTGCTGAGGTCACAAATCCTGTGTGGAGATTTGATGTCATTTGAATGAGCAAACTGAAGGGCTGTTAAAGATTCTCAGAGAGCACAGCACTCCAGAAGGCTTTTCACTACTGCACAATACCTTCCAGCCTCTAGAGGCATTCTGAGTCCTAGGTCCTTGTCCTCTGATTGCTTGCCAAATAATGATCAGTCACAATTGCTTCACAGAGGCTTTTGTCCAGCATGGCACTGCAGCTTAATAAGCAGCAGCTGGGAGAAATTATGCCAATTTGAGCACTAGTGGATGCAAGATAAAGAAGAGCAAACACGTTTCCATCCCCTGCTGAAAGCCTGGCAGCTGGAGAGGTGGGCACAAGCCAGCCTCATCAGGTGCTACAAGACCAAGGGCAGGGTCCTGCAGCTGGGTGGAGGCAACCCCAGGCACAAATCCAGGCTGGGCAGGGACTGGCTGGAAAGCAGCCCTGAGGAGAGAGACTTGGGGGTGCCTGGGGGAGGAGAAGCTCACCAGGAGCTCTCAGTGTGTCACTTGCAGCCTGCAAAGCCAATCAGATCCTGGGCTGCATCAGGAGAAGTGTGGCCAGCAGGGCAAGGGAGGTGATTCTCCCCCTCTGCTCAGCTCTGGGGAGACCCCACCTGGAGTCCTGCCTCCAGTTCTGGAGCCCCCTATTCCAAGAGGGATGTGGAGGTGCTGCAAGGTGTCCAGAGAAGGGCCAGGAGGATGATCAGAGGGCTGGAGCACCTCTCCTGTGAGGACAGACTGAAGGAGTTGGGGCTGTTCAGTCTGGAGAAGAGAAGGCTCCCAGGTGACCTCATTGTGGCCTTCCAGTATCTGAAGGGAGCCTACAGGAAGGCTGGGGAGGGACTGCTCAGGATCTCAGGTAGTGATAGGACTAGGGGGAATGGGATGAAGCTGGAGGTGGGGAGATTGAGGCTGGAGGTGAGGAGGAAGTTCTTCCCCATGAGAGCGGTGAAGCCCTGGAATGGGTTGTCCAGGGAGGTGGTTGGGGCCCCGTCCCTGGAGGTGTTTAAGCCCCAGGCTGGATGAGGCTGTGGCCAGGCTGATGTAGTGAGGGGTGTCCCCTGCCCATGGCAGGGGGGTTGGAACTAGATGATCCTTGTGGTCCCTTCCAACCCTGAATGAAACTATGAAACTATAAACTATGAAACCCCACTCCCAGCCTGACCTGATCCTTGAAGAGGAGGTGCTTGCAAACCTGAGCTCGGAAAGGTACAGCCAAAGGGGGCAGACAGGAGCTCCAGGGGATCTGTAAAAACTATCTAATAAATCTCCTTTCTCAGAACTGCATCTCAGCTTTGCTGCCTCTTTTTTTTTGAGCCCAGACTGAAATGTCTGAACTTTTCCCTGAGGAGCACATGACAGAGTCAGTTTGTGCCAGCTTCCAAAACCAGCTCCCAGAGACCTCTTCTAACCATGGACAGGAGCCAGTGCAAGCAGTGTGACCTTACTGTGGGGTCATGCTGTGCTGGGGTATTAGCAAGCAAGTCTTTTGCTTCTGCTGTACACTTTAGAGACTGGATGGGGTGCTTGGTGCCATGGTTTAGTTGATTAGATGGTGTTGGGTGATAGGTTGGACTTGATGATCTTGAAGGTCTCTCCTCTCCTCTCCTCTCCTCTCCTCTCCTCTCCTCTCCTCTCCTCTCCTCTCCTCTCCTCTCCTCTCCTCTCCTCTCCTCTCCTCTCCTCTCCTCTCCTCTCCTCTCCTCTCCTCTCCTCTCCTCTCCTCTCCTCTCCTCTCCTCTCCTCTCCTCTCCTCTCTCTCCTCTCCTCTCCTCTCCTCTCCTTCCTCTCCTCTCCTCTCCTCTCCTCTCCTCTCCTCTCCTCTCCCTCCCCTCCCCTCTCCCTCCCCTCCTCTCCTCTCCTCTCCTCTCCTCTCCTCTCCTCTCCTCTCCTCTCCTCTCCTCTCCTCTCCTCTCCTCCTCCTCTCCTCTCCTCTCCTCCCTCCCCTCCCCTTCCCCTTCCCTCCCCTCCCCTCCTCTCCTCTCTCTGAACCTCTCTGAACCTCTCCTCTCCGAACCTCTCCTCTCCTCTCCAGTCTTATTCTATTCTATTCTATTCTATTCTATTCTATTCTATTCTATTCTATTCTATTCTATTCTATTCTATTCCTATTTCTATTCCTATTTCTATTCTATAATTAATTAATTAATATAATTAATGGTTTCATGTCTGACTTACTGTGAGCAACATAAAGAGGCTGGAGAGGTGGGCTCAAGCCCATGAGGTTCAGCAAGACCAAATACAGGGTCCGGCATCTGGGTCAAGGCAATCCTAGGCACCAATACAAGCTGGGCAGTGACTGGCTTGAGAGCAGCCCTGAAGAAAAGGACCCGGGGGTGCTGGTGGAGGAGAAGCTCACCAGGAGCTCTCAGTGTGCACTTGCAGCCTGCAAAGCCAATCAGATCCTGGGCTGCATCAGGAGAAGTGTGGCCAGCAGGGCAAGGGAGGTGATTCTCCCCCTCTGCTCAGCTCTGGGGAGACCCCACCTGGAGTACTGCCTCCAGTTCTGGAGCCCCTATTCCAAGAGGGATGTGGAGGTGCTGGAAGGTGTCCAGAGAAGGGCCAGGAGGATGAGCAGAGGGCTGGAGCATCTCTCCTGTGAGGACACACTGAAGGAGTTGGGGCTGTTGAGTCTGGAGAAGAGAAGGCTCCCAGGTGACCTCATTGTGGCCTTCCAGGATCTGAAGGGGGCCTACAGGAAGGCTGGGGAGGGACTGCTCAGGATCTCAGGTAGTGCTAGGACTAGGGGGAATGGCATGAAGCTGGAGGTGGGGAGATTGAGGCTGGAGGTGAGGAGGAAGTTCTTCCCCATGAGGGTGGTGAGACACTGGCACAGGCTGCCCATGGAGGTGGTGGAAGCCTCATCCCTGAAGGTGTTTAAGCCCAGGCTGGATGTGGCTCTGAGCAACCTGCTGTAGTGTGAGGTGTCCGTGCCCATGGCAAGGGGGTTGGAACTAGATGATCCTTGAGGTCCCTTCCAACCCTGACAATTCTATGATTGCAAAGTAAATGTGCAATCACAGGAGAGCTAAGAAGAGCAGTGCAAACTGCAGCTGCTCATGTAACTCTAGAGAGTGCATCAGCTCCTGTGGCAGAGGCACCATGGCTTTCAGTAACCCAGGGCTGTGTTTTACCAAGTGTAAATGAATCACAAACATTTGTTAACATGAATCTTGCCTGCAGCACACAAACTTCCCATGCCTTAATGCATGCAAGACATTCAGCAGGTTCATTAACAGTATCAGTGGCAGCAATGATGATGCATCAGCTAAACCATTATGCCAACTGTGTTCATACACTGCAATAATCCTCTCTGGCCCCCTTCCTTAGTTTAAAAACACTCAGATGCAATCCCTTGCAGAGCAAGGACTGGGAAAGAAGTGGCAAAGCATGAGAGAATTGTGCATACATTTTTGCAGATCTTATCATAGTATCATGGAACCAGTCAGGGCTGGAAGGGTCCACAAGGACCGTCTAGTTCCAACCCCCCCTGCCTATGGTGCCTCTATAGAGCCTGATGGAGACTCTATAGACCTGTGAGGGCCTCTCTAGAGGCCTATGGAGCCTCTATATAAAACCATGGGAGCCTCTATATAGACCTTGGGAGCCTCTACAGAGGCCTAGGGAGCCCATATTGAGCCAATGGAAATGTCAATAGAGTCCATGGGAGCCTTTATAGAGGTCTATGGAGCCCATATTGAGCCAATGGGAGCATCTATAGAGCACATGGGAGCCTCTATAGAGGCCTATGGAGCCCATACTGAGCCAATGGGAGCATCTATAGAGCCCTAGGAGCCTCTACAGAGGCCTATGGAGCCCATACTGAGCCAATGGGAGCATCTATAGAGCACATGGGAGCCTATATAGAGGCCTATGGAGCCCATACTGGAGCCAATGGGAGCATCTATAGAGCACATGGGAGCCTCTATAGAGGCCTATGGAGCCCATACTGAGCCAATGGGAGCATCTATAGAGCCCTAGGAGCCTATATAGAGGCCTATGGAGCCCATACTGGAGCCAATGGGAGCATCTATAGAGCACATGGGAGCCTCTATAGAGGCCTATGGAGCCCATACTGAGCCAATGGGAGCATCTATAGAGCCCTAGGAGCCTATATAGAGGCCTATGAAGCCCATACTGAGCCAATGGGAGCATCTATAGAGCCCTAGGAGCCTATATAGAGGCCTATGAAGCCCATACTGAGCCAATGGGAGCATCTATAGAGCCCTAGGAGCCTATATAGAGGCCTATGGAGCCCATACTGAGCCAATGGGAGCATCTATAGAGCCCTAGGAGCCTATATAGAGGCCTATGGAGCCCATACTGAGCCAATGGGAGCATCTATAGAGCCCATGGGAGCCTCTACAGAGGCCTATGGAGCCCATACTGAGCC